>NC_057395.1:17387486-17749711 GCF_019320065.1 Cervus canadensis | reverse complement strand
CACTACAAAGAAACCTATAAGTAAGGTGAAAGACAGCCCTCAGATTGGGAGAAAATAATAGCAAACAAAGCAACAGACAAAGGATTAATCTCAAAAATATACAAGCAACTCCTGCAGCTCAATTCCAGAAAAATAAATGACCCAATCAAAAAATGGGCCAAAGAACTAAACAGACATTTCTCCAAAGAAGACATACAGATGGCTAACAGACACATGAAAAGATGCTCAACAATCACTCATTATCAGAGAAATGCAAATCAAAACCACAATGAGGTACCCCATTTTACAACGCCATCAGGATGGCTGCTATCCAAAAGGTCTACAGCATAAATTGCTGGAGAGAGGTGTGGAGAAAGGGAACCCCTCTTACACTGTTGGTGGAATGCAAAATAGTACAGCCGCTATGGAAAAACAGGGTTGGAGATCTTCTTTAAAAAACTGGAAATAGAACTGCTATGACCCATCATCCAACTATCTGGCATCACACTGAGGGGAAAACCAGATACTGAAAGAAACACGTTGCACCCCAATGTTCAATCGTTAGCACTGTTAGTAAATGCCAGACATGGAAGCAACCTAGTGCCCCATTCAGCAGCATGAATGGATAAGGAAGCTGTGGTACATATTCACCATGGAATATTACTCAGCTGTTAAAAAGAATTCATTTGAATCAGTTCTAATGAGATGGATGAAACTGGAGCCCATTATACAGAGTGAAGTAAGCCAGAAGATAAAGAACATTACAGCATACTAACACATATATATGGAATTTAGAAAGATGGTAATGATAACCCTATATGCAAAACAGAAAAAGAGACACAGAAATACAAAACAGACTTTTGAACTCTGTGGGAGAAGGTGAGGGTGGGATATTTCAAAAGAACAGCATGTATACTATCTATGGTGAAACAGATCACCAGCCCAGGTGGGATGCATGAGACAAGTGCTTGGGCCTGGTGCACTGGGAAGACCCAGAGGGATCAGGTGGAGAGGGAGGTGGGAGAGGGGATCGGGATGGGGAATACGTGTAAATCTATGGCTGATTCATATCAATGTATGACAAAACCCACTGAAATGTTGTGAAGTAACTAGCCTCCAACTAATAAAAAAAATAAAATAAAATTAAAAAAAAGAAAATAAACTCTTCCATGGTTTCCACTGTTTCCCCATCTATTTGCCATGAAGTGATGGGAACAGATGCTATGATCTCAGTTTTCTGAATGCTGAGCCAACTTTTTCACTCTCCTCTTTCACTTTTATCAAGAGGCTCTTTAGTTCCTCTTTGCTTTCTGCAATAAGGGTTGTATTATCTTCATGTCTGAGGTTACTGATATTTCTCCCAACAATCTTCATTCCAGCTTGTGCTTCATCCAGCCCAGCATTTCGCATGATGCACTCTGCATATGAGTAAAAGAAGCAAGATGACAATATATAGCCTTGACGTATTCCTTTCCCAATTTTGAAGCAGTCTGTTGTTCCATGTCCGGCTTTTACTGTTGCTTCTTGACCTGCATACAGATTTCCTAGGAGGCAGGTTAGATGGTCTGGTATTTCCATCTTTTTCAGAATTTTCCACAGTTTGTTGTGATCACATGGTCAAAGGCTTTGGCATAGTCAAGAAAGCAGAAGTAGATGTTTTTTCCTGGAGCTCTCTTGCTTTTTCTATGATCCAATGGATGTTGGCAATTTGATCTCCTGTTTCTGTATGTTTTCTAAATCCAGCTTGAACATCTGGAAGTCCTCAGTTCACATACTATTGAAGCCTCACTTGGAGAATTTTGAGCACTACTTCACTAGCATGTGAGATGAGTATAATTGTTTGGTACTTTGAACACTCTCTTGCATTGCCTTTCTTTGGGATTGGGATGAAAACTGACCTTTTCCAGTCCTGTGGCCACTTACGAGTTTTCCCAATTTGATGGCATATTGATTGCAGCACTTTCACAGCATCATCTTTTAGAATTTGAAATAGTTCAACTGGAATTCCATCACCTCCACTAGCTTTGTTCATAGTGATGCTTCCTAAGGCCCACTTGACTTCGCATTCCAGGATGTCCGGTTCTAATTGAGTGATTGCACCATCATGGTTATCTGAGTCCTTAATATCTTTGTTGTATAGTGCTTCTGTGTATTCTTGCCACCCCTTCTTAATATCTTTTGCTTCTGTTAGGTCCGTACCGTTTCTGTCCTTTGTCCCCATCTTTTCATGAAATATTCCCTTGATATCGCTAATTTTCTTGAAGACTTAAATCAAAGAAAGCAGAGAAAACCACTAGACCATTCAGGTAGGACCTAAATCAAATCCCTTATGTTTATACAGTGGAAGTGACAAACAGGTCCAAGGGATTAGATCTGATAGAGTGCCTGAAGAACCATGGATGGAGGTTCATGACATTGTACAGGAGGCAGTGATCAAGACCATCCCCAAGGAAAAGAAATGCAAAAAGGCAAAATGATTGTCTGAGGAGGCTTTACAAATAGCTGAGGAAAGAAGAGAAGCTAAAGGCAAAGGAGAAAAGGAAAGATAAACCCATCTGAATTACAGAGTTCCAAAGAATAGCAAGGAGAGATAAGAAAGCCTTCTTCAATGATCAATGCAAAGAAATAGAGAAAAACAATAGAATGGGAAAGACTAGAGATCTCTTCAAGAAAATTACCTGTTTAAAGACCCCCATTTTCAAACATAGTCACACAGGTACTGGCAGTTAGAACCTCAAGAAACACATTTGGCATGACAAGTTGGTGAAGGACACAGACAATTCAGTCTAAAACAGCATAGATTTTTGAATCTTCTAATAGGCTGACAAGGAGGCTTTCAGAAAGCATAACTCATTTTCTTCTCCTACTCACACTGTCAGAAAGGAAAGCTGGCCCCAGCCACCCGTAAGCCCCATTAGTTGATTGCATCTTATCTGTGCCTGGCACAGAGTAGTGTTAGTCACTCAGTCATGTCCAACTCTTTGCGGCCCCCTGGACATGCCTGCCATTGGCAAACAGATTCTTAAAGAATCGTTATTGGGGCAAATTACTTAAACTCTTCATGCCACAATTTTCTCAAAATGCACCTAGTAATTAATACCTATGTCAAAGGGTGGTTGTGAATAAAGAATCCACCTTCCAATGCAGGAAATGCGGGTTTGATTCCTGGGTGGGTAAGATCACCTGGAGAAGGTAATGGAAACCCATTCCAGTATTCTCACCTGGAGAATTCCATGGACAGAGGAGTCTGGGGTCATGGACAGTCCATGGGGTGAGAGTCAGACACAACTGAGTGATTAACATGGCACAAAGTAAGTGCTCAATAAATATTTGTTGAATAAGTGGTCACTGGGACAAAATGTTTCTGTGGCTGAAGACTATCTGTGGTCTAATCAAGTTGGTAGCCCACAGGGTGAGACTGGTGGTATCTGAAGCTCTGTCTCAGGTTCTGCTTCTAAGGAATCCAACTTAAACAAGCAGCTGTCACTGGCAGAATGCGATAGAAAACCCAGGTCTCTCAAACTTTCCTCATAAGTCTTTATTGCCCCTTCAAAAATATTTCTAAGCATTTACTGTGTACCAAGCATTGTAGACAAAGGGGTGAGGGGAGGGGCAAGACCTTATGGAGTAGAGGTGAGAGATTTTTCCAATGGGGAAGAAAGATACAGGTATAGTGACATTTGGAGTAAGCCTTCTGGGTTCAAATCCTAGCTCTGCCATTTACTGAGGAAAATTACTTAATCTCTTTTCTCAGTTATCTCAAATTTCTCAATTTTCTGAAAATGCACTTAATAATTAAAATCTATGTCAAAGGGTTATTGTGAATATTTAATGAGCAAATGTCTGTCAAGGACATAAAACACTGCCTGGCACTTGATAATTTATTAGATATTATTATTACACAGGAAAGAAATAAAACTTGATAGAGTATAAAAATTCTATGAAATTAATGAAATAACATCATGTGATAGAACTGTGCTACTTGATACAGAAACATACGATGAGAGAGCCCCAGAAATGGGGCTGGTCTAAACTGAAATTAAAGTACACAACATACCTTAAATTGTGAAAAATGGGTATAAAAGAATGCAGAATATTTCATGCACAGTCATATATATGTATGTGTGTGTGTGTCTGTGTGTGTGTGTACATTTTATAGATTTACAGGAGGTTGCAAAGATAGTCTAGAGGTTCCATGAACCCTTCCTTCAGTTTTCCCCCATACTTACATTTTATACAATTATAGCATAAAATCAAAACCAGGAATTTGACATTGGTAAAGTATGTGTCCTTTGTACTACATCATTCAAGTGTGTAGATTCATGTAACCACTAGCACAATCAAGACACAAAACTGTCACATCCACACAAAGATCTCCCTCCTGTCACACCTACCCTACTCAGCCCTGGCAACTGCTAATCTTGTTTTTTATTTCCATAAATTTGTAACTTTGATACTGTTGTTATATTAATGGCATCACACAGAGTATGACCATTTGAGATTGGCTTTTTTTCATAAAGCCCTTGAGATCCACCAGGTTGATTTGTGTTTCAATAGTTTTTTTCTTTTTATTGTGGAGTAATATTCCGTGATATGCTGTACCATTATGATCTGTTTAACCATTTATCTATTGAGTGACAGTTTGATTGTCTCCAATTTTTGACTATTATAAATAAAGTTGGTATGAACATTACTGTACAGGTCTAATGTAGTCATGAGACTTACTAATTTTTTTATATTATGTATTTAAATAGTAATATTTTGAATTAAGGAAAATACATCATTTAAGTTAATTTCACTTCTTGCATTTTAAAATATAGTTACTAGAATATTTAAAATTAAATATACCTCATTTATTTCTATTGACTATCACTGTGATAGAGTAACTTTTGAAGAAAGTAGTTTTGTGGCTACTTGTAATGTGGATATTGGTGAAGAATGTTTAGAGTTCAGCCTTCATAAATGAGAAGGTATAGTTCTTGAAAAGTTGAGACTTGCCATTGGCAAGCAGAAAGTCTCAGAAAGAAACAGTGCAGAAAGAAAGAAGACTAAAGCTAATGGCCCCAAAAGAGAAAAGAACTTGCCATGTTCAAGAAGCCGAAATAGCCTGTGTGGTAGAAGCAGTATTGATCGAAGGGGGAATGGCATGGCCCACCATCTTGTGGTAGATGATATCTACATAACTCCAGATTCTCTGCTTTCCTTTTTCGTTCTACTCCATTGATACTAATGCCGAAATATCCTTGTCTACTTTCTCTGAGGGTAATAGGTAGGAAAATTTAAAACAGAAAGTACTTTCAAAGTGATTCTTTAAGAGGAGCAGAAATTCCCAAATAGACATTGAATGATGTGTTAATCCTGGCAATATATCTGTTTGTTTAAAACTTAATGTAAATTACAAAATTAGTGTATCAGTTAGCTTTTGTGCATAACAAATAACCCCAATAATTAGTGACTTAAAATGACAACCACTTATTTAGCTCACAACACTGTGGGCTGGCAATCTGCGCTAATCTCAGTTAGGTGTTACTTCTGGTCTTGTCCACACTCGCTGCTATGATCTGTGGTCAGCTGTGGTTGGCTACACACTGACTGGCCTAGGATGGCCGCATGGACTCTCTTCTTTCAGTAGGATAGCACAGGCTTGCTATGACGATATCAGGGTTCTGGGAGAGTGCAGAAGTGGGGCCTCTTGAGACCTAGGCTAGAAGCAGGCACACCGTTGGTTCTATTATAATCTATAATCGGTGCAGGTCTTAAGTCCAGCCCAGAATGCAAGTGCAGGATACAGAGACCGCCTCCTGAAGAGAAGAGCTGTTAAGTCACGTTACAAAGGGTAGTGGATTAGGACCATGTTTATAATTTACCACAGTTAGTAACAGTGGTACACTGGTAAATGGTGAATGATTGGCTCTTTCAAGGAGGTTAGAAAGGAGCAAACAGCCCTCATTGTTGTGTTTACCAATTTCCGTGGTGCAAACAGTTTCATCATGGCTGACTCCAAGCTACCATGTGACCCTGTTGAACAAAGATGCACGCATTGGTTCTCAACTGTCATGTAAGCCAGCTCCAGCATAGCACTGAGTGTGTGCTTAATTGCTCAGTCATGTCCAACCCTTTGTGACCCCATGAACTGTAGCCCACCAGGCTCCTGTTTCCATGGGGATTCTCCAAGCAAGACTACTGGAGTGGGTTGCCATGTCCTCCTCCAGGGGATCTTCTCAAGTCAGGGATTGAACCCAGGTCTCCTGTACTGCAGGCAGATTCTTTACCATCTGAGCCACCAGTGAAGTCCATAGAGCTGACAGTGACCTCTAAATATGGAAACTGGAAGTGGAGTGCTCCAATTTCTGGCACTCACCAATGAGGATAGCATACTAAGTCCCTTGTCCTCTCTTAAAAAGTCCACTGCAGGGAGCTACATTCTCTAGCAATATGAACAAAGGCCTCCAAATTCCCATATTAGGTACAAAGATTTTAGAGGTCTTTGCAACAGAAACTATGAAATAAATGGCAGGTATTGTAATCATCTAATTCTCCAACTTCCCAGGTGACTGAAGATAGGATTCTGTGTGTATGGCTGGCAATCAAAACAGATCTATAAATCATAATTGGAAACACTGTCAAGTTCAGCAATATTAGAGACTTCTTTCTTTCCTTCAGTCTCCAAGAAGATAAGAATTGATGCATCAGAATTTCATATAGAGCAAAATAACCTTAAATAGCCTTAATTTTGCTTTATTTAGAATGGTCAGATGTACTACACAAATACTTGCCTAATTTTGCCCCATCTCATCTGAGGTCAGATGCTAATGCCACCTCTGATGAGAACACGGGCTTTTCCTAGGCAGTGGCAATGGTATCTGTCTTATTTTCAAAAATAAGTTATTAGCCTTTCTGCCAAAACTTTGAAAAACCTCATAGAGTTGGGCTTCTGTTGGAGCTTATGGGAAGAAGACTGCTTCCAAATAGGAAAAGGGGTATGTCAAGGCTGTACATTGTCACCCTGTTTATTTAACGTATATGCAGAATACATCATGAGAAACGCTGGGTTGGATGAAGCACAAGCTGGAATCAAGATTCCTGGAAGAAATATCAATAACCTCAGATATGCAGATGACACTACCCTTATGGCAGAAAGTGAAGAAGAACTAAAGAGCCTCTTCATGAAAGTGAAAGAGGAGAGTGAAAAAGTTGGCTTAAAGCTCATTCAGAAAATGAAGATCATGGCATCCGGTCCCATCATGTCATGGCAAATAGATGGGGAAACAGTGGAAACAGTCTGACTTTATTTTGGGGGGCTCCAAAATCACTGCAGATGGTGACTGCAGCCATGATATTAAAAGACCCTTGCTCCTTGGAAGAAAAGTTATGACCAACCTAGATAGCATACTAAAAAGCAGAGACATTACTTTGCCAACAAAGGTCTGTCTAGTCAAGGCTATGGTTTTTCTAGTAGTTATGTATGGATGTGAGAGTTGGACTGTAAAGAAAGCTGAGCACCAAAGAATTGATGCTTTTGGACTGTGGTGTTGGAGAAGACTCTTGAGAGTCCCTTGGACTGCAAGGAGCTCCAACCAGCCCATCCTAAAGGAAATCGGTCCTGAATATTCATTGGAAGCACTGACGTTGAAGCTGAAACTCCAGTACTTTGGCGACCTGATACGAAGAACTGACTCATTGGAAAAGACCCTGATGCTGGGAAAGATTGAGGGTGGGAGGAGAAGGGGATGACAGAGGATGAGATTGTTGGATGGCATCACCGACTCAATGGACATGAGTTTGAGTAAACTCTGGGAGTTGGTGATGGACAGGGAGGCCTGGCAAGCTGCAGTCCACGGTGTCGCAAAGAGTTGGACACAACTGAGCGACTGAACTGAACTGAACTGATGGGAGGAAGTTGGCAAGCTGTCCACTTCTGAAGTCTTTTGTCATCTGTAGTTTCACAGAGTATTGGGTGCAAGAAACTCTTCCCTGTTGAAGAATATTGGTCAAAACAGCAAAAAGAGATTTTGCTGCCATGGGTAAAGAAAGGAGTCTCCCTGGCAATTAAATACCCCAATCTTACAGAACAATTTTGGACAAAGAATCATTTAGCTTGCAGGGGTGGGGGTGGGTCTTCTTTCTTTCTTTTTCTTTTTTGCTTTAGACCATTAGATTTATCACTGACTTTTGTTATGTCTTCAAACCGTCCAAAATCCTAAAAAAACAGGAGCTATAGTCCTACTGATGTGTCATCTTCAAACGGAAGTTTCCATGTGTAGAAACTCCTGCCTTGGGACACAACACTCACCGTCTGGCTCTCCTCCTCATGCGGGCTCCTCCATGACAGCAAGCAGACTGAAGGGGAAGGGTCAGGATGGGTTTAGTTTATGCAGCCCAAGTCTGATCAGCCAAGGGGCCTCAGTAATATCACCACCATCAACAATAACCACCTCTGATTCCACAGTTCCCTCTCAACATTAAGGTGCCCACTCCCAGTCGAGACTGTCCAGAGCATCTCATTGAATGACTATAATCCACCCAAAGCCCTCACACTCCAGAAGACCTGAGGATGATGCTGGCAGCAGGGGGACAAAGGTATCCAGTGCACTAAAGGCTTCCAGGAACACACAAGGAATCAGAGGTACTGCAAGCAAACTGGCTATATGCTTGCGAGATGTGGTGTGATGTGTATTCCAGGTGAACCAAATCTATAGTTGAATAAGACTGTTTTAACTTGCTTCTCCAGTCTGTCATCCTTCATCCTCCCTCTATCTTTTCTTCAACAAGTATTTTATTGAGAACCTACAAAATAGTTGGCACTGTTATGGGTGTTGAAGATTAATAGAGAAATAGACAAAGACCCCTGCAACGCTTTTGGGATTCATTCCAGTCAGCAGGGAAAAACAATAACAAATTAATAAGTAAATTACTTAGTGCTTTAGACTATGGTAAGACTTGAGAAAACCCTAGACAGTGTATTAAAGCTAAAAGGTAGAGACATCACTTTGCTGACAAAGGTCTATATAGTCAAAGCTATGGTTTTTCCAGTAGTCATGTATGCGTGTGAGAGTTGGACCATAAAGAAAGCTGAGCACTGACAAACTGATGCTTTGGAGTTGTGGTGCTGGAGAAGACTCTTGAGAGTCCCTTGGATTGCAAGGAGAACAACCCAGTCAATCCTAAAGGATATCAACCCAGGATATTAATTGGAAGGACTGATGCTGAAGCTGAAGCTCCAAAACTTCGGCCACTTGATGTGAAGAGCTGACTCATTGGAAAAGATCCTGATGCTGGGGAAGGTTGAAGGCAGGAAGAGATGAGGGCAGCAGAGGATGAAATGGTTAGCTAGCATCACTGACTCAATGGACGTGTATTTGAGCAAACTCAGGGAGACAATGGAGGACAGAGGAGCCTGGTATGCTACAGTCCATGAGGTTGCCAAGAGTCACACACGACTTAGTGTCTGAACAACAACAACAATGACAACAAAGGCTTGAGAGTAAATAAAAACGCAGAGAAGCGGGCTAGTGAGTACTGAGTAGGGAAGAAATAGATTAAATTTCAGTTCAGGGAAGAGAAGATGTGTCTAAGAAGATGATACTTGGGCAAAGAGCTGAAGGCAGTAAGGGTGAAAATCATGAGAACATTTGGGCAAAGTGTTCTAGTCTGAGGCAAAGGCATGGGCATGTAGATATGCTTGGTGGACCCATAAAAGGTGGCTCATAAGCTGGAGAAGGGTGAATGGGGACAGACACATGAGGACAGAGATGAGGAGGACAGACTTCTTTTTTTTTTTTCATTTATTTTTATTAGTCGGAGGCTAATTACTTTACAATATTGTAGTGGTTTTTGTCATACATTGACATGAATCAGCCATGGATTTACATGTATTCCTCATCCCGATCCCCGCCCCCCCCCACCTCCCTCTCCACCCGATTCCTCTGGGTCTTCCCAGTGCACCAGGCCCGAGCACTTGTCTCATGCATCCAAACTGGGCTGGTGATCTGTTTCACCCTAGATAATATACATGTTTCAATGCTCTTCTCTCAAAATATCCCACCCTTGCCTTCTCCCACAGAGTCCAAAACTCTGTTCTGTACATCTGTGTCTCTTTTTCTGTTTTGCATATAGGATTATCGTTACCATCTTTCTAAATTCCATATATATGCATTAGTATACTGTATTGGTCTTTATCTTTCTGGCTTACTTCACTCTGTATGATGGGCTCCAGTTTCATCCATCTCATTAGAACTGATTCAAATGAATTCTTTTTAATGGCTGAGTAATATTCCATGGTGTATATATACCACAACTTCCTTATCCATTCGTCTGCTGATGGGCATCTAGGTTGCTTCCATGAGGACAGACTTCTTGAAGTGTTGTCCCAGAACAGCAGTATCAGCATCATCTTGTTAAAATGCAAATGTGGGATCTTCACCCTTAGCCTATTGAACCAGCAACTCTTAGGGGTGGGACCCGGAAATCTGTGTGTTTTACTGAGTTCTCCACATGATTCTGATTCACACTGTAGTTTGAGAAGCCAAGATTTAGGGCATCAGCTTCTATGGTAGGACTTTAAAAAAAAAGTCTGAGTGGAATAAGAGGTGATATGAATGTTTGATGACTTGATCTGAAATTATATCTGATTTTGGTAAAGATGTGTTTATCTGGTTGGATGTATGCTAGGTACATTCACTTTCCTGGATCACAAGAATAGAATGATAGAGAGATGGTTAAATAGAGTCTGCTTCCTTAGCATGGCCTCCTGGGGGCTCTCTTCAGCCTCTCTGGACAGTGGCTGGTTATGGAAGAAGGGATGCTCATCTGATATCAACACACTGCAAAGGAAACCTGGGTTTAGTTGCAGGTCTCTCTCAGCACAACTCTTGAATTTCTGCAACACAGAAATTTTTCTGTATATGAAAGATTGAGCCTAATCTTTAAGATTGAGCCTAATTTGGGGAATCCCCTACTTGATGGGGATCCATCTGTTAACTCAGCAAATGTTGGTAAAGGTGTAAACCCAGCATTGGGTGTTATCAGCAACTATATTTCTTACTGGGATGACTCCTTGATTATCTTTCCTAAGATAACACAGTGACATTCCATTTGACTATGGGATGCTGGAGCAGAATGGTGATGCTACAGAGAAGAGTGCCTAAAATGTCACTTCACAATACTGTGAAGTGATTCACAATATGTATAGATATCACATGCTCCCCCTCTATAATGTGGAGCTCACCCTAGGGGTGGGTGCCTAGCCTACCAGACTACATTCCCAGTGGCCTTTGTATCCAAATATTGTCATGTTATTTATCCTGGCCAACAGAATGTGTGCAGAAGTGAAGTCAGTCAGTTCCAAATGAGAGCTTTCATTTTGGCTTGATGCAGAGAAAGATGACATGCAAGAAGATGGTAACACTTTAAGGCAGAAGGAGTCTGGGTCTCTGAGCTATTGCCTGGAGGAGACCCACCGGCTGACCAGGGGCACCAGCATTTGACTTCATCCAAGAGAGAAACCAAATTCTATTGGGGAAGAGAATGAAATTTCGAGGGTAACTGTTATAACCATGAGCAATACCATAATATGCATGTCACTTTTCTCTGATATCAACACTATGCTGTTAGCATATAGCTTTAACCTCATATCAAAGAGGAAAAGATTGAGTATTAGAATGAAATCACTTGCGTAAAGTCCTTTGGCTAGCTGGCAGCAGATATAGGACCCATGTCAAACTCTTTTGGCTTTTAATGTATGATTTTTACATTATATTTAATGTGCCAAAGATGACATACAAATATGAAACAGTAACAACAATGACTATTTAACACTTGGCAAAATTTCAGCATTTTGAAAGATGAACTCTATTGTAATATATAATAGCAGATACTGTTTTGCTTCTTTAAATACACAGATCTATAAAGGAAAAACATTACAACAGTAAAATCTGCAGTGGTTGGGGCAATGTTTTGTTTTTTACTAAATCTTGATTTTAGCCTAGAAATTGTATGTTCCTACAAAGCTACCCCACTATGTGGTGAACTGGTCAACACAGTAATACAAACTAGAGGAAGGAAATACTGCCAGTACAGTAATTCTTAATTTCTGCATCTTGAAATGGTGTCTAAAATGTATGGAAATTTCTAGAGAGGATTATTTAAATAGCATTGTCATTTTCCTTTCTCTGTTATTCATAATGATAATCCTTTGAAATTCAAATCTTTGAAAAACTGTCAAAATGCATTTCCCTCTCCAATTTATTACTGTGTTTTAATTTGGGTATGTTTGCTGGAGAACAGTGGGATTTCTAACTCTCTTAAAAGGGAAGATGGTACTTCTGTTCCCACTCTGTGAAACATCAGTTTTATGAAATATACAAAACTTAGCAAAGACTGCCCCTCTCATTGAACATGTAAGGCTGGGTTACACCTTGGAGGTCATATCCAACAGGCTTGCTCTAAGCTCTCAGGCAAAGACAGGAAATTTATATTACCAATGAGAAGGGCAGTTTCAAAATATATTCCCTCTCAGTAGAAGAGAGAAACTTTGAATGAAAAGAGCATTTAAAATGATTGCCCTTCACGTCCACTTTTCTCTGTGCAACTGACTTTTATTGCTTTAGTTGTTCAGGAATCCCATACTGCCTTTCTCTGTCTGACTTACTTCACTTAGTATGATAATATCTAGGTACATTCATGCTGTAATTTAGTGTGAAATCTAAAAAAAAAAAAAAAAGATACAAATAACTTATTTACAAAACCATAACAGACTCAGAAAACAAACTATGGTTAACAAAGGGGAAAAGTTGAGGAGAAAGATTAATTAGGAATTTGGGACTAACAGATACATTACTACATACAAATTAATCAACAAGGACCTATACTGTATAGCACAGGGCACGCTACTCAATACTCTAACCTATAAGGGGAAAAGAATCTTAAAAAAGAATAGATATATGTGTGTGTATAACTGAATCACTTCGCTGTATACCTAAAACTAACACAGCATTCTCTAATTAAAATAAAAATTAAAAAAAAGACTCTCAAACTGGAAATTACCCACATAACTGTCAGCCAAATGCATAAATAGTGGTGTATTCCTATGATGGAATAATGATAAAACAATGAGAGAGAACTAAGTGAAAAGTGTCACAAATTCCAGAAACACAACATTGATGGAAAAAAGCCAGATACCAGATTCATCCTATTAGGGGGTGTTACAAATAGGCGTTACAAACAGGCAGAGAGGTTTCTTATTAATATATCAAGGTCACACCGCATTAACAGAAGGAACCCCAGACCACATGCCAGAACTCCTGGCAAGAGTGAAGGCTCATCTCTGAGACTCAACTATCTCGTTTTAGCAAAGCTTGGAAGAGAGAATTTGTGGATCCTAACCACATCTACAAAGTTCAATCTAAACAGAAGGACATGCAGCACTTCCCCTTTTCTTTCCAAACAGTTCAGTGGATTGACACTCTCTCTTGTCCA
The DNA here is from genome assembly GCF_019320065.1 of Cervus canadensis. Classification (NCBI taxonomy): domain Eukaryota; kingdom Metazoa; phylum Chordata; class Mammalia; order Artiodactyla; family Cervidae; genus Cervus; species Cervus canadensis. The sequence continues at coordinate 17,736,256 of NC_057395.1, read as the reverse complement.
ACAAAAAAGTGTTCAGAAGAGATTCTTCCACTTCCAATGGATTTCTGTAGTAAATCAGACCTCTAGTCACCCCACACAGCTCTGAAATGCTATGGCTCTTTGATACTGTGGGAATTTGGACTTTGAAAATTAACAAGCTGTAGACTTTACATAACTGGAAAATTTCATATCACAGTATAATCTGTCCAGAAATAAACGTTTTGGTCAGACAGAGGAACTTTGTCAGATATCCGTTAAATCTCATGAAATATTTAATTTTTCAAAAGAAACAAGAGTGTATTTGCTGCTTCTGATTTTTAATTGATTTCTTTCACTTTCTTATGTAGCTTTCATCCTGTATCCTTGGCAGTACCAAAGGCAACCGTCATGCATGGATGAGAGTTATTGTTTTTTTTTGAAATGGCTTATGGCTGTGAGTTGCATGCTGTGTATCATAGCCTCATAAATACAAAGCTAAATGACATTTAAAATCAGAAAAGTATTCACAGAGATACAGTTCTGACCTATAAATGTCATATTATTTTATTAAAGAAGACCTTCTCAAAAACAGGCGGGGGAGGCATATCTAGGCAATACAACTTGTGGGGTGTGAGTGACAATTCAACAGTTGTCATTGTGAATCAGTTATTCAAAAGTCATCCAAAAGTTGAGTTATTTTATAGAGTAGCAAATGTGGCATATGATGAATCGTGTACACCACACACCTACCCTGGCCGCTGCCTGAACCACCACTAAATCCCTCCCTGACCACATGAATGCCTGGCTAGAAACTACGATTCCCAGAGTCCCTTACAGGTCCCAGAAGAACATGCGACTCAATACGTGCCATGAAGATAAGTGAAAATTATGTGTGAAACTTCTACATCGTCTTAAAGATGTAAAGATTTTTGCCCTGAATTTGTTCCCTATTTTGTCCTGTTGCTTGGAAGCAATGGCAATTAGAAGGTTGGAAACCACATCTTGAAGATGGTTGAGCCTCTCAGACTGGATCTCTGAATTACGTTGTGGAGTAGAGCTTGCCTCGATGCCCTAGACTATTAAGAAGGAGAAAGAAATAAACATCTATCCTGTGGGACATCTTGTGTACTTGAGACTCTTTGTTACAGTATCTTAACTTTTACCTTAAGAAAGAAAGTAGTTAAGAAAATATTTTGTGTTTACTTTGAAATGAGCTAAAGAAAAAGAAGGGAAGGAGGAAGAGGGTTGAGCATTATTTCTTGGCTTCTTCCTGAGACAGAATCCAATAGAATTTAACAAAGATATTTCTATAAATGTGCCCCTTCAGAGGGAATAACTTGTCATATCACTGAAATCTGCCACCCACTGTACTGAAATGAGTATCATACAACATCCTTACTATCCACAGGAGCAACTAATGGCAAACAGAAGCCTAGCAAGAGTAACAGGAATAAGAGAATGTGCTTCATTCTTCAATATGATGGGCATTATGAGAAAATGTCTTCAGGAAAAGCAAAATCAAGTCAGAAACAGTAAATTTTGACTAATGGCATTATGTTGCTGGACTGGTGTTACCCATTTTCTTACTTTTCAAGAAAATAAGAATACTCCTTACTTCTGGTTATAATGCCCTCGTCCCCCTCATAACCTCAGAAGAAATATAAAAAGATATAAACTGCAGCAAAAAATTGTTGAGTACTTTTTGCCTGGGTTCTCCCAAAGATGTTATAGAAAAATGTGAGTGAATTTTTGGGCAACCCAATATATTTGTATCTGTGGGTATGCGTAGGCTGTGTTGCTTATCGCATGGACTTACAGTACAACATGAGATATGGTTAAGTATTATCACTTGTTTATTTTTAGATGAGGAGATGAGAAAGTGAAAGCTTCACATCTAATCAGTTATAGAATGACTCTTCAACAGCATTCTTAATCACTACATCATATTTCTCCCTGTTAGCCAGGGCACGGAGTGTGATAGATTAAACATGGCTGCAAACTTGGGGTCCCTCCTCCCACTAATACGTAGAGGAGAGCTTCCTGGTGGCCCAGTGTTTAGGGATCCACATTGCAATGCAGGGCACGGTTTGGATCCCTGATCCAGGAAGATCCCACATGCTGAGAGGCAGCTAACCTTGTGTGCCACAACCCCTGAAGCCTGCAGCCCACGCTCCACAACAAGAGAAGCCACCAGAATGAGGAGCCCACACACCTCAGTTAGAGAGGAGCCCCACTTTCCTCAAGTAGAGAAAGGCCTGCGTGCAGCAGTGAAGACCCAGCATAGCCAGAAATAAATACATAAATAAAATCATTAAAAATATATGTAGAGCAAAACTCTCTCCCCTTAAATCTGGGCTGCTTATAAAGAACTGTGGCACAAGTTATGTGATGCCAGGAGTTCTGGGTTCAGGCCTTAAGAGCCTGGCAGCTTCCATTTCCTGTTTCCTGGAATGCTTGCTTTGGAATACAAAGTCCAGCTACCCTGAGGCCATCACGCTGGATTGACCCTGCTCCACTCAACATGGAGTTGAAGTTGTCTTGGATTCTCCAGATTAGTCCCTCCGCTGACTACACACTACTGAGGAATCGTCACCAAAACTATGTGAGATAAAAGAATCACCTAGCCAAGTGTTGAATTAATTTGTGCCTCACAAAATCATGAGATATCATAAATTGCCTTCTTTTAACCACTAACTTTTGGGATAGTTTGTTATAAAGCAATAGATCACCAGAACACAGAATTTCCTAATTTAAAGCTTATGATGTACACATGTAGATTTATAGATATATTAATATATATATATATATATATGTCTGTATATTTTCTTACATTCACTCACTTAAAAGTGAATTGTATCCCATTAATATATTTCACAAATATTTCCTTCTTAATATGTTTAATTGTGTTTTGAATCAAGTAATAGCAGCTTGTTAGTATTCAGTTCAGTTCAATTCAGTTCAGTCACTCAGTTGTGTCCAACTCTTTAAACCCCATGAACCAAAGCACGCCAGGTCTCCCTGTCCACCACTAACTCCTAGAGTTTACGCAAACTTATGTCCATTGAGTCGGTGATGCCATCCAACCATCTCATCCTCTGTCATCCCCTTCTCCTCCTGCCCTCAATCTTTCCTAGCATCAGGGTCTTTTCAAATGAGTCAGCTCTTCGCATCAGGTGGCCAAAGTATTGGAGTTTCAGCTTCAGCATCAGTCCTTCCAATGAACACCCAAGGTTGATCTCCTTCAGGATGGACTGGTTGAATCTCCTTGCAGTCTAAGGGACTCTCAAGAGTCTTCTCCAACACCATAGTTCAAAAGCATCAGTTATTTGGCACTCAGCTTTCTTTATGTTCCACCTCTCACATCCATATGTGACTATTGGAAAGACCATAGACTTGACTAGATGGACCTTTGTTGGCAAAGTAATGTCTCTGCTTTTTAATATGCTATCTAGGTTGGTCATAACTTTCCTTCCAAGGTGTAAGGATCTTTTAATTTCATGACTGGAATCACCATCTGCAGTGATTTTGGAGCCCCCAAAAATAAAGTCAGCCACTGTTTCCACTGTTTCCTCATCTATTTGCCATGAAGTGATGGGACCAGATGCCATAATCTAAGTTTTCTGACTGTTGAGCTTTAAGCCAACTTTTTTGCTCTCCTCTTTTACTTTGATCAAGAGGCTCTTTAGTTCTTCTTCACTTTCTGCCATAAAGGTGGTGTCATCTGCATATCTGAGGTTTTGACATTTCTCCCGGGAATCTTGATTCCAGCTTGTGTTTCTTGCAGTCCAGTGTTTCTCATGATGTACTCTGCACAGAAGTTAAATAAGCAGGGTGACAATATACAGCCTTGATGTACTCCTTTCCCTATTTGGAACAGTCTGTTGTTCCATGTCCAGTTCTAACTGTTGCTTCCTGAACATTCAATTTTGAATATACACTTTATAAGTTTGTTAAATAGATTAGTAACTAATGGTCATGGAAATTTGAGCAGACTTTTCTTCATCTTTCTTAGTTAATCATTTGAATCATTATAACCTCCATTCAGGAAGACAGGAAAGAAATGTTTTATTTCAGAACTGTTTTTGTATGCTTTCTGTCCTCTGAAAACATTTGCCAAGTATTGGCATATCTCTATTAGAATATAAATCTCTATTTAAAATACACAGCTCTTGCATACAACTTAAAAAAATTGGACATACACTCCTAAACTCAAACTAAAAGCAAATAAAACCACTCCAAAGGGTGACAGAAATCCAAACATAAAGCAGCATAAACAACTCTCTATGTCGCTATACTTTTCAGAAGAAAATCTTGGATCCTACACTTTCATTTTTCCTCTTCGTGATTAGTTGCTGCACAGTGGATATAAGGCAGTCAGTTCCAGCCTGGACTTAAATCTCCCAAGGCTGGAAGGATAACACAGTTTTTCATTCACATACAAAGATGATATCAACATACATTTAACAGAATGGCACGTCAGAAGGGTCATTCATTCTTTCTCCATGGCCCTCCGGCAGATCATTACGGACTCTTCTAGGGGCCTGCTGAGTACCCACTGGCCACAGCATATTCAAGAGAATTCATTTCCTTGAATCCACAGGATCACAAGAGACATTTTCTTAAATGGAAGTATAGTTGCTTTACAATGTTGTGCTAATTTCTGCTGCACAGAATGGAAGCACATTCTTTTTTATATTCTTCTCCATTATGGTTTATCACAGGATATTGAGAATACAGTATGCCTCTGTTTCTCATCTGTCTGATATATAATAATTTGCACCTCTTAACCCCATATCGGAGAAGGCAATGGCAACCCACTCCAGTACTCTTGCCTGGAGAATCCCAGGGACCCACTCCAGTACTCTTGCCTGGAGAATCTGGCAGTCCATGGGGTCATGAAGAGTCAGACACTACTGAGCGACTTCACTTTCACTTTTCACTTGCATGCATTGGAGAAGGAAATGGCAACCCACTCCAGGGTTCTTGCCTGGAGAATCCCAGGGATGGCGGAGCCTGGTGGGCTGCCGTCTATGGGGTCGCACAGAGTTAGACACGACTGAAGTGACTTAGCAGCAGCAATCCCATACTCCCACTTCATCCTGCCCCACTGCCTTCCCCTTGGCAATGACAAGTCTGCTCTCTATGTCTGTGAGTCTGTTTCACAGATAAGGTCATTTGCGTCATACTTTAGATTCCACATATGAGTGATATCATATGGTATTTGTCTTTTAATAAGAGACAGTTTTTAATATATCATGGAACACAAAATCTAACCTTGCCCTAATTGCAGAAGTCAGTGAAAATTTGTACAGTAAAACACATTTGACATAAATATGGTTGTAACTGTAACTGCACATATTGTGACAGGCCTTCTAAGACATACACAGCAAATATCAAATGGCTGGCCATACTCACTTTTTAGAGGTAAAAACTGATCTGATTATTATTTAATATTTAATAAAGTGTATTTAGAGTTGTTTCTCCAGAACTCAGATTACTATTACACTGGGTTGGCCAAAAAGTTTGTTCAGGTTTTTCTGTAATATGTTATGGGAAAACCTGAACAAACTTTTTGGCCACCATAATATTTACATGCTCTTTTAAATTTCTTATATATTGTCTATACACATGGCGTTGTTAAATAGCTGACTAGTGTCCTTCCAGAAATATCTCAAAGAAACTTCCTTTTAATTTCCATTTTAAGTGGTTACCTTATTTTTAAGTGATTCACATGTCTTTTCTTCTACATTTCAGTGCAATCATAGTAAATGTCCTCCTTCCTCTATTCTCCCGAGACTGTTATAAAGCAGAGATTGACACAACATTATAAATCAACTATACTTCAGCTAAATTTTAATATGCTTTCCTTGTAAGGAAGCATGTAAAAAAAAATCTTGTTTTTCTCAAAGAAAAGAAGGACCATATATATCATCATTCAAAGAACATTCAAGTTGGGACATCTCTGTCACGATGTGGGACAAGAATTGGCCACTTCATATTGGAGCAGAGAATTGGCTACACAGCTGCTTCCAATTTTGCTTTCCAGTTTACTCGATGAGGAGAAACCTGGGCAAGCATTAGTGCTTATAAAAATAGCCTTGAGTTTAAAACAGACCAAGCTCTTATCATAGAACTCCTGAATCTTCCCTGAAAATCAGACACATCATGCAGAAAGCTAGATTAGAGAGAGCTTTGTTCTTACTCTTCGAGTGTAGAATTTGTTGAAGGAAAGATAAAAAATAGAGGATCAGAGGAGAAAGAAAGACCTATATTTTCTTATAGAAGTAACACTAGAAATGATGGTTCAGTTCAGTTCAATTCAGTTGTGCAGTCGTGTCTGACTCTTTGTGACCTCATGGACTGAACGCCAGACCTCCCTGTCCATCGCCAACTCCCGGAGTCCACCCAAACTCATGTCCATTGAGTCGGTGATGCTATCCAACCATCTCATCCTCTGTTGTCTCCTTCTCCTCCTGCCTTCAATCTTTCCCAGCATAAGGGTCTTTTCAAATGAGTCAGTTCTTCGCATCAGGGGGCCAAAATATTGGAGTTTCAGCTTCAACATTAGTCCTTCCAATGAATATTCAGGACTCATCTCCTTTAGGATGGACTGGTTGGATATCCTTGCTGTCCAAGGGACTCTCAAGAGTCTTCTCCAAAACCACAGTTCAAAAGCATCAATTCGTCAGCATTCAGCTTTCTTTATAGTCCAAATTCAGCTTGTGAAGGCTGCCTAAGAACTAAAGCATTAGTTTAAAAAATGACTTCCACAGACATTTTTCATTCCAAATCAGCCTTACTCAATGTCCTTGGAAATGAAACCCATTTAGACACATAACATTGATCAAATGCCTGATATATGTCAGTGCTTGTAGTTATTGGATTTAATACATGTGAGATACTGGCATATAACAGACACTCAGTAAATTCTAAAAAGCCAAAGTTAGAAGTGAGTACCTTCTCAATCCCCCAATTAGAATAGTGAGTTCTCTTTACTTTTAAAGGTTTTTATCAACATATACAGGTAGAGGTAGACCAATACAAACTGATGGCTCTTAACCACAGTCTACACTTGATAACTCTTGAGTAGAAACAACTTCACCCTATAAAGGATGCGGCAAACACAGTCATTGCATTAGATGGGTTTGGTGTATGGAAGGCCATGAGGCCCCTTCTGGCTCTAAGAAGTAGAGATTCGAAACGTAAAACCCACTTCTTCTTCTGTCTGTTTATCTCTGTTCAAAATCATTCCCCATACAAAAGAAAGAACTACAGGGGCAAGAAAGAAATCTTAACATGAACGGACAGGCACAGAATATTTTAAGTGTGTTTGACATCTTATTGCGTTTAAAATAACTACAAAATACCAGCCGTCCTTCCTGTGACAACAGATGAGAGGAATCTGGCACCTTGTCCTTAGAATGTTTCCAGGAAACAAATGCAAAATGTTTTTATTATAATATTTATTGGAAAAGAGAAAAATAACTCAGAAGAAATGAATCTCTCAAATCTCTTCCCTTAAATAAAAATAACAACCTTTAAAAAAGGCTGTTCAGCAGAACCTTTTATAATGCTTTATATGTTGGACATGTGAGCTATCAGTGAAGGAGCCATGAGCCACATGTGGCTTTTGAGCACCTGAGATGTGTTAGTGCAAGTGAGGAACTGAATTTTTTATTGTATTTAATTTGAATGAATTTTATTAAATTTTGATAGCCACATGTGGCTTGTGGCTACTACACTGGACATGTCTAAAACCTTGGACTTCACAGGTGACCTGAAGGGAGATCAGTAATACAAGTCATTCCTCTATAATTTATTTGATTGAGCTAATGACACTTTCTCTGACTCCCAAATGTCCAAATATCTGTTCATAAAATAATCAAATTAAAAACTCCTTTCCACCTCATATTTGTCCACCAGTATACTGTGACAGGTTTATGAGACATTTCTGCCTGTTAGACGCCCTCTGGGCAATTCACTATCACTCACTGTCCTTGCACGAGGGATCCTAAACCCCTGGCACTCCTGGGAGGCTCAGCGACACCAATGCAGTTGATTTATAAGCTAGCCAATCAGTATATTAAAATCCAGGGAGTAAAGTTAAACTGGGTTAATAGTAAAGATGAATTTGGAATCAGACATATGGAAGATTCTGCTAGTTAGCATGCGGATGGGACCAAAGTAATACAGTATGATTTGCTGTGCTAGAGGGGAATCCACACAGTATAATGGCCTTGTGTAACCTGGAAAGGGAAGACAAGCTCCCAGGAAGCCAGGAAGTCCAGCAGCAGAAATAGGAGAACAGTACAGCTTTGCTGAAGGAAGTACATAATTGCGTTTATTCCTGACTAGCAAGACTGATTCCAAAATCTATTTATTCACTATGATAATTATATTTTAAATATTCCTCAGATCCTCCTCACCCTTTTTCCTGAGCTTACCTGAACCTATGAAAGTCTCTGTTACTAAGATATGTAGATTTAATACATATATGTGGAACTAAACTCTCCCTCACCATCAAAGGAAAAAAACCAAAAACACTTGATATCCCATGGACCCTAAAGTTTAATGAACCTGGGGATCCATCATAAAGGAAGAAGATATGTGATTTATAGAGAAACTGCTTTTCTTACAGGTCTTTCTTTGAGGTTTTCCCTTACTAGGTATTACTGCTGAGAAATCTTTGTCATTGAAATCTTTCTTGAAATACTGGAAAGAAAAATAGCTTTTGGTTAGTCCTTTCATGTTTTGGGTTTCCATGGAAATTGATTCTTATCAAGTCCATCTTAGGTTATGTGGTCTGCAGGCAGATGCTCCATTTACTTCAAGAGGTGCAAAACAGCTGGAGCCAGTATGACAGCTAAGTGGTCAGAAACAAAGCTAACCACATGGACTGTGAAAACCATAAGGATCTAAAATATTTTTAAAGACCTGTTTGCCATTGGTATCTTTTTTTAATTTTAAATTAATTAATTAATTTTAATTGGAGGCTAATTACTTTACAATATTGTAGTGGTTTTTGCCATACATTGACATGAATCAGCCATGGGTGTACATGTGTCCCCATCCCGAAACCCCCTTCCATCTCCCTCCCCATCCCATCCCTCAGGGTGCTCAGGGCTGGTGCATTGGGATGCCATTGGCATCTTTACTGACTCTGTGATTTGAATATCAGGAAGGTCACATGGAAAAGGCTAGGACTTCCTAATCTGGCAGATAGAGGAAGACAAAACTTGGCCTGATTCTGACTGCCTTAGGTTTGACTGTGGCAGAGCCTGAAGCAGGCATTTGGATGCAGAGGACTTACTGAGGGCATGCTCTCACGGGAGCAGGGTAGGTAGGGTGAGGAGCTGAGCGAGGGTGTGGTCTCAGATGGATTTTGACCTCAGCCTGACCTCAGAGGGGGCTCTGGAGCATTAGCTGCCTCATAGGCAAGGAGATCAACATTCCATCCTCTTGTGTCAATCACTGCCTGTGAGTGTAGCATCTTGGATGCTGATTCTTCCACTGGCTGAGGGCAACTCTCCAGGGAAGGGACCAGCTGTGAGAATTGGCATCCAGCACTTTCTGCAGCTTGGGGGTGATACCCAGACTCATTAATGGGATCTGAGAAACTGGGTGGGGCACCTACAACATCTACCAGACGCCTCTTCCTAAACAGGAGCTCCAGTCCCCAGGAAAAAACAGTGTTTTTAAAAGTTGTAAGTACTGAATTGAGCAAATGGGATTCCTCAAACTAAGGATGGAGATCCTGGGAACTTTTTAAGGAGACAGAGCTGAATACAGGTGACAATCAATGATATACAGTGAAGGCAGGGGTCAAAACAGTCCAGCTGACCACCCCCGGAAGCCCAGAGAACACCTTTCAGTAATTAACTAAGCATTCTCAACCTTCATTTCTTTCCCATTTTGTTTACACTGTTCAGTTCACATTTTTCTAAATCAAAATTTACCAGAGGAAAGAATGCTTTTAAAGTAGAAAAGCAAGCTATACTGCCATCCAAAATATTTCTGGAAAATAAACAAATTAGTTCAACATGTGTCTTACTGCTTATTTGGTAGTCACAAGGCTGTTTGGTAACAACTTGGTATGAGCAATGTTTAATTTCCAATTCTGTAACACTTGCTTGCAAGATAACTGTAAATTAGTAAAGCAAGACAGTGAAACAACTACTCTAAGCAATATATAAACTATTGCAATTGGATCCATCCAAATCTTTTATGTGAATATACAAAATATGACACATGATAATTTTTAAATTTCATAACTTGTTATTTTTGAAGAATCCAATAATCTATGATTACTGTCTCCCCAGAAAGGAAAATAGGAGAGTATTCAATGAACATTATTGATGCCACATTTTTTTTTTAACAAACAAGAAAGAAGAGCAGAGTGGCTTCCATTTTAGCTTTGCTGGAAAACGTGGTGGGGAAGGAGAGGTAGAGATAGAAAAGGACTTTCTCTGAAATCTTACTTTTCATTTCAATGAAAATTATTTCAAAAGCAACAAATAAATGAAAGTTTCAGACAATACTGAAAGGGCATATCAATATAACCACAGACATATAAATACATATGTATGTATGAAATACAATCTTTTCTTTGATATAAAATCATCCTGACTGTGATGATTCATTTCTCAGGGGGCAAAAAAAACTACGCATCAACTCTCATAAATTTGCACAGTTTTGTATATTGAGTGAGATTCCAAATGTTTACAATAATCTACTATCTGCAGGAGATTCATTCTAGGACTCTTTGCAAACAGCAAAACCCACAGATGTTCAAGTCCTTTATGACAAAGTATTTGTATACAACCTATGCATGTCCTCCCATATATCTTATATCATCTTTAGATTACCTACAATACTAATACACTATAAATTCTATGTAAATAGTTGCTGGTATACAATGAATTCAAGTTTTGTGTTTTGGAACTGTCTAGAATTTTTTTTAAGTGTATTTTTGATCTGTGGTTGGTTGAATTTACAGATGCAGAACCCATGGAAATGGAGAGCCAACTGTATATATTATATAATTTTTATCATTTATTTGCTACATTTGTATTTACTTCAGGTGTTGAATTTTATGTATTAAGTGCATATCTGATATTCTAACAATAAAATAGTGGTTTTATTTTCTATAAGTACCTACTTTATTTATAAGTACTTATAAAAATAGAGACTATTTATATTTGTTTATCTAGTTACAATAAAATAGTGGGTCCAAATGTTTGACTAGTGTCAGGGATTCTTGACACTTTACCACTGAAGAATATCTAAAGACAGAGGAAAACAGACTTTCCTAAAGGAACTGAGAGCCATGCTGTTAGGGGCACACCGTGGAATTCTGTGTATGTATGTGTGTATCTATGTGTGGGGTGGGGGGGAGGGCACCTTCTCTTTTATCTTAAAGGAAAAATCTTATCTTTCACTTTGTAATATGAAGCTGCGTTAATAGGAAGCTCAGGCTTGCCTCCTCACTTGAATTCTCTCCCCAGACATGTCTTAAGTTCTTTGGCATTCTAATAAGATGCATACCCTGGTTTCTGCACTCCAGGCTCAGCTCAGTGCTCCATACATGCTGGAAGGAGTAGAAAAGTGCCAGGGCTGAGAGGCTCAGGCTGTTAGAGGCCAGTGATATCTACCTCTGATTCCGAGCTTCAGTCTGAATGTTTGGGAGGTTGGGCTGCACCCGGGCCGTGGCATGTAGCCTTAGACACCAGTGTATCCGGCCACACTTATGCTTCTAAAACGTTTTGATCACTGCAATCCCACCCTTCACAGTATTCACTGGCTCCCATTTTCTTCTAGAGAAAATGTCTAAACTCTTTTGAACACTGAACACTAGCCAATTTCTTATCCGTGAGTTCTTTACCTAATCCTGAAGGGCCGGGGTTTGCATGGGCAAAATAAAAAATTTATCTTGCATTTCCCTGGTGGTGCAGTGGTTAAGAATCTGCCTGCCAACACAGGGGACATGGGTTTAAGCCCTGGTCCAGAAACTAAGATCCCATATTCTGTAAGGCAACCAAGCCCATGTGCCACAACAACTGAGCCCATGCACCCTAGAGCCTGTGCTCTGCAACAAGAGAAGCCACTGCAATGAGAAGCCCGCGCATCACAACTAGAGAAAGCCGGTATGCAGTAATGATGACTCAGCACAGCCAAAAATAAATAAAAACATTATCATTATTAACCATCAAGAGAAACTGACTTTTCCTTAAATGAAGCATGGAACAACAGACCATAAAAATAGTAGTCACTTGTGATGCTTTCACTCATGTAAGTCACAGATACTTTCATATTTAATATCAAAAGCTTTTTCACTGTTCTGGTAACTGCAGTTCAATAAAATTGAAGCTACTCTGAGATGGGTTTGCAGGATTCACCAGACTGCCAACCATAGCATAAATCAAGGTGAAAACTCTGTTCCAGCCTCAGTGTCTACCGACTCCCTCTACCTACGTCATGATTCTGCTATACCTAGGAGATGTACCTCCCAAAACATCCTGTGATCTTTCATGACCTCACTTCTTGATCTCATATCTCTTTTCAGGGGATCTTCATCCCTGTTGGAAAATGTGCCCTTTACAAATGTTCTTGGAAGAAAAGCTTGATGAGGTTTTTCTTGATGTTACCAGGCAGAATTTGAATATATCTCCTTTGTGCTTTGGAAACTGGTGGTACATTCTTCATCTTCAGTCTTTAGCACATTCTATTTTGAGTCTGTTTGTCTGTACCATGACACATATGTCTATAGAGGATAAAGACCAATTTTTTTTTTTTTGCATCTCCCAACTTCTGGTAGAGTAATTTTCACATTGCAGACACTCAAAAAATGCTATGGAATAAAGGAAAGGTTATTTTCCTGGAAATGGCAACCCACCCCAGTATTCCTGCCTGGAGAATCCCATGGACAGAGAAGCCTGGCAGGCTACAGTCCATAGGGGTGCAAAGAGTCGGACATGACTGGAGCAACTTAGCATGCAATTGATTAAAAATATTCTCAATAGTGAGGACACAATAGCAGAGTGAAGTGGCAGGAACCACTTGCTTTCAGTGACAATTTCTAAGTATAGGGTGGGCTCTCATTTCCAAATAGAGTTTCCCTTAAAATCAAATTACTGATTGATCACAAATAAAATCCCAAATCAACACAGCATCACTTCATGTGATAAGCAAGACTAGAGCTCAAGGCAAAATGTGATAGCAAAACCTGTTTCAGGAATCCTGACATTCCCTCTCAAGAGCCTTGCCCTCCTTTCATGAAAGCCCCGTGTGCATCTCCCAGGTAGGCCCTGAGGGCTCTTTCGATATCCTAGCAGCTCTAGCAATACTTCCTGCAGCATGTAATCTAGGCTTGTCCTTCTAGTTCACACTTGTCTCCAGTCCGTCTTCTGAAAATCCTTCCTGTGATCTGTTCAGGCAGCCCTGTCCTGAGAGAGCTGATGATGGCTTTCAAAACAAGCTTCATTCACTGATTTGACAACTGCTACTGGGTACTCACTGCACACTTCTTAGGTGCCAGGTACCATGATCTAGGATGCAGAAATAAAAGCAGAGTCTGTGCCCTCCAAGAGTTCCATATTAGGTGGCATTGGTCAGTTGTAACTTACTTGGTTAAAGCTATGTTAGGGAGCATAGCCAGGAGCACCATTTTAGTTTGGTTCTTGGAAGCAAACCAGTCCATGCTAAAGGAAATCAACCCTGAATATTCATTGGAAGGACTGATGCTGAAGCTGAAGTTCCAATACTTTGGCCATCTGATGGGAAGAGTCAACTCAATGGAAAAGAGTTTTCCATGATAGAAAATAGAAGGCAGGAAGAGAAGGGGATGATAGAGGACAAGATGGTTGGATGGCATCACTGACTCAATGGACATGAGTTAGAGCAAACTCCAGGTGTTGGTGATGGACAGGGACGCCTGGTGTGCTGCAGTCCATGGGGTCACAGAGTCAGACAGGACTGAGCAACTGAACAGCAGCAGCTTGGAAGCAGACCCATGCACAGGAGTTTCAGTATGAGCCTTTCATTTGGGAGGTGATCTCAGGAGGTATGGGGAGAGTAAGAGCAAGTGAGACAGGAAAGAAAAGGCATCCAAAGCAGGGTAGGTTTTCAAGCCGGTCATGCCAACTGGGATTCAATCCTGATAAAGACCTCTGGGTGATGCAGAATGTACTCCAGAGTTGTCCTACCTGTGAGGCCATAATTTATTCAGCAATTCCCATTGTCCAGTGGTTAGAAACTCTACCTGGCCTGTTAACTCTGAAGTTTCCAGTTTGAAATATATGTGCCTGAGTAAGTTTCTATGAGGAGTGAAAAATCTTTAGCAGGGCATTCCAGTTGCAGAAAGAAGTTGTAGGTATATGGGAAAACGCTGAGTGTTAAGGAGCACTGACAGGGTCTGCTCCAGACCAGAGGTGTGTGTGTGTGGGGGGGGTGCTCCCAAGGAAGGTTTTCCAGGGGACAGAATACCTGAGAGTGCTTTGAAGAAGGACTTCTGATCTAGCATGTGATCATTTTATGTCCACTTACAATGAATATGTGCTCCTCAATTGCTAAGTGTGGTGTTTTATATGTTGATTAGTTCAAGTTTACAGCTTATTTTGTTTAAATCTATAACTTATTCTTTTTTATCAAGAGTTACTAAGATTTGTGGATTTGTCTGTCTCTGTTGTTAGTTTTACCAATTTTTGCTTATACAAAGTTGACCTTGAACAACACAGGTTTGAACTCTGTGGGTCCACTTCTATGCAGATAATTTTCAACATTAAAATACTACAATACTACATGGTCTGTGGTTGGGTGAATCTGCAGATGTGGAGGAACCATGACATGGACAGTCAACTATAAGTTATATGTGAATTCATCCCCAAGTTGTTCAAGGGTCAATTGTGTGTGTGTGTGTGAGAGAGAGAGAGAGAGAGACAGAGACAGACAGACAGAGAGAGCGAGAGAGTGCAAGACTATTATCTGGCACACAAACATTAAGAATTGTTGTATCTTTCTGATGGAATCACCCTTTACTTTTACAAAGTATGATACGTTTTTCTCTCTGAAAATGCTTCTTGTCTTAAAATTCACTTTAGTTTCTTATACACATATCATATCTGTTTTTTATTTTTAATTTTGCATGATCTGTGTTACTTGCATTATTCCTTCAATGCTTGTATAACATTATATGTAAGGCACTTCTCTTATAAGCAGCATATGATTCTAATTTCTCTTTTATTTAATACAATCTTAAAGATTTTTAATTGAAGTGTTTAGCCCTCTTACATTTAATATAACATAATTGGGTTTAAATCAATGATCTTACTTTAAAAAAAATTTCCCCCACTTGTCCTATATTCCTTTTTCTCTGCTTTAGGGGCTTCTTTTGGATTAATCAAGTATTCATCATTCATATTCCCACATGCCATTAGCTGATTAATTATATATTGTTTTCTCTTCAGTAATTCTGTACAAATTAAAAAATCCTTTGAGACATTATTATTATTTTATATAGTCAGTATTCACTTATGTTTACTCCGTATCTTGTTCTTCCTTCCTTTCTGCATGTCTGTTTCTCTCTTAGGTCATTTCCACTCCACAAAGATTCTCCTTTTAGTGCAGGTCTACAGGTTAAAAAAAAGTTTTTCTAGGGCTCCCAGGTTGTTCAGTGGTAAAGAGCCTGCCTGTCAGTGTGGGAGACATGGGTTGGATCTCTGGTCTGTGAGGGTCCTGTGTGCCTCGAAGCAGCTGGGCCCACCCAACACAACTCCTGGTCTTGTGCTCTGAGCCCGAGAGCCGCACGCTCTGCAAGGCCCCAGACCCTGGCTCCATGACGGCAGACGCCCTCGCAGGAAGCTCGCACACTGCAGCGAGACTGCGCACTGCCAGGGGGAGAGGCTCTGCTCACCGCAACAGAGAAAAACGCCCACCCGGCAGCACGGACCAGCAACGCCAAATAGAATTAATTTAAAAATTTTTCTTTCAGTTTTACTATTTTGTAAACATACTTATCTTGCCTTAATATTTGAAGGTTTCTTCACCAAAGAGCTAATCTGAAGTATCATTTCAGAACTATTATAAAGATCGCATTCTATTGTTTATTGTTTTTTTTTTTTAATTAATTATTTTTTTCAGTGGGTTTTGTCATACATTGACATGAATCAGCAATAGATTTACACGTATTCCCCATCCCGATCCCCCCTCCCACCTCCCTCTCCACCCGATTCCTCTGGGTCTTCCCAGTGCACCAGGCCCGAGCACTTGTCTCATGCATCCCACCTGGGCTGGTGATCTGTTTCAACATAGATAGTATACATGCTGTTCTTTTGAAATATCCCACCCTCACATTCTCCCACAGAGTTCAAAAGTCTGTTCTGTATTTCTGTGTCTCTTTTTCTGTTTTGCATATAGGGTTATCGTTACCATCTTTCTAAATTCCATATATATGTGTTAGTATGCTGTAATGTTCTTTATCTTTCTGGCTTACTTCACTCTGTATGATGGGCTCCAGTTTCATCCATCTCATTAGAACTGGTTCAAATGAATTCTTTTTAACGGCTGAGTAATATTCCATGGTGTATATGTACCACAGCTTCTTTATCCATTCATTTGCTGATGGGCATCTAGGTTGCTTCCATGTCCTGGCTATTATAAACAGTGCTGCGATGAACATTGGGGTGCACGTGTCTCTTTCAGATCTGGTTTCCTCAGTGTGTATGCCCAGGAGTGGTATTGCTGGGTCATATGGCAGTTTCTATTGTTTATTGTTTTTCACCATTTCTGTCAAAAATTCAGTTACAAGTATTATTGAGGTTCTTTTGAAAGTAATATGTCTTTTTCTTTGACTGCTAGGATGTCCCTATATTCTTCAGTTTTAAACAGTTTTATTATAATGTGACTCCATGTAGATTTTTTAAAAAATTATCTTGCTTGGGAATCTTATTCCTTCATAAATCTGTGAATTTTCATCTTTTCAAACAATTTTGACTATTATTTAAGCTACTATTTCTGTATTATTTCTTCTCTCTTTCAGACTTCAATTATGTTAAACTTTCCAGGGGATATTCTTTTCTATATGCTTCAATTGTTTTCCTCTCTGCTTCAGTCTCGGTATGTTCTAGTTCACTAGTTTTATCATGTATTTAATCTGCTTTATATCTATTTATTGAGTTGTTTATTGAATGAAAGGTAACAGAGGAAGGGAAAGATATAACCAAGTGAATGCAGAGTTCCAGAGAATCAGTTCAGTTCAGTCGCTCAGTCCTCTCCGACTCTTTGGGACCCCATGGACTGCAGAACACCAGGCCTCCTTGTCCATCACCAACTCCCGGAGTCTACTCAAACTCATGTCCATTGAGTTGGTGATGCCATCCAACCATCTCATCCTCTGTCACGCCCTTCTCCTCCCACCCTCAATCTTTCCCAGCACCAGGGTCTTTCAAATGATGTCAGTTCTTCACATCAGGTGGCCAAAGTACTGGAGTTTCAGCTTCAACATCAGTCCTTCCCATGAATATTCAGGACTGATTTCCTTTACGATGGACTGGTTGGATCTCCTTGCTATCCAAGGGACTCTCAAGAGTCTTCTCCAACACCACAGTTCAAAAGCATCAATTCTCTTGTGCTCAGCTTTCTTTATAATCCAACATTCATACATGACTCCTGGAAAAACCATAGACTTGACTAGACGGACCTTTGTTGGCAAAGTAATGTTTCTGCTTTTTAATATGCTATCTAGGTTGGTCATAACTTTCCTTCCAAGGAGCAAGCATCTTTTAATTTCATGGCTTCAAGGCACCATCTGCAGTGATTTTGGAGCCCAAAAAGTAAAGTAAGCCATTGTTTCTGCTGTTTCCCCATCTATTTGCCATGAAGTGATGGGACTGGATGCCATGATCTTAGTTTTCTGAATGTTGAGCTTTAAGCCAACTTTTGCATTCTCCTCTTTCACTTTCATCAAGAGGCTCTTTAGTTCTTCTTCACTTTCTTCCATAAAGGTGGTGTCATCTGCATATCTGAGGTTTTGATATTTCTCCTGGCAATCTTGATAACAGCTTGTGCTTCATCCAGCCCAGCATTTCTCATGATGTACTCTGCATATAAGTTAAATAAGCAGGGTGACAATATACAGCCTTGATGTACTCCTTTTCCTATTTGGAACCAGTCTGTTGTTCCATGTCCAGTTATAACTGTTGCTTCCTGACCTGCATACAGATTTGTCAAGAGGCAGTCAGGTGGTCTGTTATTCCCATGTCTTTCAGAATTTTCCACAGTTTGTGGTGATCCACACAGTCAAAGTCTTTGGCATAGTCAATAAAGCAGATGTTTTTCAGGAACTCTCTTGCTTTTTTGATGATCCAGCGAATGTTGGCAATTTGATCTCTGGTTCCTCTGCCTTTTCTAAAACCAGCTTGAACATCTGGAAGTTCACAATTCAGGAACTGTTGAAGTCTGGCTTGGTGACTTTTGAACAACACTTTACTAGTGTGTGAGATGAGTGCAATTGTGCATTAGTTTGAGCATTCTTTGGCATTGCCTTTCTTTAGGATTGGAATGAATATTGACAGTCGTTTTCCAGTCCTGTAGCCACTGCTGCATTTTCCAAATTTGCTGAAGATATTAAGAAGAGGTGGCAAGAATACCCAGAAGAACTATACAAGAAAGATTTTCATGACCCAGATAATCTAGTGTGATCACTCACCTAGAACTAGACATCCTGGAATGTGAATTCAAGTGGGCCTTAGGAAGCATCACTCTAGTGGTGGTGATGGAATTCCAGCTGAACTATTTCAAATACAGAGAATAGCAAGGAGAAATAAGAAGGCCTTCTTAAATGAACAATGCAAAGAAACAGAAGGAAACAATAGAATGGGTAGGACTAGAGATCTTTCCAAGAACATTGGAGCCATCAAGTGAACAATTCATGCAAGGATGGGTACAATAAAGGACAGAAACAGTAAGGACCTAACAGAAGCAAAAGAGATTAAGAGGAAATGGTAAGAGTACACAGGAGAACTATACAAGAAAAGGTCTCAATGACCCAGACAACCACGGTGGTGTAGTCACTCACCTAGAGCCAGACGTCCTGGAGTGTGAAGTCAAAGTGGGCCTTAGGAAGCATCACTACGAACAGACCTAGTAGGGGTGAAGGAATTCCAGCTGAGCTATTTCAAACCCTAAAAGATGATGCTGTGAAAGTGCTGCACTTAATATATCAACAAATTTGGAAAACTCAGCAGTGGCCACAAGACTAGAAAAGGTCAGTTTTCATTCCAATTCCAAAGAAGGGCAATGCCAAAGAGTGTTTAAACTACCATACAATTGCACTCATTTCACATGCTAGCAAGGTTATGCTCAAAACTTTTCATGCTAGGCCTCAGCAATATGTGAACTGAGAACTTCTGGGTGTACAAGCTGGGTTTCTAAGAGGCAGTGGAATGAGAGATCAAATTGTGTACATCCATTAGATCATAAATAAATCAAGGGGATGCCAGTAAAAACATTTATTTATGCTTTATTTACTACACTAAAGACTTTGACTATGTGGATCACAACAAACTGGAAAATTCTTAAAGACAGGGGAGTACCAGACCACCTTACCAGGTCAAGAAGCAACAGTTAGACCTGGATGTGGAACAACAGACTGGTTCAAAATTGGTAAAGGAGTATGACAAGGTTGTATATTGTCACCCTGCTTATTTAACTTATATGTAGAGTACATCATGCAAAATGCCAGGCTGCATGAATCAACACTGGAATCAAGACTGCTGGGAGAAATATCAGCAACCTCAGATATGCAGATATCCCCCAATATTGAAGGGGACATGGCAACCCACTCCAGTATTCTTGTCTGGAGAATCCCATGGACAGAGGAGCTTGGTGGGCTATAAGAGTCCATAGGGTCTCAAAGGGTTGAAAACGACTGAAGCAACTTAGCACTCATGTACCACTCTAATGGCAGAAAGAGAAGAGTAACAAAAGAGCCTCTTGATGAAGGTGAAAGAGGAGGGTGAAAAAGCTGGCTTGAAACCCAACATTCAAAAAACTAAGATCATGGCATCTGGTCCCATCACTTCACTGCAAATAGAAGGAGAAAAAGTGGAAGCAGTGACATATTTTCCTCTCTTGGGCTCCAAAATCACTGCAGATGGTGACTGCAGCCATGAAATTAAAAGATGCTTACTCGTTGGAAGGAAAGCTATGACAAACCTAGACAGCAATATGCTGTCTAGCAGAGACATCATTTTGCGACAAAGGTCCGTCTAGTCAAAGCTATGGCTTTTCCACTGGTCATGTGTGGATGTGAAACCTGGCACATAAAGAAGGCTAAGCATGGAAGAATTGATACTTTCGAACTGTGGTTCTGGAGAAGACTCTTGAAAGTCCCTTGAACAGCAAGGAGATCAAAGCAGTCAGTGCTAAAGGAAATCAACCCTGAATACTCATTGTAAGGACTGACGCTGAAACTCCATTACTTTGGTCACCTGATAAGAAGAGCCAACTCATTGGAAAAGACTGAAGGTCTTTGTGGGAAAAATTGAAGGTAAAAGGAGAAGAGCTGGCAGAGGATGAGATGGTTAGAAAGCATCACCGACTCAATGGATATGAATTTCAGCAAGCTCTGGAAGATACTGGAGGACAGAGGAGCCTGGGGTGCTACAATCCTTGAGATTGCAGAGTCCTTGAGGAGAGGACTTAGTATCTGAATTACAACAAAAACTGAGCTGTCCATTTCTGTAATTGTATTTTCAGTTATAGAATTTCCAGTTGAATCTTATAATTGATTTCAGGTTTCTGAAAAATTCACCAGCTTGTTATCTATATTCTCAAACATACTAAGCACAACTATGTAAAATGCCACATAAAATAGCACTAATAAATGTGGGTATGTTTCTGTTATCTGTTTTGTTTCTGTTGCTTTTTAATCATTTGATCCCACTTTCAGTATTCATGGTAACTTTTTATTAAATACTTGACAGTGCATAAGAAAAATTGTGATAGCTGAAGCCTGGCTGACATTATCTTCTTAAACTGAAGTACAGCTGTCTGTTGAACATGAGGTTAGGGTTGCCAACCTCCATGTAGCCAAAAATCCATGTATAAGTTTACAGCTGGTCCTCAGTGTCCATGGTTCAGCATCTGTGGATTCAACAAACACGGATTGTGTAGAACTGTGGTATGCATGTAGGTATGTATTTATTTAAATAAACAATGTATAAGGGGACCTGGACAGTTCAAACCCATAATGTTCAAGGGTCAACAATATTACTTTTTAAATGGTTGGTAGTTATAATAGAGGTGTATAAACTTAATTATGTCTGGCATCGAGGTTAATCTAAGCTAGTTTTGATATGTACATGCATGTTTGATGGCTAGTCTATAACTAGTATACCTTTTTTTTAGGCTGGAGTTCTGCTGTTTACAGAGCCCCTTCTTCATGATTTACCCTGAACTCCTATTTGCACCTGTCAGCCTCCAAGAAACTGAGCCTGCTGAAAGCTTCTGTTGGCTTTCTAACCTCTGAAGTGATGTTTTCCACTTGGTTTCGTAGCTTCTCAGTCCTAAGCCACTACTGTAACTGCTCTAAGAGAGAAAAGTCAGAAGGTGAAAATGAACATAACACTGGTTGTACAAATACAATGATCCAGGCACATTTTATAATTATATTATTTGAGCCTCATGCATATCCTATGACATACATAGCATTATCCCTATGTTTCAGATGAAAAGTCCAAAGCACAGAGAAATGATGTAACAGGACAAGTTATACAGCTGGTAAATTATACTTAGAAATGACAGACTTAAAAGTTAACAAAATTTCCATGATCAAAGAAAGCTGGTGGTGTTTAATTTTAATAATCAATACCCACATTGTATTTTGTCAGGAATACTAATGGCACTTAGTAAGTAATTTGAAATAAATCACACAGCATCTCACATGGCTGGTTTATAGTTTATTACTTGCATTTATTTTAAGGGTACACAAGCATAATCAAGTCAGGATTTCTGGGTAGATAAATAGAATTACTCATCACTGTCAGGGTGTGATTTCAAAATTTCAAATACATTTCCTTTATCATAAGCATTTTTATCACTAAATTTTTCCTCTGGTTAGAATACTAAAGCCATGCACCTCAAATGGGACTTGGATTCAGGTACCAAGACTAGAACCCAGCCTTAAACCCAGACAGGCCAGGACTTGAACTCAGCTAAAACCCACTGTCTTTTAATTGAGATCACATGCCTGGTTTCAGGGCTTAATGAAACTCAGGTTCTTTATGTCTCATCAAAGAAAGAATTCAGCCACAAAGTGATAAGTAAGAAGGAAGTCCTTTTTAGACAGAAGCACATTCCACAGACAGAGTGTGGATAATCTCAGGAGAGTGGCCTCAAAATATGGGGTGGCTAGCTTTTATGGGTGGGGTAATTTCATAGGCTAATGAGTGGGGTAGTTATTCCAACTAGTTTGAAGAAGGGGCAGAGATTTTTAGGAATTGGGCCACCACCCACTTTTATTTTATTTTTGTTAAATGGTTGGCCTCAGAACTGTCATAGAGCTAGTGGGTGTGTCACTAAGCATGCTAATATATTACAGTGAGCATATAATGAGGTTCAAGGCTTACTGTAAGTCAAATCCTCTGCCATCCTGTATCTAGTTGATTCTAATTAGTTTTTGTCATGTCCTATGGCTATACCATTCTTTGAAAGGTTGTGCCCTGCCCCCTTACCTCCTGTTTCAATTCCACTCTCCAAATATATGCCTCTTTTTAAAAGTTATTCATGTATGGAAAGGGTAAAGTGCGAAAATTTCCACTTAAAACAACTAACAAAGCTTGACAGTTTACTTTGAAATCACGTTCATAGGCAATGGAAAGCTACTAAGGCAGTCAGAACTTGACCAGGATGTTAGAGAGAAGAGAAGCACATGAGGTGAGAGTCTGGGTTTCCTTTCAAGGCATTTAGTAATGCAGGAGAACTCCATATCCAGAAACTCAAAAGCCATGTACAAGTAGTGGCCAAAAGGGAGAGATTTTGGCAGTCTAATTAGCCTGGTGAGTTAAAATGTTAATATCAGGGCTGCAATAAGAAATGGGAAACACGCTGAGGTGAGACTAATAATCTCTGTCACATTATGTCCTCAAGGGTCTTTATGTTCTTAGACAAACCTAAGGAAGGATGGCCATCCCTACCTACATCATCCCTACATGAACTGATCACATACTCCACAACTCCCCTCTCTCACTTTACCTTTATTTATTTTTTTTTAGATTTATTTATTGATTTATTTTTAAATTTTTATTTTATTTTATTTTTTCCATTTATTTTTATTAATTGGAGGCTAATTACTTTACAATATTTTAGTGGTTTTTGCCATACATTGACATGAATTTAAAAATGCTTTCCTGAGGTGTGTGGATTTATCTATGGGCTTTCTATTTTGTTTCATTGATCTATATTTCTATCTTTGCCAGTACCATACTGTGTTGATGACTGTAGCTTTGTAGTATAGTCTGAAGTCAGGCAGGTTGATTCCTCCAGTTCCATTCTTTCTCAAGATTGCTTTGGCTATTTGAGGTTTTTTTGTATTTCCATACATTGTGAAATCATTTGTTTTAGTTCTTTGAAAAATACCATTGGTAGCTTGCTACAGATTGCATTGAATCTATAGATTGCTTTTGGTAGTATACTCATTTTCACTGTATTGATTCTTCTGATCCATGAACACGGTATATTTCTCCATCTATGTGTGTCATCTTTGATTTCTTTCATCAGTATTTTATAGTTTTCTATACATAGGTCTTTTGTTTCTTTAGATAGATTTACTCCTAAGTATTTTATTTTTTGGTTGTAATGGTGAATGGAATGGTGTCCTTAATTTCTCTGTTTTCTAACTGTTAGTGTATAGGAATGCAAGGGATTTCTGTGTGTTAATTTTATATTCTGAAACTTTACTATATTCATTGATTAGCTCTAGTAACCTTATCTGTGACAGAGGAGGCAAGAATATACAATGGAGAAAAGACAATCTCTTTAACGAGTGGTGCTGGGAAAACTGGTCAATCACTTGTAAAAGGATGAAACTCGAACACTTTCTAACACCATACACAAAAATAAACTCAAAATGAATTAAAGATTTAAACGTAAGACCAGAAACTATAAAATTCCTAGAGGAAAACATAGGCAAAACACTCTCTGACATAATCACAGCAGGATCCTCTATGACCCACCTCCCAGAGTAATGGAAATAAAAACAAACAAACAAAAAAAGGAACCTAATTAAATTCAAAAGCTTTTGCACAACAAAGGAAACTACAAGCAAGGTGAAAAGACAGCCTTCAGAAGGAGAGAAAATAATAGCAAACAAAGCAACTGACAAATAATTAATTTCAAAAATACACAAGCAACTCCCGTATTTCAATCAAAACGACCCAATCAAAAAATGGGCCAAAGAACTAAACAGACATTTCTCCAAAGAAGACATACAATGGCTAACAAACACATGAAAAGATGCTCAACATCACTCATTATCAGAGAAATGTAAATCAAAACCACAATGAGGTACCATCTCACATTGCTCAGAACGGCTGCTATCCAAAAGTCTACAAGCAATAAATGCTGGAGAGGGTGTGGAGAAAAGGGAACCCTCTTACACTGTTGGTGGGAATGCAAACTAGTACAGCCGCTATGGAGAACAGCGTGGAGATTTCTTAAAAAACTGGAAATAGAACTGCCATATGGCCCAGCAATCCCACTGCTAGGCATAAACACTGAGGAAACCAGAATTGAAAGAGACACATGTACCCCAATGTTCATCACAGCAGTGTTTACAATACCTAGGACATGGAAGCAACCTAGATGTCCATCGGCAGATGAATGGATAAGAAAGCCATGGTTCATATACACAATGGAATATTACTCAGCTATTAAAAAGAATCCATTTGAATCAATTTTAATGAGATGGATAAAACTGGAGCCCATTATACAGAGTAAAGTAAGCCAGAAAGAAAAACACCAATACAGTATACTAACGCATATATATGGAATTTAGAAAGATGGTAATGATAACCCTATATGCAAGACAGAAAAAGAGACACAGATGTACAGAACAGCCTTTTGGACTCTATGGGAGAAGGCGAGGGTGGGATGATCTGAGAGAACAGCATCAAAACATGTATATTATCAAGTGCGAAACAGATTGCCAGTCCAGGTTGGATGCATGAGACAAGTGCTCGGGCCTGGTGCACTGGGAAGACCCAGAGGGATGGGATAGGGAGGGAGGTGGGAGGGGGGTTCAGGATGGGGAACACATGTAAATCCATGGCTGATTAATGTCAATGTATGGCAAAGACCACTACAATATTGTACAGTAATTAGCCTCCAACTAATAAAAATAAATGAAAAAAAAAAAAAAGAAACTGGAGCCTGTTATACAGAGTGAAGTAAGTCAGAAAGAAAAAGACCAATACAGTATATTAATGCATATATATGGAATTTAGAAAGGTGGTAATGATGACCCTGTATGCGAGACAGCAAAAGAGACACATATATAAAGAACAGACTTTTGGACTCTGTGGGAGAAGGCAAGGGTGGGATGATTTGAGAGATAGCATTGAAACATGCATATTACCATATGTGAAATAGATTGCCAGTCCAGGTTTGATGCATGAGACAGGGCACTCAGGGCTGGTGCACTGGGATGACCCTGAGGGATGGGATTGGGAGGGAGGTGGGAGGGAGGGGTTCAAGATGGGGGACATATGTACACCCATGGCTGATTCATGTCAATGTATGGCAAAAACCACTACAATATTGTAAAGTAATAAGCCTCCAATTAAAAAAATAACTAATGAAAAAAAAAAAAAAAACTTTCCTGAAATGCATCCAGGAGTTTAGGTATTTTGATCACTAGCTGCCTAGATTCCTTGCTTGGTGCCTGCAAGAAATGCCATACTTTCCTTCATCACAACCTGGTATCAGTAGACTGGCTTTACAGTGCATGGGTAAGCAACCCAAGTTTGGTTCTGTAACACTACACTGTCCATTAGAAGCCTCCAGGGGAATTCTGTTCAAATATTCACCTACTCTCTCAAACATATATTTCACAAAATATATCTCATGCTGCAATTAAGGCTCCTGCCTCTGGTTCTGTTCTCAGAAGGAATGGAAAAATACATGTCCTACACTCTGTGAATAATTATATTTTTACAGAGAGTGAGACCTCATTAGCCATTATCTTGGGAATTAAGTTCCTATAAATGAAGTCATTTACGTTGAAGATAATTTGTATTTCTCAGAAATTTCAGAAAGCAAAGTACATGTTTCTTCTAATGTAGGACCAAATGAAGATAAATAAGATTCCTTAGAAAATATTGTGAAATCTGGGGGAATTTAATTTTGCTTCTTTTCCTTTCTTCTTTTTTTTCCCACATGGATTGATCTGAGATGTCAAACTATCCAGAAACCATTTCCCTTATTCTCTGTTAGATTACACATTCCAGCCATGGTTAGGTATAGTCACATGATTAAGTTTGGACACATGAAATAAGGATGATAGTTGATTTATCCCACTTCCAGGCATGGCCCTTACAATTCCTGAGTGATCGATTCCCAGTTGTTTTCCCTCATATGCCAGTTAATAATGAGCAGAGAGTGGAAGCTTAAGTCAGAAGCAGCCTGGGACCCTGACAGAGCACATGGAGGACTGCCAACGAGAACCACTCACATTAGACAGTGAAATGAATGAGATACACCTTTATTTTGCCAGGTCATTGGGAATCTGGGTTTTATTACAGAAATAAACCACTTATCATTATAAAGAGACTGGAACCAGGACCCACAGATTGTTAAGTGCCCATTTTAACCCTTTAGAAATACACTGCCTGGGTTCAGACCATGGTTACTAGTTACAAAACTCTGGGAAACTCCCTGAGGATTCTGGTTCCTGAAAGAAGGCTGTTGCACAGGAACTCCCACGTTGAACTGGGAAATGAAGGAGAAATAAACACCTATTGTGTCAAGCCACTGAGAGTTCTGAAGTGGTTTACTACACAGATTTGCCTACTCAGACTAAATCAAAGGGCACTGAAGATGAGAAAGTGATCAAGACATGGAAGGCTTCAAGAAACGGCAGAATTCAAAGCTTGGAAGTATGCACAGAGGAAGCTATCAATAATTTGCCAGTTTCCTTTATCATGAATAACTGGTGCATATTGGTTTGCTAAAGTGACACTCTGACCCTCTTTTCTCTGCTCTTTTTCCTTCTGCCAGGGATGTTCAGAATGGCCTCTATTGCTTTTCAAAAAATGCATCTCTGTTCTCCAACCCCATCTAAAAACTAATGACCAAACTGATTGAACTCATTCATGTGGGTGTTTCTTCTTTTTATAATTTTTATTTATTTAATGTTTTGGCTGTGCTGGGTCTTTGTTGTTGTATGGGCTTTTCTTTAGCTGCAGTGAGAGGGGGCTACTCTTCGTTGCAGTGTGAGGGCTTCTCATTATGGTGGCTTCTTTTGCTGGAAAGATTGGGCTCTAGGTTGTGTGGGTTTTAGAAATTCTGGCATGTGGGCTCTAGTGTTGTGTTTCCCAGGCTCTGGAGCACAGGCTAAATAGATGTGGTGCACAGGCTTACTTGCTCCATGGCATGTGGGATCTTCCAGAACCAGGGACTGAAACAGTGTCTTCTGCACTGCAAGGCAGATTCTTTACCACTGAGCCATCCAGTAAGCTCTGTGAGGTGCTTCTTCACTCAGGTATTAGCATTTTTAAGCCTTGTGGCATGTGGGCTCCCACCCATTTCCAGTAAAGAGATGGAAGTTTGTCTTATAACTAAGAGCTGCCTGAAAAGCAGAACTGATGGCAATTTGGGGAGCTTTGGGATGGGGGTGGGAAGCATGCCTGCCATGCAGATGCCCCTTACTCCCAGAGGACCTGCTGTCTGGGTGAGGGGCTCTAACCGTTCCTTTCTTTCTCCTAGAACTCCTGCCAGCCCCAACCTCTCAGGGTCTACAGACACTTTCCTTTCAGCCCTGCATTTAATCTCTTTCCTCCTTGGGTACAGCTTGGTCCTGATCTCTCTCTTAATCCAATTTTGTCCCCGCCTTTCCATAGCACCCAGTCTTTTGACAAAGGTTGTTTTTGAGCACACTGGATACATTTTAAAGCATTTTCTAGTTGGGCAAGCTTTACATTGCTTAAACATAAAGTTTAAGCAATCTGTTTTCTCATCTGACAATTGTGTTATGGGTTGAACTGTGTGTCCCCCACCAGTACCCCCGCCCTCACCAAACTCATCTGTTGAAATCTTAACCCTCAATGTGGAAATATGTGGTCTTATTTGAAAATAAGGTAATTAGAGATGACCTTATAATTAGCTATAATGGGATCATTAGAGTGGGTTTTAAACCAATATGACTTGTATCTTTGTAGAAAGGATCTGAACACACACACACACACAAATGCACCTCCCCCCACACCCCCCATCATGTGAAAATGAAGGTAGAGACCTAACAAGCCAAGGAATGCTGAGATTGCCAGCAGACCACCAGAGCAAGGAGAAAAGCGTCGAATAGCTTTTTCTCTCACAGCTCTCAGAAGAAACCAACACTGCTGACATCTTGACCTTGGATACTTGCAGATTCCAGAAATTCAAGTCAGTAAATTTCTGTTTAAGCCAGCAAACTTGTGGTACTTTGTTATGGAAGCCTGAACAAACAGACTCAAAGGTAGACAGCAATGTCTATGTAATTGGGCTGTTTGGAGGATTTCAAGAGGTGATACTTACGGGACTCATAACACAGAGTCTGGCACGTAGCCAGGACTTGATAAATGTCTGCTGCTGATGCTCTTTCTGTTTCTACCTGTTTACTGAACATTTCATCTGTCAATTGCACCATCTACGTTCTGAAGGGAAGCCCCATGCTGCCTGCATTATTCCTGTCTTTGGCCTCAAAGTTTACGATAAAAAATATTTATTACATTTGAATCCATTTTCTCGATTTAGCAAAGTACGGCTACATGGAATGAACAATTTTAGTTGACCTTTAGACTTCCTTTCTTTGAACTAAATGAACCTTGATTATTTTCCTTAATAGGGTTTCCTTAATGCCTTAACGTTGTTAATCATCTCTATGGTGGCTAAGTAAGACTCTTAGTTCTTTAGTAACAGATTCTGGAATCTGACGCGGTATCAGCAGGAGCTAAGGTTCCGCTGTGCTAAGCAGGGACACCATGCGGGCTGCTTCTTCTCTGAGTGCTCTGCCAGGTCCAGTGTCTCCCTGTCACTGTGTCCGCAGAGGGTGACGCATGGAGTCCATCTGGCCCAGACTTTCTTGGTGACTGGTGTCCGGATGGGTGCAGCCACTGGGGGAGGCACTGGCAGATGTCATGCTGGCAGGAGGAGACACCAGGCAGGGTGTTTCTCTCCTTCTCTCTTCCTGCCTGGGCACTGTCTCTGAGGCTAGCTGCATTCCTCCATGACCACAGTGCCTGGGAAACACCTGTGCACCTTGACCCTTAGTCCCAGAGACGGGACAAGCTCCTGCTATCCTCAGTCCCTGGGGCGTGGCCACCTTTCCTCACTTCCTGACTCCTGCCCACACCTCCACAGGCCTCCCTTCCATTGATTCTATTTGTCTGAACTACCTGGGCTGGTTATCTGTACCCTGACTGATGCATTCTTGAAGTCAGGCTGCCCCTGGAAAGATCCTGAGGCAAAGACTGAGTGCAAGTTGATTTGGGAACTATACTGGTAGGAAGTAGTGGACAGATGTGAGAGGGGAAGACACCTAATTAAGGGTAAGCTAGGAGCTTCCCCGGGCTTCCCAGATGGCACTGGTGGTAAAGAACCCGCCTGACAAAGCAGAAGCAAGAGAGCTGAGTTCAACCCCTGGGTCAGGAAGATCCCTAGGAGGAGGGCATGGCAACCCACTCCAGTACTCTTGCCTGGAGAATCCCATGGACAGAGGAGCCTGGCGGGCTGCAGTCCATGGGGTCGCAAAAGGTCAGACATGACTGAGTGAAGTAGCACATATGCAGGGGCCTCCCTGGGGGTCCAGGGGCTAAGATTCCACTTTCCAAGTCTTGGTTGGGGAATTAAGATCCCACATGCCTCATATTGCACAGGAACCCGGAATGTTAGGTCCATGAATCAAGGCAAATTGGAAGTGGTCAAACGGGAGAAGGCAAGAGTGAACGTTGACATTCTACGAATCAGTGAACCAAGATGGACTGGAATGGGTGAATTTAACTCAGATGACCATTATATCTAACACTGTGAGCAGGAATCCCTTAGAAGAAATGGAGGAGCCGTCATCGTCAACAAAACAGTCCCAGATGCAAGTAGTTGGATGCAATCTCAAAAATGACAGAATGATCTCTGTTCATTTCCAAGGCAAACCATTCAATATCACAGTATTCCAAGTCTATGCTCCAACCAGTAACACTGAAGAAGCTGAAGTTGAACGGTTCTATGAAGACCTACAAGACCTTTTAGAACTAACACCCCCGAAAAGATGTCCATTTAATTATAGGGGACTAGAATGCAAAAGTAGGATGTGAAGAAACACCTGGAGTAACAGGCAAATTTGACCTTGGAGTACGGAATGAAGCAGGGCAAAGGCTAATAGAGTTTTGCCAACAGAATGCACTGGTCATAGCGAACACCCTCTTCCAAAAACACAAGAGAAGACTCTACACATGGACATCACCAGATGGCCAACACCAAAATCAGATTGATTATATTCCTTGCAACCAAAGAAGGAGAAGCTCTATACAGTCATCAAAAATAAGACTGGGAGCTGACTGTGGCTCAGATCATGAACTCCTTATTGCCAAATTCAGACTCAAACTGAGAAAGTGGGGAAAACCACTAGACCATTCAGGTATGTCCTAAATCAATCCCTTATGATTATACAGTAGAAATGAGAAATATATTTAATGGACTAGATCTGATAGAGTGCCTGATGAACTATGGATGGAGGTTCATGACATTGCACAGGAGACAGGGATCAAGACAATTCCTAAGAAAAAGAAATGCAAAAAAGCAAAATGGCTGTCTGAGGAGGCCTTACAAATAGCTATGAAAAGAGCAAAAAACAAAGGAGAAAAGGAAAGATATACCCATTTGAATGCAGAGTTCCAAGGAATAGCAAGGAGAGATAAGAAAGCCTTCCTCAGTGATCAATGCAAAGAAATAGAGGAAAACAATAGAATGGGAAAGACTAAAGATCTGTTCAAGAAAATTAGAGATGCCAAGGGATTATTTCATGCAAAGATGGGCTCAATAAAGGACAGAAATGGTAGGGATCTAACAGAAGCAGAAGATATTAAGAAGAGGTGGCAAGAATACACAGAAGAACTGTACAAAAAAGATCTTCACAATGCATATAATCCTGATGGTGTGATGACTCACCTAGAGCCAGACATCCTGAAATGTGAAGTCAAATGGGCCTTAGGAAGCATCACTACGAACAAAGCTAGTGGAGGTGATGGAATTCTAGTTGAGCTATTTCAAATCTTAAAAGATGATGCTGTGAAAGTGCTGCACTCAATATGCTGGCAAATCTGGAAAACTCAGCAGTGGCCACAGGGCTGGAGAAGGTCAATTTTCATTCCAATTCCAAAGAAAGGAAATGCCAAAGAATGCTCAAACGACCGCACAATTGCACTCATCTCACACGCTAGTAAAGTAATGCTCAAAATTCTCCAAGCCAGGCTTCAGCAATACGTGAACCGTGAACTCCCAGATGTTCAAGCTGGTTTTAGAAAAGGCAGAGGAACCAGAGATCAAATTGCCAACATTCGCTGGATCATCAAAAAAGCAAGAGAGTTCCAGAAAAACATCTATTTCCGCTTTATAGACTATGCCAAAGACTTTGACTGTGTGGACCACAATAAACCGGGAAATTCTAAAAGAGGTGGGAATACCAGACCACCTGACCTATCTCTTAAGAAACCTGTATACAGGTCAGGGTGCAACAGTTAGAACTGGACATAGAACAACAGATTGGTTCCAAATAGGAAAAGGAGTATATCAAGGTTGTATATTGTCACCCTGCTTATTTAACTTATATGCAGAGTACATCATGAGAAATGCTGGACTGGATGGAGCACAAGCTGGAATCAAGATTGCTGGGAGAAATATCAATAACCTCAGATATACAGATGACACCACCCTTATGGCAGAAAGTGAGCCTCTTGATGAAAGTAAAAGAGGAGAGTGCAAAAGTTGGCTTAAAGCTCAACATTCAAAAAACTAAGATCATAGTATCTGGTCCCATCACTTCATGGGAAATAGATGGGGAAAGAGTGGAAACAGTGGCTGACTTTATTTTTTTGGGGCTCCAAAATCACTGCAGATGGTGATTGCAACCATGAAATTAAAAGATGCTTACTCCTTGGAAGGAAAGTTATGACCAAGCTAGATAGCCTATTAAAAAGCAGAGACATTACTTTGTCAACAAAGGTCCATCTAGTCAAGTCTATGGTTTTTCCAGTAGTCATGTATGGATGTGAAAGTTGGACTATAGAGAAAGCTGAGTGCAAGGAACTGATACTTTTGAACTGTGGTGTTGGAGAAGACTCTTGAGAGTCCCTTGGACTTCAAGGAGATCCAACCAGTCCATCCTAAAGGAGATCAGTCCTGGATGTTCACTGGAAGGACTGATGTTGAAGGTGAAACTCCAATACTTTGGCTACCTGATGTGAAGAGCTGACTCATTTGAAAAGACCCTGATGCTGGGAGGGATTGGGGGCAAGAGGAGAAGGGGATGACAGAGGATGAGATGGCTGGATGGCATCACCAACTCGATGGACATGGGTTTGGGTAAACTCTGGGAGTTGGTGATGGACAGGGAAGCCTGGTGTGCTGTGGTCCATGGGATTGCAAAGACTCGGACACGACTGAGCAACTGGACTGAACTGGTGTCTCATGGTGCTGCCAAAAAATGAACACACAGAAATGTTCTCTTTTTTTTTTTTCCAATTGTTTAAAAAAAATAAAAGGCACTTTTCAAAAAAAGGTAAGCTAGTCTGTCAGTTACAAGAGACTGTGACTGAGCCTCAATCCTGCTGGGAACCCTGGGGTGTAAAACATGTATCTAAAAATTACTTCCCCTGGGGAGGGTAGGGGCTGAGCTCAGGAGGTGGAGAGCTACTCCAGGGGATGCTCTTCACTGGAACTGCCAGCCTACCTTATCACCAGCCTGAACAGGTCTGCTTAGCAAAAAGGGCCTTTGGCCCCAGAGCTGCACGAATAGGCAGCTGGGAGAAAAGGGTAAAGCTTGGTGTGCATGGGCCGTGTCTGGAGACTGGCTCCACCACATCACATCCCCACACCTCCCCTCTGAAGCATGCTGCCTAGAGTCTCCTTTTAGACGAGCTTCAGTCATGTCACCCCTTCTGGATATTATCCAATGACAGGTTTGCCTGAAATATGCCATTTTCCACCTCACTTGTAAACTGCTTCTTCTCCCTTATCAGGGTTTCTTGGGCTTCTCTTTACTGGACTCTATTCATCTTCCAGGGTCTACTCTGGATAAGAATCAGGACAGGGCTTCCCCAGGTTTCATGTTTTCAAAGTCACAGGGCTAGACGTATAAATATAAGGTGATTCTTTTCAAATGCTGCAAATAGTGGATCCAAATGTGGCTGAATACTTAGTTAGAGTCACTAAGGTAGGTCGCTTTTCCATTGAATGATGCTGTGTCTGCCACAAATGGGACACTGAGAATATATTGATGCATATAAAAGCATCTTTGTTTTCATGAGCAGTCAGACAAATAGATAATTGAAACATACACAGATATGACAAGTGCTTGCATGAAGAGAAGCCTAGGCAGAGGGCTCTGTGTGTGTATGAGAGAGAGATTACTCATTTCAGAGCTGAGGGTGGCATCAACAATGTCTCTAGGATGGTGGGAGGTAGGGACTGGGATAAGAATGTTCCAAACATTTAAACTGACACTGTGGTGAGACAGAAGTTCGTGCCTTTGGGGGAGGTTCAGTTCAGTTCAGTTGCTCAGTAGTGTCCAACTTTTTGCAACTCCATGAACCTCAGCACGCTAGGCCTCCCTGTCCATCACCAACTCCCAGAGTTTACTCAAACTCATGTCCATTGAGTCGGTGATACCATTCAACTACCTCATCCTCTGTTATCCCCTTCTCCTCCCACCTTCAGTCTTTCCCAGCATCAGGGTCTTTTCAAATGAGTCAGTTCATCTCATCAGGTGGCCAAAGTACTGGAGTTTCAGCTTTAGCAGTCCTTCCAATGAATAGTCAAGACTGATTACCTTTAGGATGGACTGGTTGGATCTCCTTGCAATCCAAGGGACTCTTAAGAGTCTTCTCCAACATCTTAGTTCAAAAGCATCAATTTTTTGGTGCTCAACTTTCTTTATAGTTTACCCATACATGATTACTGGAAAGAAAGTTTACCCATACATGATTACTGGAAAAACCATAGCTTTGACTAGATGCACAGGAGTCCCTTGGACTGCTAACCAGTCCATCCTAAAGGAGATCAGTCCTGGGTGTTCATTGGAAGGACTGATGTTGAAGCTGAAACTCCAATACTTTGGCCACCTGATGTGAAGAGCTGACTCATTTGAAAAGACCCTGATGCTGAGAAAGAATGAAGGTGGGAGGAGAAGGGGACAACAGAGGATGAGGTGGTTGGATGGCATCACCGGATCAATGGACATGAGTTTGGGTAAACTCCGGGAATTGGTGATGGACAGGGAGGCCTGGCGTGCTGTCGTCCGCAAAGAGTCGGACACGATTGAGTGACTGAACTGAACTGACTAGATGGACCTTTGTTGGCAGTAATCTTTCGGCTTTTTAATATGCTGTCTAGGTTGGTCATAACGTTTCTTTCAAGGAGTAAGTGTCTTTTAATTTCATGGATGAAGGCACCGTCTGAAGTGATTTTGGAGCCCCCAAAAGTCTGTCACTGTTTCCACTGTTTCTCCATCTATTTGCCATGAAGTGATGGGACCAGAAGCCATGATCTTTTCTGAATGTTGAGTTTTAAGACAACTTTTTCACTCTCCTCTTTCACTTTCATCAAGAGGCTCTTTAGCTCTTCTTCACTTTTTGCCATAACAGTGGTGTCATCTGCATATCTGAGGTTATTGATATTTCTCCCAGTAATCTTGATTCCAGACTGTGCTTCATCCAGTCCAGTGTTTCTCAGGATGTACTCTGCATACAAGTTAAATAAGCAGGGTGACAATATACAGCCTTTATGTACTCCTTTCCTGATTTGGAATCAGTCTGTTGTTCCACATCCAGTTCTAACTGTTGCTTCCTGACCTACCTACAGATTTCTTGAGAGGCAGGTCAGGTGGCCTGGTATTCCCATCTCTTTCAGAATTTTCCATAGTTCCCCCCCCCCCCATTTATTTTTATTATTTGGAGGCTAATTACTTTACAACATTGTAGTGGTTTTTGCATACATTGACATGAATCAGCCATGGATTTACATGTATTCCCCATCCCGATCCCCCCTCCCACCTCCCTCCCCACTCCATCCCTCTGGGTCATGAGACAAGTGCTCAGGGCTGGTGCACTGGGAAGATCCAGAGAATTTTCCACAGTTTATTGTGAACCACACAGTCAAAGGCTTTGGCATAGTCAATAAAGCAGAAGTAGATGTTTTTCTGGAACCCTCTTGCTTTTTTGATGATCCAGCGAATGTTGGCAATTTGATCTCTGGTTCCTCTGCCTTTTCTAAAACCAGCTTGAACATCTGGAATTTCATGGTTCACGAACTGTTGAAGTCTGGCTTGGTGACTTTTGAACAACACTTTACTAGCGTGTGAGATGAATGCAATTGTGTGGTAGTTTGAGCATTCTTTGGCATTTCCTTTCTTTGGGATTGGAATGAAAACTGACCTTCTCCAGTCTTGTGGCCACTGCTGAGTTTTCCAAATTTGCTGACATATTGAGTGCAGCACTTTCACAGCATCACTTTTTTAGGATTTGCAATAGCTCAACTGGAATTCCATCACCTCTACTAGCTTTGTTCATAGTCATGCTTCCTAAGGCCCACTTGACATCACATTCCAGGATGTCTGGTTATGTGAGTGATCATACCATCGTGATTATCTGTGTTATTTCTCCCAGAGTTATGAAGATCTTTTTTGTATAGTTCTTCTGTGTATTCTTGCCACTTCTTCTTAATATCTTCTACTTCTGTTAGGTCCATGTCATTTCTGTTCTTTATTGTGCCCATCTTTGCATGAAATGTTGCCTTGGTATCTCTAATCTTCTTGAAGAGATTTTTAGTCTTTCCCATTCTAATGTTTTCCTCTATTTCTTTGCACTGATCACTGAGGAAGTCTTTCTTATCTCTCCTTGCTATTCTTTGGAACTCTGCATTCAAATGGAAATATCTTTCCTTTTGTCCTTTGCTTTTCACTTGTTTTATTTTCATTTATTTGTAAGGTCTCCTCAGACAACCATTTTGCTTTTTTGCATTTCTTTTTCTTGGGCATGGTCTCGATCACTGCCTCTTGTATAATGTCATGAATCTCCATTACAGTTATTCAGGCACTCTCTCTGTCAGATCTAATCCCTTGAGTCTATCTGTCACTTCCACTGTATAATCATAAGGGATTTGATTTAGGTCCTACCTGAATAATCTAGTGGTTTTCCCTACTTTGTTCACGTTAAGTCTGAATTTCGCTATAAGGAGTTCATGATCTGAGCTAAAGTCATCTCCCAGTCTCGTTTTTGCTGACTGTATTGAGCTTTTCCATCTTTGGCTGCAAAGAATATAATCATTCTGATTTCAGTATTGAGCATCTGGTGATGTCCGTGTGTAGAGTGTTTTCTTGTGTTGTTGGAAGAGGGTGTTTGCTGTTGACCAGTGCATTCTTTTGGCAAAACTCTATTAGCCTTTGGCCTGCTTCGTTCTGTACTCCAAGATCAAATTTGCCTGTTACTCCAGGTATTTCTTGACTTCCTACTTTTGCATTCTAGTTCCCTACAATGAAAAGGACATCCTTTTTGCATGTTAGTTCTAGAAGGTCTTGTAGGTCTTCACAGTACCGTTCAATTTCAGCTTCTTCAGCATTACTGGTCAGGGCATAGACTTGGATTACTCTGATATTGAATGGTTTGCCTTGGAAACGAACAGAGATCATTCTGTCGTTTTTGAGATTGCATCCAAGTACTGCATTTTGGACTCTTTTGTTGACTATGATGGCTACTCTATTTTTTCTTAGGGATTCTGCCCACAGTAGTAGATATAATGGTCATCTGAGTTAAATTCACCCATCCCAGTCCATTTTAGTTCGCTGATGCCTAAAATGTCGACATTCACTCTCGCTATCTCCTGTTTGACCACTTCTAATTGGCCTTGACTCATGGACCTAACACTCCAGGTTCCTATGCAATATTGCTTTACAGCATCAGTTTGCTTCTATCACCAGTCACATCCACAACTGGGTATTGTTTTTGCTTTGGCTCCATCCCTTCATTCTTTCTGGAGTTATTTCTCCACTGACCTCCAGTAGCATACTGGGCACCTACCGACCTGGGGAGTTCATCTTTCAGTGTCCTATCTTTTCACTCTTCATACTCTTCGTGGGGTTCTCAAGGCAAGAATAGAGAGGGGAGGTAGGCTGAGTCTAAAACTGCTGGGAGCAAAACCTTAGCAAAAACCAAAGGCAAGTGGTGATTTGAGACACAGAGCAGCAGTGGGCAGACTTGACTGCTTTCCTTCTTCCAAAGATGCCTTCCTTCCAGAGTCACAGGAAGAGCCAGAATAAAATGTCTTGCTTCACACAAATTCTCTTTTTCTCCCATGTGCACCTTGTATCATTTGAGAGATGATGAGCATTGCCCTGAACTTAAACGTCTTCTTCAAAGGTAGATGAGACTATTCTAAGGTCTTTAGGAACAAGGGGAGATGCCTGTGCATTCACTTGGTTGGTAATGAACTCTGACTTGTGCATCCCTGCTTCTGCCGATCTGGTCTTGTTTTTCTTTAAAGGTTTTTCATTTTTATTTTTCTGTGGACCATTTTAAAAGTCTTTATTGAATTTGTTACAGTACAGCTTCTGTTTTATATTTCAGTTTTTGTCCAATAGGCATGTGGGATCTTAGCTTCCCTACCAGGCATCATGCCCATACCCCCTGCATTGGAAGCAAAGCCTTAACCACTGGACTGCCAAGGAAGTCTCTGCCTTTCCATTGTGTGTGCCCATGGGGCTCTGCATCTGGGGCCTCTTCCCTGGCTGACAGCACTCTCATCTGCCCAGTGATGGCTCCTTCCTCATTCTCCTGGCATAGCCAGGTACAGACAGAATGTGGGAAAGCTTGGTATATAATTCCTTCCAGCAGCTTATGCACAGGCTAGGAATGAACCATGAGTCAAGGATGCTTAAAACATTTCAGCAAGGGAACTCTTGTACACTGCTGGTGGGAATATAAACCAGTGCTGTCACTGTGGACAACATTATAGAGCTTTCTCAAAAAATAAAAAAATTGAACCATCATATGACCCAGCAATTCTATTCCTAGGTATATATAAAAAACAAAAATACTATTCAAAAAGATGATAGGTGCACCCCAGTGTTCAGAGGAGCATTATTTACAATAGCCAAGATATGGAAACAATCTAAGCCCAACAACAAATGAATGGATAAAGAAGATGTGGTATACATATATCATGAAATATTAGTCAACCATTAAAGAGGACATTTTGCCATCTGCAGCAACATGGATGGACTTGGAGAGCATTATGCTAAAGTGAGATGAGTAAGACAGAGAGGGACACATACTGTGTGATACCACTTATAGGTGGGGTCTGAAAAACACAACAGACTAGTGAAGTTAACAAAAAAGAAGCAGACTCACAGACACAGAGAACAACCTAGTGGTTACCAGTGAGGATGGGGAGGAGGGGTGGGACAATATAGGTATGGGGATTAAGAGATGCTAACTGCTGGGTACACAGTAAGCTACAAGGATATATTTTACAGCACGGGGACTATAGCCAATATTCTATAATAACTATAAATAGAGTATAGCCTTTAAAATTTGTGAATCACTAGATTGTATACCTCCAACATATATAATATTGTACATCAACTATATGTCAATTAAAAAAAAATTCAACCATGGATCTCCTTGCTTCAGTGCCCCCATCAGCACAAAACCACCCAGGGTTGTTGTTAAATTTGTGTTATCATTTGGAAACAATCTACCTGGCAAAAATGACTGCTTTTGAATTTAAACTAGTCATTTTTCTAGCCAGTCCTACAAGACAACGTTACCCAAGGGATGAGAGGCTTGGTTGGGGATAAAGCACAGCTGCAGACATGGTCCCACCCTTGGAGTGCAGGGATAACTCAGATTCAGTTCCATCCTTGTAGATGTGAGCTTGGAATCATTGGAAAATGGTTCCCTCAGACCAACAACTGCATTTGCATTGAAGTGATATTTCAAACTGTTCTCAGAGAACCATGAGCCTTCATTGCCTTTGTTTCTTATAATTAAGGTCTGCAGTAGAATATTTCTCTCCTCAGGTACTGCCGCATTTGTTTTCTGAGTCAGGAGGTGTCACTGCTCTGTAAACAGTCCCCCTCTGTACAAGCCATGGG
Organism: Cervus canadensis; assembly: GCF_019320065.1. Classification (NCBI taxonomy): domain Eukaryota; kingdom Metazoa; phylum Chordata; class Mammalia; order Artiodactyla; family Cervidae; genus Cervus; species Cervus canadensis. The sequence continues at coordinate 17,696,691 of NC_057395.1, read as the reverse complement.
AGGTTCTGTCTGCCACATCTCAGTCCTCATACTGGGCTTCAGAAAGGAGAAAATAACGATGCAGGATAAATCCGCTTCCTTTCATCCTGTGGCCAGCCTAATTATCTACTCAGCCAAATACCAATTACCTGTAATCAGAATTACAATGAAGTTCAATACCAGATGGACACTCAATTGATTCCAAACAGACTCTTAATTGTTTCTCCTCCTTTCCCCCTCTTCTTCCTTTGTGTCTATATCCGGCAGTTCTAACTCACTCTTGGGTTCCCTAGCCTCCCAGCAACTTCATCAAATCAACAATCACTCCTTCTTCCAGCCTTCACACTCAAGAGTTTAATGAGTTGGAACCTAGCGACGAAACTTCCATTAAGCAAGAGACATCCAGCAAACTGGCATGGAGAAAGCTATCTTTGGCAACCTGAACTAGATAAATGGACTATTTAGATTCTAAGTCTTTATCAAAAATGACTTTTTGATCCCCTGTATCCCATAATTGTTACTGTAAGTTTGGAAGTACACTGGCATGTACAGTGAGAAGAATACTCTCTTGGGTGTCTCTGTGGACTCATGTGTAGACACATTATGCACATATTTACAGTCATGTATAACCAAACACATCTGACCTTCTAAGCCAGTTTTGTAGTTACATGATTAACACACTGACCTGTGTGCAGTAGAAAATTATCAGAGACTCACAGAAGACCTTAATAGGCAGATGCCCACGGATGAAATTCTTATTTGAATACAAGTTGCTGTATTATAGGTCTTTGAGAAAGAACACCCAACTCCACCCTCAAAATACAGTCCTCTTTGCTCAGTGAGTAAACCAAAAGTGTGATATAAATAAGTGGATGCTTACAAATAATTCACTGAGATCAGTTGATAGAAAAACTCGGTAGCTCTGCCCCTGGCCAGAAAACCAAAGAAATCAAGATGGCAGCCAGAGTCTAGTGGAGAGCAGACTACAAAAGATGCAACATCTGAGACATCCCGTTGGGAGTTTGAGGTGGCAGCTCAATACTATGGATGACTAACTCCCAAAGAGCTGTCTTCTGATCAAACACCATGTTAGTGTGGCCTTTCAGGTTATTTTTAAAAGAAATATGTTGTCCCCAAGAGGCAGATTCTAGGACAAGGATCTGAGTGCAAATAGTTTATCTGCAAAGTTGTCTTGGGAAGCAGTGGTGAGAAGTAGGGCAATGATCCAGGGAAAGGAAGGTTGCCAATGGAAGCTGAGTTAATGAACAAGTTACTGCTGTGTCTCAATCTTGTGGGGGGTGGGGGATCTTGTAGAAGACAGCATAAAAGTGTTTCAGAGATGTCACTGACTTGGTCTGCTAGATCCCACCTGGAAGCTAGGAAACTGCAGTATTTATACATGAGCTACTAACCCTCATTGGCTCAGAGATGCTCCCAGGGGTATTAGTTCTTCACTACTTCTGTCTGCACCCCCCCCAGAGAGGCTGGGAACCCTGAGAAAGCTAAGGGAGACAGGTAGGGCAGTAACAGCATCTGTCTGTCTTACAGCTGCCTCACAGAAATGTATGTTCAGACATGCCTGGAAGGAGATGCCCTTGGACACGTTTTAAATGGAGGGGTCCCTGAGGACCAAGAAAAAACCCAGACTTGCAGTAAACTGAGTAACATCTCTGCCAAAAGACAAATGCTCTTGGTTACTGTCAAAATTTGGAAAGGAGTACGTCAAGGCTGTATATCGTCACCCTGGTTATTTAATTTATATGCAGAGTACATCATGAGAAGTGCTGGGCTGGATGAAGCACAAGCTGGAATCAAGATTGCTGGGAGAAATATCAACAAATAACCTCAGATATGCAGATGACACCACCCTAATGGTAGAAAACAAAGAGGAACTAAAGAACCTCTTGATGAGGGTGAAAGAGGACAGTGAAAAAGCTAGCTTAAAAAAACTCAACTTCAAAAAACTAAGATCATGGCATCTGACTCCATCACTTCATGACAAATAGAAGGGGAAAAGGTGGAAGCAGTGAGAGATTTCCTCTTCGTGGGCTCCAGAATCACTGAGGATGGTGAGTGCAGCCATGAAATCAGAAGACGATTGCTTCTTCACAGAAAACTGATGATAGCTCTAGAGAGCATATCAAAAAGCAGAGACATTACTCTGCTGACAAAGGTCTGTACAGTTAAGGCTATGGTCTTCCTGGTGGTCACATACGGTTGCGAGAGCTGGACCATAAAGAAGGCAGAGCACCATAGATGATGCCTTCGAACTGCTGCTGGAGAAGACTACTGAAAGTCCTTTGGACTGCAAAGAGATCAAACCAGCCAATCTTAAGGGAGATCAACCCTGAATATTCACTGGAAGGACTGATGCTGAAGCGGAAGCTCCAGTATTCTGTTCATCTGATGCGAACAAATGACTCATTGGAAAAGTCCCTGATGCTGGGAAAGATTGAGGGCAGAAGGAGAAGAGAGTGTCAGAGGATGAGATGGGCTAAACGACATCACTGATGCGATGAACATCAACTTGGGCAAATTCCGGGAGATGGTGAGGGATAGGGAGACCTAGTGTGCTGCGGTCCAAGGCGTCAGAAAGAGTGGACATGACTGGGTGACCGAACAACAACAACTGAGAATATGGTGGGAAATGGTGGTGGGAGAAGGTGAGGGGATGAGAGACGGTGGGGGCAGGGGAAGCCATTGTGAAAGAAGAAACACTTCCTAGAGCTAAAAGCGTACTCATGGCCTTACGCAACACTGCCACCAAAATCACTGCCTCCATGGAAAGAAAAGGACCTGTGATCATTTTCTCAAACACCAGTCCCATCAGTAACATGCTGACTGAATGTCCGAAGTTTTGGAGGGTTTAAATAAAAAACCACCTTAATTTCTTCTATCCTTTTCATGGCGCTCCTTCTCTTATTCTGAACAAAAAAAATGGGGAAGATATCATAGAATACTGGTCACTTGCAGTGACAAGAATCATCTACTTTTAATAATGAAGATTCATAAATTATATCACAAATCTTATTATTTACAAGGAAAATAAAATGAAATTACAACTTTATGACTGTAATGAACCTCCTTATAGTCTTCACATTCAACAAGTAGTGCCAGAACCTCATTACAGAACAAAGTATTTCCTCATGAGAATACTCATATTCAGCATGCCATTTAAGATACTTTACTTTTATAAACACTTTTATTTGGGGCCATTTGATTTGACCTTTGATTTACCAACAATGATTTTTTTTTTTAAACATTTGACAGCTGATCATAAATCTCAGCTGTGCCTTACCTTGAAATGGGGCTGTGTTCCCTCCCTCTAAAAGCCTAACAGGATTGCTAAGTGTACCTTATGAGGCAGAACTGAGTTTAAATCCATGTGCAAAGAGATCACTGAACCTGCCCAGGTTCACACATCACTTATTCAAACTTTGCTTATCACGCATTCTCCCCTCCAAAGAATGAACATTCAGTGATTACTCATTCTAAAAGAATTCCTGAGATTTAAAAACTCTTTTCATGTAAAATAAAACAGCAGCAGGACCTGTTTCATCCGTATTGCTTCTAACTTGACCCTCATGTCAAGAAATTCTAAAGTCATATTCATTATGTGAGAGCAACAAGATTAAAGATCATTGATGCATTCCCCCCTTTTATTTATTTTCTTTTTTTCCATTTATTTTTATTAGTTGGACCCTTTTAAATGACTAGTTTGTGGACGTCCCTGCTAGCGCAGATGGTAAAGAATCTGCTTGCAATGCAGGAGGCTGGGATTCGATCCCTGGGTGGGGACGATTCCCTGGAAGAGGAAACGGCAACCGACTCCAGTATTCTTGCCTGGAGAATCCCATGCACAGAGGACCCTGGCAAGCAGGGTCACAAAGAGTTGGACATGACTGAGTGACTAACACACACACTAAAACTTCTAAAAAGGTGTTAAATTTTAATAAGTGCAAATCAGATACATAGATAAATGGCTGGTTTAAAATATCTTCCATATTACAATGCAAATGAACTCCTGGAACAGGATTCAGGCCTGTTAAGTACCCATCTTTGCCACTGTATGTGTAGGGCTTTATCTGTGGAAGCTGGAAGGGTCAATCATAATTTTATTTCTATTGGCAGTTAGGCTATGTTTTATTTCATGGATAAGCTTCCATATAAAATGATTTAAATTGCGGTATTTTGATACTCAGGAAATTTCGACTCAGTGATTTTTTAAAATAGCTGATTCAACTTCATTCAGTTGTTTTAGAAGGAAAAGAAAAGGCACTGGGAAGTAATCATAACCAGTTCTTATGCATTCATGATGCCTTTTTACACAGTTGCAAAATATACATTAACACTGTGGAAAAGTGTTAATTATAGCATTTTAAAAAGTTCAGGTGGGGTCATGACAAAACTCTAAACTGAAGGTTGAGCGTTACCTTGGAAAGAGCATGAGTTTTACATGGGTCTATACCATCTTAGCCGGAGAAGGCAATGGCATCCCACTCCAGTACTCTTGCCTGGAAAATCCCATGGACGGAGGAGCCTGGTGGGCTGCAGTCCACGGGGTCGCTAAGAGTCGGACACGACTGAGCGACTTCACTTTCACTTTTCACTTTCATGCATTGGAGAAGGAAATGGCAACCCACTCCAGTGTTCTTGCCTGGAGAATCCCAGGGACAGGGGAGCCTGGTGGGCTGCCATCTGTGGGGTCGCACAGAGTCGGACACGACTGAAGTGACTTAGCAGCATACCATCTTAGCAGCTGTCTTACTGGCAGACAAGTACTGGGTTAGTTCTTTATTAAAAAACAAACAAACAAAAACCCACAAAGAAACAAACAAAAGTTTCTGCCCCCTCTCTTTCAACAAAGCCATAAAAGTCCATCTCATAGGTTTATTTACTAAGAGAAGGAATACCAGTTCCTCTCTTAACAGCAAATCATGGTTCAGTATTATAACGTATCTCCATCTTATTCTATGGATCATGTAATTTGAGTGAATTAACGTCTGGTCCCACGAATGACAAATAAGTTCTTTATGATGAGGGAATGTAATTGACCACTTGTGAGGGTAACTGATATTCCTTTTTCAGAAAAGCAATAAAAGCCTCTTTGTAAATCTGACATTATTCTTGATAATCTAAGAATGGGAAAAGACCTTCACTTAAAGTGATGCTCTGAAATGGTATGGCAAAGAGAAACTGATCTGATGCTTTAATTCCACCAAATGAAAGTCAATGAAGAAATGAGAGTCTGATTAATGATAGCCCGTGTTTCTCTTTCTCTTCACCTCCATTCTCTCGCTTTCCATCTTTCCTTTAACCTTCTGTTTCTATCTTCCCTCCCTCCCCTCCCTGTCTGTGTCTCTCTCTCATGTATATCCCCCCAAATATGCAATCTTAATAAAGCCAAAGAACAGTAATGATAATTACTTCTAACTCAAAAAGGTATATAACATGGTAGATTAGTTGGAAATGTGTCAGTAATGTGGCATTTCAAAGTAGTCATGCATAGATATTCTGTTACTAGACTGCAATCATACCCTTAGGTACTAAAACCAAGTTTGATGAAATGTGTTTTGAGTCATATAATTTTTAGTTCATTAATGCTCTAGAAAAATATGCATTAAGACCAGCTTCCTATTGGCAAAGAATATATCAGACATTCATAAAGGTTTTTTAAATAAGTTATGTTGAACAAATTATGTTTTCTAAAATAATGATTATGTAATTTATCATTTCAATCTAATGTAAACAATTGGATGACAGTCATATAAATTTATGTCTGTCAAAAATCTTTTGAATCATGTAGTATGTAGTGTTAGTCACTCAGTTATGTCCGACTCTCCATGACCCCATGGGCTGAAGCCTGCCAGGAATCCTGTCCATGGAATCCTTCAGGCAAGATTATTGGAGTGGGTTGCCATTTCCCTCTCAAATCCCATGATTTATACAGAATATGCCTACCATCAAGGTCCTATATTTTTTTAGGTTTTAGAGGACAGTTTGAATAATGTAAAATCTCTATTAGCTGCATGATATCTAATTGAATATGGAATCTACTAAAGTTCTATAATTCAATGGTTATTAATTTTTTATTTTCACTGATATGTGTTTAGTAAGGAACTTAAGATAATTAAACTCATAAGTCCAAAATCCTTATGTTAAACAATTTGAAAAACTCAATTGCAACCTATAGTTTTATTTATTTTTAATTATTTTTGCAATATATAGTTATAAGTTGTGAGATACAGCTATCGTGTGTGTGTGTGAGTGTGTGTGTATTTTAAGGAACTAAGTTACTTTTGGGGGCAGTCATGAAGGTTCAAATTGTGTTTCCTGCTTTTTGTCAAGTAAACATTTTAATTGAAGTCTAATACATATGTAGAAAATCACACATATCTTAAGAGTACAGTTAATGAATTTTCACAAGAGGACCATATTCCTGAAACCACAGTAAAAATTAAAGAGAGAAAAGTGCCAGAAGCACCTCTCACACTGTGCCATAATCATCATCTTCACCAAAGATAAGCCATTATTCTGATTTCTCCAACCATAGATTGGTTTTGCTTGATCTTGAACTTCATATGCATAGAATCTCAAAACACGTATTCTTTCAGGTCAAATGTATGTGATTTGACAGTTTCTGAGATTTATCCATGTTTCTAAATGACACACCCCTTCTCCATACTGTCTCATGTTCCATTGCATGATGATACCACAATTTATAAGTTCATTCACAGATTGATGGAAATATTGGGTGGTTTACAGTATGGGACTATCAGAAATAACACTGCCATGAATGTTCTAGTACATGCCTTTAGGTGAACACAATGCATGGTGGGTATATACATACCTAGGAGTGGAATTGTTGGGTCAAGCTATGTGTATATTTGGCTCCAGTAGATAGTTCCAGTCAGCTTTCCAAGGTGGTTACACAATTTACACTCCAACCAGCAGCTTATGAGTTGTTTCCATCCTCATCTACACTTTCTATTGTCAATCTTTTCATTGTAACTATTTTGGTGGGTGTGCAATGGCATTGTATTGTGGTTTTGTTTTGTATTTCCCTAGTGATTAATGAGTCTGAGCATTGTGCATACACATTGGCCACTTGGGATATTCTTTTCTACGAAGTATCTGTTCAAGTCTTTTGCTATTTTCCCTTTTTCTTACTCAGTTGAGTAAGAAACAGGTTATTTCCCTTTCTCTTACTCAGTTGATGAAGTTCTTTATAAATTCTGGATGAAATTCCTTTGTTGAACATATATATATATATATTTTCTCACAGTCTATAATTGGCTTTCACTCTCTTAATAATGCTTTTAAATTTTAAGTACAGTTGCTGTACAATATTATATAAGTTACAGGTGTATGTACACAGGTGTACTTATAGTGATTCCTCTGAAAGCATTTTCTCAAAGATCAGGAATAAGACAAGGATTCCCACTTTCACCATTTTTATTCAACATAGTTTTGGAAGTCCTAGCCACATCAACCAGAGAAGGAAAAGAAATAAAAAGAATCCAAATTGGAAAGGAATAAGTAAAACTGTCACTGTTTGCAGATGACATGATACTATAGAAAGAAAATCCTAAAGAGACCACAGAAAACTACTAGAGCTCATCAATGAATTCAGTAAAGTTGTAGGATACAAAATAAATATACAAAAACTGGTTGTATTTCTATATACTAACAATAAACTATCAGAAAGAAAAATTAAGAAAACAATCCCATTTACTATCACATCAAAAAGAATAAACTACCTAGGAATAAACCCACCTGAAGAATTAAAAGGCCAGTACTTGGAAAATTATAAGACAATTATGAAAGAAAGGCAACACAAGCAATTGGAAAGACATACCATATCTTGGGTTGGAAGAATTAATATTATTAAAATAACCATATTATCCAAGGAAGTCCACTCTCTTAATACTCTCTTAAAAATGCTTTTGACAAACACACATAATTTTAATTAGTCCAATTTAGATATTTTTTTCTTTGTATCTATCATACTCCATGTCCTGTTTTAAAAGTCTTTGTTTCCACCAAGATCATGAATATAGTCTCCTAAACTTAGGCTTATGATCCATCTGGGACTGATTTATGTGTATTGAACAAGGGGTCCAAATAGATCCAAAGAAGGGAATTTCAGTGGCCTTTACGGGGTTTGCTTCTGAAGAAGAGCAATGCTTAGTAACTTCAAGGAATAAAAACAACTCAGGAGAAACTGACCCAGTAGTTACATTAAATGAGGCAGGTTCTGCATCTACTGAAAAAACCTGGTGAATATTAATCTTGTTAATTGTTATTCAAAACAAAATGACTATAAAGGACATTGCTAAAACCAACATCATTTATCTATTGATACAAAAAAAAGCATAATACCTTCTTTTCCTCTTATAGTAACTCTTTTAAGTTCTGAAAAAATTACAAATCCTAAAAAAAAACTCCAAATCTTCAGCATACACACTTAGAAAAACTTTACAGATCAGTTTTGTCCAGGAGAAATAGAATGAAGCTACAAGTCTTAATTTAAAATTCCTTTTAGCCACATTAAAAATTTAAAAATCAGGTCAAATTATTTTTAATAATATATTTTACTTGATATCAGAGACCTAAAATATTTTCATTTCAACGTATGTCAACAGCCACACTTCAAGAGCTCAACAGGTATAACTGCCTAGTCCTTATGATACTGGGTAACCCAGCCAGTTACAAGAATACATGAAAAGATGCTCAACATCACTCATTATCAGAGAAATGCACATCAAAACCACAATGAGGTACCATCTCACGCCAGTCAGAATGGCCACCATCAAAAAGTCTACAAACAATAAAAGCTGGAGAGGGTGTGGAGAAAAGGGAACCCTCTTACACTGTTGGTGGGAATGCAAACTAGTATAGTCGCTATGGAGGACAGTGTGGAGATTCCTTAAAAAAATGGAAATAGAACTGCCACACGACCCAGCAATCCCACTTCTGGGCATACACACTGAGGAAACCAGAATTGAAAAAGATAGGTATACCCCAGTGTTCATCGCAGCACTGTTTACAATAACTAGGACATGGAAGCAACCTAGATGTCCATCAGCAGATGAATGGATAAGGAAGCTGTGGTACATATACACAATGGAATATTACTCAGCTATTAAAAAGAATGCATTTGAATCAGTTCTAATGAGGTGGAAGAAACTGGAGCCTATTATACAGAGTGAAGTAAATCAGAATGAAAAACACCAATACAGTATATTAACACATATATATGGAATTTAGAAAGATGGTAATGATGACCCTATATGCGAGACAGCAAAAGAGGCACAGATATAAAGAACAGACTTTTGGACTCAGCGGGAGAAGGTGAGGGTGGGATGATTTGAGAGAATATCGTTGAAAGATGTACAGTACCACATGTGAAATAGATCGCCAGTCCAGGTTGGATGCATGAGACAGGGTGCTCAGGGCTGGTGCACTGGGATGACCCAGAGGGATGGGATGGGGAGGGAGGTTGAGGGGGGATGGTTCTGGATGGGGACACATGTACACCCATGGCTGATTCATGTCAATGCATGGCAAAAACCACCACAATATTGTAAAGTAATTAGCCTCTAATTAAAATTAATAAATTAAAAAAAGAATACAATAGCCTCCTTCACAGTACAGTTTATATACCTACAGACCAACCAATTTTATATCCTTATTGCAACCACATATTTATATTAGAACAAGGTGGTCCTCAACATGTAGCCTCTGAATGATCAGTGCAGGCATCACCAGAGACTGTTAGAAATGCAAATTCTCAGCCCTCATCCAGACTTTCTGAGTAAGAATCTTTAAGGGTAAGTCAACCAGCCTGGCAAAGCTATGGTTTTTACAGTAGTCATGTACAGATGGGAGAGTTGGTCCATAAAGAAGGCTGAGCACCAGAGAATTGATGCTTTCAGAACTATGGTGCTAGAGAAGACTCTTGAGAGTCCCTTGGACAGCAAAGGAGATCAAACCAGTCAATCCTAAAGGAAATCAACCCTGCATATTCATTGGAAGGACTGATGCTGATGCTGAAGCTGAAGCTCCAATACTTTGGCCTGATGCAAAGAGTGGATTCATTGGTAAAGATCCTGATGCTGGGAAAGACTGAAGGCAAAAGGAAAAGGGGGCAGAAGAGGATGAGATGGTTAGACAGCATCATTGGCTCATTGGACATGAGTGTGAGCAAACACCAGGAGATAGTGGAGGACAGAGAAGCCTTGTGTGCTACAGTCCTCAAAGTTGCACGCTACAGGTTGCAAAGCGTCAGACAAGACTTAGCGACTGAACAACAAGAACAACCAATCTGTGTTTCTCTGACTCTGATGTGTATTCCAGAACTGTGGGAGTGACAGGGTTATTTCTGTTTTATACAATGATATCAATTCTGTATTACAACATTATACATATATTGTTTTATCCAAAGCAGAACTTTCTGGGGAGGGAGGCAACCTCAAAGTCAGCTTACCATCTCACACAGTCCAAACGAGACCTCTCACAACATGACCAGTGGTCCATCTCTGCAACAGACATGTGGGAGAAAGTTTCTTTTTTGCTGGCAAGTGATTTCCAATTGCCACAGGCAGCTATTAAATTCGCAGAAGTGAAGACTGGGGGCCATGCAGTAATAATCAGAGCAAAGAAACTGTATTATAGAAAAAAGCGGATAACTATATTCTCCTTATTAGCTCTGTATAAGTAAAGTGAATATATATAAAGAAATGCTTGAAGAACTTTTATTTTTAAAAAAATATTCATCTCTTTGGCTTGGGATATATGATCTTAGGGGCTTCCTGGGTGGCACTGGTAGTAAAGAACCAGCCTGCCAATTCAGGAGACATAAGAGACGTGGGTTCAATCCCTGGGTTGAGAAGATCCCCTGGAGAAGGGCTTGGCAACCCACTTCAATATTCTTGCCTGGAGAATCCCACAGACAGATGAGGCTGGTGGCCTAGAGTCCACTGGGTCACAAAGAGCTAGACACAACTTAAGTGACTTAGCACGCCTATGATCTTGAAAGACTCAATCTTACTAAATTAATGTCTCTTCAAAGGCAGGGAGCTTTCCCCAGGCTTCTCATTAGTGTGCCCTTAGCCCATGGCCCAGCTCCAGGTACCTAGAGGGGTCTCAGTGAGTGAATGAATGGGTGGATGCTTGATAAAACACCCTCTGTGTCTCAAATTCTGGCTTAGGATGATCAATTAGCTCAGATACTGGGGCTCTCTTATTATTTTAACACAAAATAATAATAAGCTGAATATTTTTAACACACACAAAAAATCAATAAGTTGAATAATTTTGTTTTCTTCTTTCCCAGTAGCATTCTCCTTCTTCCCTAAATACTTCTTGTCACCTAAAAGTTGGAGGAATATAATGGAAATTTTAAGGAAAGTTTTTAAAATAGATTCAAATGTAAATTTCATAATAAGGATTTTGTTGTTCACTGTTATATCCATGGCCTTTAGAAATCGGTGCTCAATAAACACTTGTTGAAAGACTAAATTTTATCCTTTTAAAACTCCTTTAGAGCCGTCTCTCTCCTTTTCACACTCAGCAGGGGAGACCCATCCATTTTTGTGCTGAACCACAGGGCTCGACTTCCCTAGAACACCTCTGCTCTAATTTCGCCACATCTGCTGAAACGCCAACTTGTCTTTTTACCCCAGTTAAAGTTTCCCCTCCTAGAAAGGCTCACCAGAAATTCAAGGTTGTCTAAGTGTCCAAACTTCCACTCTATTGAATCCTACACTGGCTAACATGATAACTGTCAATTATTCTTTTTGCATCATTGCTTCTCATAAGCTGCCTCTTGGAAGGCTAGAACCATGGCATACACTTAAAAAGACTGTTTTTGAATCTCTCCCACATCTAACTTAGTGCCTTCTCCTGTACCAATTTCTCTTGCTCATGTTTAGTTGAATCCAACTCTTTTGTGAGCCCTGGACTGCAGCCTGCCAGGCTCCTCTGTCCATGGGATTCTCCAGGTCTCCAGGCAAGAATACTGGAGTGAGTTGCCATTTCCTCCTCCAGGAGACATTCTTGACCCAGGGATTGAAGCCGTGTCTCCTGCACCGGCAGGCGGATTCTTTACCACTGAGCCACCTGGACTTCCAGGCATAGAACATATTGAACAAAATTATGACTTGATTTAAAAGGGAAGTTTGCAAACAATGTTCTTTCTGCCCCAGAACAGTCCTAATTTACTCCTGCTGTCCTAGTGTCCTTAAGAGCTTTTCTTTTTGCTCTCAAATCAGTCCTCATTTAGACAATAAATTATTATGTTTTCCCAACATATGGCCAATGCTAACACAAGTAAACAGTGGTCACAAAGTGCCTCCAATTCCTCCCCCATGACATGAGAATAGTTTGACCATCATGACAAATCTGACACATGTAATGCCTTTGGTACCATACTTTTTGGGATTTGTAAGAGATGAAAACATTCAGAGTGTGGCCAGTGGGATAGAGAGCTTGATTAATCTTCTGAGAACCCTCAAAACCTTGGTAGAAAACCTTCCTGAGAAAGAGGACAGAAAAGTGCAAATCCTCAACTGTACACTCTCTTCTTTTGTATTTTTGAATCATTTTTGCACATATGATGTTTTTGACAGTTACAACACTCTCCTTAAGTAGATCAGGGTGGTAGATTCTGGTATTCCTACTTTAGAAATTAAAAAAAAAAAACAAAACAAAACTCCATGGAGTTAATAGCATTTGGCTAGCCAGAATGATACAGGAGCTAGAATAAAACCCAGGTCTTTTCTTCATTTTTGTTTTATTATATTTTATTTTTTTTAACTGGAGTACAGTAGCTTTATGCTACTGTGTCAGTTTCTGCTGTACAACAAAATGAATCAGTCATACACATAAATATATTCCCTCTTCTTTGGATTCCCTTCTCATGTAGCTCTCAACAGAGTACCAAGTAGAGTTAGTTCCCTGTGGTATACAGCAGGTTCTTATTAATTATCTATTTTATACATAGTACTGTACATATGTGAAGCCCAAGCTCCCAATACATTTCAGCCCTTCTTCCCCCTTGGTATCCATATGTGTGTTCCCTATATCTTTGTCTCTATTTCTGCTTTGCAAATAAGATCACCTATACCGTTTTCTAGATTCCACATATACAATTAATTATAATATTTTATACATTATTATATACATATTATACATTATTGTACACAGTATTATATATAATAATGTATTTTACACATTATTGTGTACATTTTTATACATGTATACATTTTTATACATTGTATACATATTGTATACATTAACATACAATATTTGTAAAACAATCTTTTCTATTATAAGTCTACATCTCCTTATCCTCCTACCCCAAAGACACTTTCCTTTTAAATAAAACCAAACCATTACTTTATTCAAGGGATATATACAGACATGACATTTGGTACACTTCCTAAGCCATAGGGGTAGTAATGATCATCCCTTCCATCCACCTCACATTTTATACACTTTCCTAGGTGCCTTTCATTTTCTTTCACATCAGAGAACAAACAGACTGTTTTCACTTTGCTTCCCTCGGTGCTCAGAGAGGTTAAGAAGTGAGCTCAAGACTGCATTGCAGCCTGTAAGGGCTATAGTCAACACAGACTGAGGGTATCTGACTTTTAGATCAGGTACCTTTGGTTTTGCCAAATGAAAATTCCATGGAACAAGATGCCATATTTCCCATGAAGCTTACTGTAATGAGATTTAACTTACCTTTTAGCAAGTAACAATAATTATTAGAAGTTGAAGTAAGACCACTTTCCAATTTTTCCTATCTTTCTTTCAGATGAACAAGTTAAGCGCTGTATGGAGATACTGAGCTGTCCGGAGCATCGTGTGTGGAAATAGCTGAAACTTCCAGTTAGACACAAGGCCCTGAGGGATGCAGGGAGGATGTCAGCTGCTGGCTGTGCTCACATGGCGTCCTTGCCGGCATCCTCTGAGGTCCCACTGACCTCAGCCTCCTTTCTGTGCTGCATGCCATGTAAGCAATGAGCTGCAATAGACACACACCAGCGACGTGTGTCTGGAATCCACAGCCTTCTGTGGCACCAGAATCCCCTCCTGGCTAAGGATTCGGTGAGTGCTCCCACTTTGCAGTTATTTCTTTTCTGTCTACTGCAGACTCTTTCTCCTTGGCCCATTTTCTGCCTTAAGGAACAAATGCCAAATAAAACAGGCTGGGCTCTTTAGGTCCCTTCCAATAGCTTCTTGTCAGGGCCTCACTTGCCAGTCCCTGGGACAGGAGAGGCAGTCTGCACTGTGACTCAAATTCTCAGTAGCAGAGAAGTAGGCTGGGGTGCATATTTCCCTCTCCTGAGTCTATTCCTCAGGCCACTTTACAGAAATACTAGGCTTGTGAGTGAAGGGATATTACTCTTTTTTTTTTAATGTGCAGAGGCTAGGGTACTGCAGGGTCAGAGAAAGGATCAGTGTCCACAAGGAATGCCCGCCAAAGTGCCACTTCCAAGCTTGGCAGGTTTACAGGAAACGCTGAATGTCTATAATTGGCTAAAGGAAGCTGTATTTCATAGGCAGAGGACCTGGAGGACTTGGAAAAACTGGACTATCATGTGACATGGGGATGCAGATGGCCTTCAGCTCTACACATGTGTGCTTGTCAGGCTAACATCACAAGTGGGATGAGAGAAGAATTAGCTTTCCAGTTTCAGCCCTCTCACACCCGTGAAAATGGGAATCCTTGAAAAGCTCCTTCAAATTACTCAGAGGTTATCCCTGAGCTGCAAAACCATAGCATTAATTCAATCACCAGCCACTGCTGCTGTTTAGTTACTGATCTACTTTTCATTGCACATAGAATGCAGAAATCTTAACTGTTAACAGCTACACAACCACTTTCTGGGTCAGAGGACAAACCATTACCAACATACTAGAAAGCTCCTGTGTGTCCCCCAAAGTTCTATCTCTGTTAACTAAAGAGTCAAGTTCTAACAGCATTGATTAGTTTAGTCTGTTCTTGCAGTCCCTGTAAATAGAATTGCACATACATCCTTTGCTGTGTCTGGCTCCTTTTGTTTAACATATTGTCTGTGAGATTCATCCATGTTATTGTGTGGATCAATAGTGTGGTCTTCATATGGCTGCACAGTATTCTATTGTGTGAAGAAACCAATATACTTTTCTTTCTTTTTTTAAAAACTTTCATTCTCTCATTGAACATTTGGCTTATTTAGAGTCAGCGTAGCTTTGCTGAGATTCTAAATTATTTCCATGTTTCTCCTCTTTCTGCTCTTCTCACTCTTAAACACACACACTCTCACACACAGGATCTTTGCATGTGTGGAGTTCTAATTGATAGAGGATCCACTAGGCTTTTAAGTTTTACTAGGGAAAAAAATCCCAAACAGAAAAACAAGTAAGCAAAAATAAAGAAGACATAACGTTATTTTCCTTGATACAAAGGAATCAAATTGCCATGCAGATAGGGTTTACATTTTGAAAGTGATCTCAGACTACATGCTATCAATTTGAACTTGTCAGCAGGAGAAATTCAGCTTGTCAGTTGCCTACAAATCTGTTTTGTTTCCCTGAACAGTCAGGTTGTTTATGGGTAGCATATTCATACTTGTTTTTAGTGTTCAAAAATTGGGAGAGCTCATGTCAGAAAACTCCAGTTTTCAGACAGCTCAAAAAGTTAAGGCATCTGGTAGACCTGAGCCACATTCCCACAGGGCGATGACAGACCGGAGCCGAGTGTGAGCCGCTGGGCCCAGACAGCACGCGCATGCTGTCTGTGCAGGGCTCACCTCCGCCTGCTGCTCACACGGCCCAGGTCTGCGCACGCACAGGCACCCTGCCCCACCGTGCAAATCGGTCAGATTCAGGTCAGTTTGTGTCAGTCAAATAATTCGTCCACGCTTCTCACTTAGAATGCAGGAATTTGGCAATTCCCTGTTGATGAGAGTGTTTTAGACAACTATAAATTTGTTGCTTTTTTTTTTTAATGTGTCCAAAAATCTTTCTACAAGTATTACATACAAACCTGATTCCAAAAAAAAGGCTAAAATAAGAGGGACAGTTCAGAATACATTAAATCTCTGTGTTAAATGCAGGCGAGAGAATATGTAGAGAGAAGAGCCAGCTGACCTTTCTTCTTCTGCCCAGAGAAACTTCACTCAAAATGTCCACCCACAGGCCAGTCTTCTGATCAACATCTATTAGCCATGTGGGAGGATATTTGACAATGGATGAGAAAAACAGCCCCTCTGACTCACTTGATTAAATACTTTCTGGACCAAACCCAATTCCATCATGATCGGTGGGCTGGGGAGTTACTAACTGTATTTAGTCATTTTCATGGTGCCAGTGATGTCAGAGGGGAGACAAGGTGATTTCCGTCTAGATAATCTGAAGTGTCCTTATGCCAAAATTCAGATGTCTCCTGGATGCATTTAAAAAATGACAAAAAGCTGCTAGGTAGTAAAGGGAATATATGAGCACCCCCCACCCACTCTACAAATAAGCAACATAAACTAGAGAATCTCTACAGAGAATAAACTAATGAAAAAGACAGGATAGCCGTGGGGAACATGGCAACAACAACACCGATCTGGAGATCAAGCCTTAGGCCCTCTGAATAGCAAAGGCAGCACGTTTAAGCTTGTGAGAAAGAACCTAGAATGGAGCTTTGGAAGAAGGCCAAAGTTGTTACTGCCTTAGAGGAAGCAAAGTAACACTCTCCCTAGGAAAACACCATTGATTTAGGCCCTGAGGTTTCCTACATATGAACACTGATGGTGGCTTAAATGGTAAAGAATCTACCTGCAATGTGGGAGACCTGGGTTCCATCCCTGGGTTGGGAAGATCCCCTGGAGAAGGAAATGGCATTCAACCCAGTATTCTTGCCTGGAGACTCCATGGACAGAAGAACCTGGTGGGCTACAGTCCATGGGGTTGCCAAGAGTTGGACATGGCTGAGTGACTAACACACACACAATCAACTGTTAGCACAGAAGAAGAAACACCACCAAAAATAAGTTGACAAAATGACAAGCTGGCTTATTCACCCAGTAGGATTAGCAGATACATACAAAACAGGTATATGTAAAATGTAAAAACAATTAAAAATAGAATAAAGATGAGTATGAATTGACTGTCAAAATTTTTTTTGTCAATCTGTGAACTGATTAAGAGGTGGAAAATTGGTAAGGGACCATGATATTCCACGGGTCATATTTTCTGGAAATTTTTCCTGATTTTCCAAATTGTGCATCACCCCAATCAGCTCTCCAGATTACTTTGTCCCAAAGATTTCCAGCCTTTTACAACCACTGTCAGATCTCTGTGTTTCAAGGCACCCTGATAAGAACTTTAATTTTTCTGTCCATTATGGTAGTTAAGTCTACTTTGCCACTTACAATAAGTACTGCTTACACACACTGTTATTCTGGGTCCCATTATATAAGTGATATTAAGAAGCTTGACTCCCAGACAGCTTCTCTGCACATCAATCCAGCTGATAGATGACAGCCTCCACAGAGCACCCTTCTGCAGAGAGTATTTATTGTCTTTGTACAAGGAGTATCCTCTGGGCTCTCTTAGTTAGAAACATAGTCAAGTGACAGGTCCTCAGAGAGCACCTACAACTGTCTTCACATTCATGTTAACTTCCTTCTTCTGTGAGCTATCTGACCCTTTATTAAGATATGGTAAAACTGCCATATGATCCAGCAGTCTCATACCTGGGCATGTATCTGGAGAAAATCATAACTCATAAAGACATGTGAACCCCAGTGCTCACTGCAGCACTGTTTACAAGAGCCAAGACTTGGAGACAACCTAAACGTCCATCAACAGATGGATGGATGAAGAATACATGGTGCATACACAGTGGGTTATTGTTCAGCCACAAAATAATGGGGAAGACCAGAGATTGCTTCAGGAAAGCTGGAGATACCAATGGAACTCTTCATGCAAAGATGGGCACAATAAAGGACAGAAAAGGCAAGAATGTAACAGAAGCAGAAGATACTAAGAAGAGGTGGAAAGAATACACAGAAGAGCTATACAGGAAAGGTCTTAATGAACTGGATAACTATGATGGTGTGGTCACTCATCTAGAGCCAGATACCTTGGAGTGTAAAGTCAAGTGGGCCTTAGGACGCATCACTACAAATAAAGCTAGTGGAGGTGATGAAATTCCAGTTGAGCTATTTCAAATCCTAAAAGATGATGCTGTTGTCAGGAAGCATTTAACAGGAGGCTTCCTGTGTGCTGTTATGGATCTGTCAGGAAACCTTTGGCCCTTATTAGTTCCTGAATATTCAGGAATTAAGAGGAGAGGCACGCCCTTTCCTGGGGCTGAGGAATCCAGGCATTTCCTTTGTTAGTTTCTCATTATGGTGATAAGTACCCTCTTCTCTCTTTAATAGGGATCGCCTTGTGTTTTGTAAGTCTGGAATTTTAATCTTAACCTTTACGGAGAATAACTACAGTATATATGCCCAAGCCATGGTGATTAAAACACTTTTGCTCCATCAGAGCTTTGGTCTTTCTTTCTTTCTTTTTCTCTCTCTCGATTTCTCTCTATCTATTTCTGGCTGATTCCCTGGAGCGTGGAAGCTGCATAACCCAGTGAATATTAGCCTCTTTACTTCTTTCACTCTCTCATCGTTGACTCCGGGCCACCAGGCTCCGGTCCATTAAAGGACCAACAGCTGTTAAAGTGTTGCAGGCAATATGCCAACAAATTTGGAAAACTCAGCAGTGGCCACAGGACTGGGAAAGGTCAGATTTCATTCCAATTCCAAATAAGGGCAATGCCAAAGAATGTTCAAACTACAGTACAACTGTGTTCATTTCACATGCTAGCAAGGTAATGCTCAAAATCCTTCAAGCTAGGTTTCAGTACATGAACCAAGACCTTCCAGATGTATAGGCTGGATCTAGAAAAGGCAGAGAAACCAGAAATCAAATTACCAACATCTGTTGGATCATAGAGAAAGCAAGGGAATTCCAGAAAAACATCTACTTCTGTTTCATTTCCCTGGAAGAGAGAAAGGCTACCCACTCCACTATTCTGGCCTAGAGAATTCCATGGACTATACAGTCCATGGGGTTGCAAAGAGTTGGACATGATTGAATGACTTTCATTTCACTTCACTTATGTTTCATTGACTACACTAAAGCCTTTGACTGTGTGGATTGCAACAAACTGTGAAAAATTCTTAAAGAGATGGGAATACCAGACCACCTTACCTGCCTCCTGTGAAACCTGTATGCAGGTCAAGAAGCGGTAGTTAAAACCAGACATGGAACAACAGATTGGTTCCAAATTGGGAAAGGAGTGTGTCAAGGCTATATACTGTCACTCTGCAATAACTTATATACAGGGCACACCATGTGAAATGCCAGGCTAGACAAATCACAAGCTGTAATCAAGATTGTTGGGAGAAATATCAGCAACCTCAGATATGCAGATGATACCACTCTAACGGCAGAAAGTGAAGAAGAACTAAAGAGCCTCTTGATGAAGGTGAAAGGGAGAGTGAAAAAGCTAGCTTTAAACTCAAAATTCAAAAAACTAAGGTCATGGCACCCAGTCCCATCACTTCTTGGTAAATAGATGGGGAAAAAGCAGGAACAGTGGCAGATGTTAATTTATTTTATTTTCCTGCTCTCCAAAATTACTGTGGATGGATGAAATAAAAAATAAACAAAATGTTGAGGGAAAAAAAAGATGGGGTCAAAGAAGCTATGGAGTTTTCTCCTCATTTGCTATAGGCCATCAGAGCATATAAGCTTCAAAGAACCATCCTAGGAACCATAGGGAATAGCTTCAAGAGTCCTTTGCAAAAACACTGAATCTTGAGTTACTGAGTGCTCCTATATCAAATAAATCCTCGCTGTTTCAGCTCCATGTGGGTTCCATTCTCCCCACTATAAACTCAAAGTTTGCTTTAATGTTGGTTTCCTTGGCTTTGAGGGCATAAATTGGCTAGGCACTTCAATTTATCAATGGGTATGCCAACTCTTCCCAGGGAAAGGCTAGTACTTTTCTATTGACACTATTCTCTAGTTATCAGCTTGGAGGCAATAAGGAGTAGCAGAGAAAGATCTTAAGTTGAATGAGAATTACCATAGGAGGTTTCAGATAAGGTCCTTGTATACCCATTGGATACAGAAGGTTGCTGTTCTCTGTCAAGGGAGAAGAGATTGTTTCTATATTCCAAGATCAGTCCAGTTCAGCTCAGTCATCTCTGACTTTTTGCGACCCCATGGATTTCAACATACCAGGCTTCCCTGTCCATCACAAACTCCCAGAGCCTACTCAAACTCATGTCCATCGTGCTGGTGATGCCATCCAACCATTTCATCCTCTGTTTTCCCCTTCTCCTCCTGCATTCAATCTTTCCCAGCATCAGGGTCTTTTCCAGTGAGTCAGTTCTTTGCATCAGATGGTCAAAGTGTTGGAGTTTCAGCTTCAGCATCAGTCCTTCCAAAGAATATCGAGGACTGATTTCCTTTAGGATTGACAGGTTGGATCTCCTTGCAGCCCAAGGGACTCTCAAGAGTCTCCTCCAAAAACCACAGTTCAACACATCAATTCTTTGGTGCTCAGCTTTCTTCATGGTCCAACTCTTACATCCATACATGACTACTGGAAAAATCATAGCCTTCACTAGATGGACCTTTGCTGGCAAAGTAATGTCTCTGCTTTTTAATATGCTGTCTAGTTTGGTCATAGCTTTTCTTCCAAGGAGCAAGCTCTTCTAATTTCATGGCTGCACTTACCATTTGCAGTGATTCTGGAGCCCCCCAAAAATAAAGTCTCTCACTGTTTCCATTGGTTCCCCATTGATTTGCCATGAAGTGATGGGACTGGAGTCATGATCTGAGCTTTCTGAATGTTGAGTTCTAAGCCAGCCTTTTCACTCTCCTCTTTTACTTTCATCAAGAGGCTCTTTAGTTCCTTTTCGTTTTCTGCCATAAGGGGTGGTGTCATCTGCATATATGAGGTTATTGCTATTTCTCCCAGAAATCTTGATTCTAGCTTGTGCTTCATCCAGCCCAGCATTTCTCATAATGTACTCTGCATATAAGTTAAATAAGCAGGGTGACAACATACAGCCTTGATGTACTCCTTTTCCTATTTGGAACCAGCCTGTTGTTCCATGTCCAGTTCTAACTGTTGCTTCTTGATCTGCATATAGAATTCTCAGATTTCATTTTTTTTAGAATAACTAAAGAGCCTCTTGATGAAAGTGAAAGAGGAGACTGAAAAAGCTGGCTTAAAACTCAGCATTCAGAAAACTAAGATCATGGCATCTGGTCCCATCACTTTGTGGCAAATAGATGGGGAAACAGTGGAAACAGTGATAGACTTTATTTTGAGGGGGCTCCAAAATTATCGCAGATTGTGACTGCAGCCATGAAATTAAAAGACACTTGCTTCTTGGAAGAAAAGTCATGACCAATCTAGACAGCTTATTAAAAAGCAGAGACATTGCTTTGCCAAATAAGGTCCATCTAGTCAAAGTTATGGTTCATTTCCAAGGCAAACCATTGAATAACACAGTAATCCAACTCTATACTCCAACCAGTAATGCTGAAGAAGCTGAACGGTTCTATGAAGACCTTCAAGACCCTTTAGAACTAACACTCAAAAAAGATGTCCTTTTCATTATAGGGGACTGGAAAGCAAAAGTAGGAAGTCAAGAAATACCACAAATAACAGGCAAATTTGACCTTGGAGTACAGAATGAAGCAGGGCAAAGGCTAACAGAGTTCTGCCAAAAGAATGCACTGGTCATAGCATACACCCTCTTCCAACAAAACAAGAAAAGACTAAAAAAAAATAATAATAATAAAATTTTAAAAAAAAAGACTCTACACATGGACATCACCAGATGGTCAACACTGAAATCAGATTGATTATATTCTTTGCAGCCAAAGATGGAGAAGCTCTATACAGTCAGCAAAAACAAGACCAGGAGCTGACTGTGGCTCAGATCATGAACTCTTTATAGCAAAATTCGGACTTAAATTGAAGAAAGCAGGGAAAGCTTCTAGGCCTTTCAGGTATGACCTAAATCAAATCTTTTATGGCTATACAGTGGAGTGACAAATAGATTCAAGGGATTAGATTTGATAGACAGTGTGCCTGAAGAACTACTGATGGAGGTTTGTGACACTGTACAGGAGGCTGGGATCAAGGCCACCCCCAAGAAAAAGAAATGCAAAAAGTAAAAATGGTTGTCTGAGGAGGCCTTAAAAACAGCTATGAGAAGAAGAGAAGTAAAAGGCAAAGTAGAAAAGGAAGGATATACCCATTTGAATGCAGAGTGCCAAAGAATAGCAAGGAGAGACAAGAGAGCCTTCCTCAGTGATCAGTGCAAAGAAATAGAAGAAAATAATAGAATGGGAAAGACTAGAGAGCTTTTCAAGAAAATTAGAGATACCAAGGAAACATTTCATGCAAAGATGGGCATAATAAAGGACAGAAATGGTAAGGACCTAACAGAAGCAGAAGAGATTAAGAAGAGGTGGCAAGAATACACAGAAGAGCTATACAAAAAAGATCTTCATGACCCAGATAATCATGATGGTGTGATTACTCACCTAGAGCCAGACATCCTGGAATTCAAAGTCAAGTGGACCTTAGGAAGCATCACTATGAACAAAGCTAGTGGAGGTGATGGAATTCCAGTTGAGCTATTTCAAATCCTAATAGATGATGCTGTGAAAGTGCTGCACTCAATATGCCAGCAAATTTGGAAAGCTCAGCAGTGGTCAGGACTGGAAAAGGTCAGCTTTCATTCCAATCCAAAAGAAACAGAATGCCAAAGAATGCTCAAGCTACCGCACAATTGCACTCATCTCACATGCTATCAAAGTAATGCTCAAAATTCTCCAAGTTAGGCTTCAACAGCTCTTGAACAATGAATTTTCAGATGTTCAAGCTGGATTTAGAAAAGCCAGAGGAACCAGCGATGAAATTGCCAACATTCTGTTGGATCATTGAAAAAGCAAGAGAGTTGCAGAAAAGCATGTACTTCTGCTTTACTGAGTATGCCAAAGCCTTCGACTGTGTGGATCACAACAAACTGTGGGAAATTCTTAAAGAGATGGGAACACCAGACCACCTGACCTGCCTCCTTGGGCCATGTTCAGTAAATCTTTAATTCAATTTTCTGTTGATGGGCAGGGCTATTGCTTGACCTGAGGCCAAACTATTTTGGACGTAATGATGATAATGGTGACCTCCTTCACAATGTCCCATGCATGCAGTGTATCCAACCCGAAGCAGGCCACCACTGGCCCACGCTCTGTCGGCGACTCCTGGACACTCATGCAACATGTCTGGGTCAGTTTCTTCCAAGATGGCCTAGGGAAATTCAGGAGTCAAGGTTCTCAAGTTCATCCACTCAAATGAACTCATCCCAGATCTCAGCATCCCTATCCAGGCCCTGAATCTTACAAAGTTGTGTATTGAGTCTCAATATTCTATATATTCAAAGTTATGGTTTTTCCAATAGATGTGAGAATTGGACCATAAGGAAGGCTAAGCACCAAAGAACTGATGCTTTTGAACTATGGTGCTGGAGAAGACTCTTGAGAGTCTCTTGGACAACAAAGAGATCAAACCAGTCAATCCTAAATGAAATCAAACCTGAATATTTATTGGAAGAACTGATGCTGAAGCTGAAGCTCCAATACTTTGGGGGCCTGATGCAAAGAGTCACCTAATTGGGTAAGATCCTGATCTGGGAAAATTGAGGACAGGAGAAGAAGAGGGCAACAGAGGATGAGATGGTTGGGTGGCATCATTGACCTGATGGACATGAGTTTGAACAACTCCGGGAGATAGTAAAGGACAGGGAAGCCTGGAGTGCCGAAGTCCACTGGGTCACAAAGAGTCAGACATGACTGAGCAACTGAACAACATCAAAAAAGTGGTCATCTTATGCTACAATCTGTATAATTATCAGTGTATGTTACAGCTATTAGATATCCCAGCATTGAACTGTCTACTTAGTCTCATCTCGATTTACTACAGGTGGGTGCTTAAATTAACCTGATGCTACTATATACCAGGATTAATTTTCACTCCAGTTACCACACCAAAAAATTTGTGGTCCCTAATGCCTTCAGACCAATTCCCAAATCGAATTCCAATTCCTAAATCCTATCCACAGTGTATCTTTCTACAACCACTTTTTTTTAGCTCAGTTTCCTAGGGACAATCACTATCAGCTAATGCCTTAACTCGAACATGCAATCCCAAGGTAGGAAAAAATAAATGAAGCAAGGAAGAATAAGAAGCAAGAAAAAGTTCTATGTTGCTATCCTAGACACTGCATTATGATGAACCACAAAGAAACGTAGCCAGGAGTTCAGCAAATGCATCTGCTAAGTGATGTGGGAAACCTCTAAACATGCTGTGCAAAGGACACATGCCAAGGAACAGGCCATGAGAGAGACTCATGGAGAGGGACTTTACCTGCCTTGCTCCTTCTCTCTCCCAGCAGAGCAAGCTGCTCAGGACACAGGTCAGTGTTTTACAGTCAGGTACAATTTTATCCCCCAGGGTGACACAAATAGAAATATTTTATATCTAGAGATACCATTCTAATTGTCACAACTGGGAGAAGCTACTGGCATCTCGTGAGCAGAGGCCAAGAATAACTTTAAACATACTACAATGCACAGGACAGTCTCCCACAATAAGAATTATTCAGCCCAAAACATCAGTAATGCTACTGGGACAAAACCTGTTCCAGATAATGGTAAAGCAGAAAGAAAATGAAGAGGTACCCAAGGTGTGTCTAACAAAACAACGAACAGGAAAAAGACAGATGTGGAAGACATTTCACAGAAAAGAAACACAAATGGAGAACAAAACATGAAAAATCTGGAACCTCGTTAGTAAGCAGGGAACTCAGATCATGGTAAGGCACCATTTCACACTCAACTGAGTGGCAAAAATTAAGATCTTGAGAACACAGAGCATGAGGAGACTGGGTCTCTGGAGGAATTCTCATTTTCCTGTTGTCCTGGTTAGGAGTGGAAATTGCTACTGTCTCTTTGGGAAAGAGTTTAGTATCATGCTGTAAAGTTGAACACGTGCATATTTAAGGTGAACACTCATACCAGTTTGCCTGAGACTGTCCTAGTTAAGGCTGGAAATCCTGTATCTTAGGAAATTCTGAAGTTCCAAGTAAACTGGAATGCTTGGCCACCTGTATATCCTAGCAATCTGTTCCTATATATATAACCCTAAACAACTCTTGCACAAGCACCAGGAGATATATAAAAAATAATTATAATATAATTTTCATAACAGCAGAAAATAGACATAATGGTAGAGTCCATCTACAAGAGAATAAATGGTGAGATATACAGGCAATGTAATATTTTCTAGCTATGAAAATGAACTACAGTTACTTGTAACAATATGGATGAATCTTAGAAACAATCATTTGATAAAATGAGTAAATCTGTTGACTCTGAGTATGAGATAATTACAAAACTCAAAAGGAAGCAAAAACAGGGCTTCCCTGGTGACTCAGTGATAAAGAACTTGCCTGCCAACGCAGGAGACACCGTTGCATCCTGGTTTGGGAAGACCCCACATGTTGCCAAGGAACTAACCCCAGGCTCCACAACAACTGAGCCTGTGCTCCAGAGTCCGGGAACTGGGACTGCTGAGCCCGCGGCCCACGCCTGCTGGAGCCTGCACGCCCTAGGGCCCAGGCTCCACAGCAAGAGAAGATACCACAATGAGAAGCCATGTACTGCAGCCACAGAGGGGCCCCACTCACGGTAACCAGAGAGAAGCTCGAGCAGCAACGAAGACCCAGCACCACCGAAGGTAGATGAATATTTTTTCAGAAAAAGGAAACTATAATCAAAAATTTCATAAAGATATATTCATGTTTGGTCCAATTTCTTTTTAAGCAAGAACATGGTAAATGGTAGACAAATTTAAGATAGTATCTCTGGGGGTGGGGAGGGGAAAGGAGGAAATGGAATGGAAGGCTCCCTTCTCCCCAAAGAAAAATTAATTAAACTAATCAATTATTACATCCCCAGAAAGTATTCACTGGATTTAGTATCTTTGCTGTCAACTTTAGTGGTGTTATTTATTTCTTTTTTGGCTATGCTATTTTCTGTTTATTTTACCTCTTTTTGTTTTTTTAAATCCTTCTTTATCTCACTTTTTAGAAATAGATTGGGAAAGAAGAATGAATGTAATACAGCCCCCGAGCCAGCGAGGGTGGGTGGGTATTTTGGCCTGGCTTGCCATTCACGGGTCTTGCCAGCATGTATTTCCAGTCAAGTTCTCATTCTGCTTCCAAGGAGCTGGGGTTCCTAATGTCAGCCTGTTAAGTCTCATGCTAGAATTGGCTGCATCTGGTCACTTGGGAAGCACCACACTTAAAACACAGGCCCCAAAGAGCAGTAAAAGCTCAGGAAAACTGCAGAATAGGGCTGCTGTTTAATTTACAGTTTAGTCTCAGAGTGAAGAAATCCATGAACTGAAAATTACTATTTCACACGCACATCCCAATGGAAACACACAGGCACAGATCTCCCTATAAATATGTTCCTAGCCTGCCCCAGAAACTTGACCTTGGAGGGTCCAGAGCCTCGGAAGTTTGAGTTTGGGACCACAATCCAAAAATTATTTGTTTCTACAAAAACCCATTCAATGTGCTTAGCACACTTACAGGAGTTGTATCACAGAAAGAGAGTCTATCACGTTAGTCTGCATCATTGCATTACCTCCCTGAAACCACAAACACCATCACACACCGAAAATTTCTTACATTCAGGCCCATTCCAAACCTCACCTTTTTCTCAAGGACCCATCACAGTATTTTCTTCCTTCTTTCCTCCCTCCCTTCCTCTTTCTCTCTTTGGAATAAACACAAATAAACTATTATTCTGCCTGCAAATTAACTTTTGTCTTCCTGAATTCTGGTACTTTTTTTTGTGTTTCTAGTCTTTAATCTTGTTCCCTTTGGTGCACGATGCTCAGCCCTTCCCTTCCCCGCACCCCTGATGCCTTCACTTCCAAATCATCTGACAGCATCATGGGACACCTTTTTTGTGTGTCTCTGAACACATTCTACTGTCCTTGCCTTAAACATGCTTCTTTTTTTTTTGCTGAGGAACAACTACTCACCTTGTACAATTTTTTTTTATTATTTTATTTTTGGCTGAATGACATGTGGGAAGCCGGTTCCCTACCCAGGGATCAAATCCACAATCCCAAACATTGGAAGTGTGGAGTCTTAACCACTGGACCACCAGGGAAGCCCCACCTTGTACATTTTAATCAAGATGTTTCTCTTCTTGGTCAATTGCAATCTCCCTTCCTGTATATGTCTTTGAAGCTCTTCTTACCAAAATCCCTCAAGTTTGGACTATTTCCGCAGCCCTCAAATTTGGTCTGGCTATGTGATTTGCTTTGGCCTACACAGCAGAGGTGACATCTGAGCCTAGGCCTCAAAAAAATCATTCACTCTTTTAAATCTTCCCCAGCCCATGCGGGTGGGCCTGGACTAGGCGGCTGGAGAGCTGAGTTTCCCAATCAATCACTGGATATGCACCTCAGGCTATCTGAAAGGCACCGGAAGCCACCTCAGACTATCGGAATCCCAGTCCACCTGTCAGCTGATTGCAGACAAACCAACAAACCAAGCCCAGATCAGAACTCAGGTCACAGAGACTTATGAGCAATAATACATGCTTATTGTCTCAAGCTACTAAGTTATGGGCTTATTCGTTATGCAGCAATGATGGATGTTCTTTCCTGATCTGATTTAATAGCTGCAACATACGTCTACCATAGCCCCTTATATCACTACATAGCTTCTTGTGTTTCTCTTCCAGAAATGTTCAAGCTATTTGAAAACAGGGGAAAACTTTTATTTTGTACCACAAAACCTAACAGCACCTGCCAATTTTTCAATAAATGAGTGTCAGAAAAATATCAATGATAACTAGTTAAGTAAGGATTATAATGATGGCCAAAGGATGGTTTTGGAGGTAGACAAACCAGAATTTGGATCCTAATTCAGTTTTCTATATGTGTTACTCCACAGATTTTGGCTAACTTCAGACAACTTTATCTTCCCATGTATAAGCTGAAACTAGAATAATATATATGCTGTAGGATTGTGGTTATAAGGTATATATTCCCTTTGCCTCCAACCTGGGACAGAGCATTGTTGTTGTTTAGTTGCTCAGTTGTGTCCGACTCCTTGTGACCCCACGGACTACAGCACACCAGGCTTCCTTGTCCTTAACTATCTCCTGGAGTTTACTCAAACTCATGTCCATCGAGTCAGTGATGCCATCCAACCATCTCACCCTCTGTCCTTCTCCTCCTGCCCTCAATCTTTCCCAGCATCAGGGTCTTATCCAATGAGTCGGTTCTTGGCATCAGGTGGCCAAACTATTGGAGCTTCAGCTTCACCATCAGTCCTTCCAGTGAATATTCAGGGTTGATTTCCTTTAGGTTTGATCTCCTTGCTGTCCAAGGGACTTTCAAGAATCTTCAGCAGCACAGTTCGAAAGCATCAGTTTTTCAGTGCTCAGCCTTTTTTTACAGTCCAACACTCAAAACCATACATGACTACTGGAAAAACCATGGCTTTAACTATATGGACTTTCATTAGCAAAGTGATGTCTCTTTTTAATACACTGCCTAGGTGTGTCATAGCTTTTCTTCCAAGGAGAAAGCATCTTTTAATTTCATGGCTACAGTCACCATCTGCAGTAATTTTGGAGCCCAAGAAAATAAAGTCTGTCACTGTTTGCACTTTTTCCCCATCTACGTGCCATGAAGAGATGGGACTGGATGCCATGATCTCACTTTGGCATGGACTGGGTGAGTGGTCAACAAATGAGAATAAAAGCATAAAATGAGTGTAAAGGACTTCACTGGCAGTCCAGTGGTTACGACTCTGCCTGCCAACGCAGGGGACACAGGTCTGATCTCTAGTACTGTGAGATTCCACATTACGTGGGGCAACTAAGTCTGTGCATCACAACCGCTGAGCCCACAAGCCTCAAGCCTGTGCTGGGCAATAAGAGAAGCCACTGTAATGAAAAGCCCACAGTGAAGAGCAACTCCAGCTCACCACAACTAGAGAAAGCTTGCATGAAGGAATGAGGACCGAGCATAGCCAAGTAAATTTTTTTTAATGTATGAAAAATAATAAAAAATTAAAATGTACAAAAAGCATTTAGTATAGTACACAGCTTAGAGATAATAAAAAAATACAATTAATTAATGTGACCTATGTTCTATTAACATGATCATGATCATCATCGTTGCTGTCACTTCTTACAGGAGGAACTGCAGGTTCTCCATCCATAATTCCTTGGCATCGTCACCTCTGTACATGCTGACCCGATGGTAGCTTCCAATGGCAAACACCTGGGACTCTCTCACTCCCTCATGTAACACCCCTCACTCCCACCCAGAGGAGAAGCCCTCAACCAAGGCAGATGGGAGAATGTGGCTGTGTCCCCCAATTTCCCTTCCCTTGTTTAGGACAAATCCAAGGTATGTTTTATACTATATCTAGAATGCCGAATGAGACTGTGCACCTTGTCACAGCAGTGATAAAATACATTTCCTCTATTTCTCCTCTTCCCTATCTCATATCCCTACTCTACTACAAAGATATAAACTAGCATCACCCCAACATATACACCAGTAGCTAAATTTAGAATCACCATCTGATTCTAGGGAAATCAACCTAAAATGATATTACTCTTAGGTTTATTTTACCCTTGTTGCTTCAGAATCTAATTACTTCTCACAGTAATTCTGACTTCCATTTAAGGCCTAGCCTTTTAATGATCTCT
Organism: Cervus canadensis; assembly: GCF_019320065.1. Lineage (NCBI taxonomy): Eukaryota > Metazoa > Chordata > Mammalia > Artiodactyla > Cervidae > Cervus > Cervus canadensis. Next base: position 17,666,829 of record NC_057395.1, on the reverse strand, counting down.
CCAGCTAATCAAAGAGCTGTATCCAGCCCAGTGATGACAAAACCAAGCACAGAATGTGGTGTGCCATCTTTTGTTTTCTTGAATGTTTTCATCAGGGCTCAATTCTCACTTTGAGGACAAAGTGAAATTGTAGTTGATCTTGGGTAGCTCTGTGCTCCTCTTGATGGGCATCTGAAACCCTGGTATTGACTCTTGGCCAAGACAGAGGTGAAACGTACTAGCTAGTGATTTATACTATGCTGTTAAGAGTAAAAACCTACCCCAGGTACCCTGGACCAGCTTGTCTATGCTGTTCACTAAGATGTATGAATGTGAATGTGAAAGTCACACAGTCACATCCCACCCTTTGCAACCCCACAGACTATGCAGTCCATGGCATTCTCCGTGCCAGAAAACTGGAGTGCGTAGCCTTTCCCTTCTCCAGGGGATCTTCCCAACCCAGAGATTGAACCTGGGGTCAACCCAGAGATTAACCCACATTGCAGGTGGTTTCTTTACCAGCTGAGCCACAAGAGAAGCCCAAGAATAGTGGAGTGAGTAGCTTATCCCTTCTCCAGCAGATCTTCCCAACCCAGGAATTGAACCGGGGTCGCCTGCATTGCAGGTGGATTCATTACCAACTGAGCTACCAGGGAAAGACAAAAATGTATGGATTGATGGTTTGTACTTGTTTAGCTGTTTGCAAAGCTGCTTTTGTGGAATATAAAATACCCCTCAGTAAGTCTGAGCTTTGGCTCCTCTGAGACACATGTATTTTGGTGGTTCATGATCAGAAGACAAAGTATATCCTGTATCGTGGAATGGGGGCTATGCCTGGAAGTCTCAGTCCTCTGAGATGTTTTCTGAGCTTGCATTCACCTGCTGAACCCTATCCTGTGCCTTTGTGTGTGTACTCTGAGGCATCTTTACAATTATCTGACACTATATAACTATATAGTTATACTATATATAGTATAGTACACTATATAGTACTATATAGTACACTATACTATATATAACACTATATATAACTATATCTGACATTATATAACTGCTGCACTGAGGCCCTTTTATGACAATTGAAGCCTTTTGATAGCGGTCTGGTATGGAGGAAGGGACTATAGCAACCAAATTTAGAACCACTTCAGAAAGATATGACTCTTAGAAAGCAGGGCCCAGTATTTTGCTGAGTTTTGTTGTTCAGCTGAGTTTTCATGAAAACCCCTCCTAACACAGACTTGAGGTTGGTCCATGCTCCAACAGTGGCTGTGGGCTTCTTGAAATCTTGGACCCCCCTGCCAAGGTCACTGCATAATTCTTTGTCTTCCCACCACCACCTGTGAGCTCTGCCCAGTGGATACACACTCCAGTATAGAAACCCTGTCTTTGGAGAGCATCAGTTTCTCTGAAAAGCATTGGTTGAATCCACATACTGCTGTCTTTTTTTTTTTTTTTAATTGAAGTACAGTTATTTACAACATTTCAGGTATAAAATAAAATGATTTAGTTATACACACATACATATATCTGCATATATGAGTGTGAAAGTGTTAGTCACTCAGTTGTATCCAACTCTTTGCGACCCCATGGACTGTAGCTTGCCAGGCTCCTTTACTCTCTGAGCCACCAGGAAAGTGCATACGTACATATTTTGAAAGTGCCTATGTATATCTTCTTTTCCAAATTCTTTTCCATTATAGGTTACTACAAGATAGTGAATACAGTTTCCTGTGCTATATAGTAGATCTCACTGTCTACCTACTTTATATACAGTATTTTATCTGTTAATCTCAAGCTCCTAATTTATCCCTCTCCTTCTGTCTTCTACCTTTGTTAATCTTAAATTTGTTTCTGTCTGTGAGTTTGATTCTGTTTTGTAAAAAAGTTCACTTTTATCATATTTTGACATTCCATATATAAGTGATATCATATGCTATTTCCTGTCTGACTTACTTTTAATGGATAACTAATATTCCGCTGTATGTACGGACTACACATACAGTTCTCTGTGCAGGACCTTACGGTTTATCCCTTCTGTTTATAATAGCTTCTCCCTGCTACCCCCCACCACCCACTCTGTCCCTCCTCAACTCGCTCCCCCTTGGCAGTCACCAGTCTGTTCTCTGTGTCTGTGATTCTGTTCCTGTTTCACAGATAGGTTCATTTGCCTCGTATTTTAGATTCCACATATAAGTGATATCACATGATATTTGCCTTTCTCTGTCTGACTTACTTCACTTAGTATGATCATCTCTAGGTCCATCCATGTTGTTGTAAATGGTATCATTTCATTCTTTTTTAAGGCTGAATAATATACCATTGGCTTCCCTGGTGGCTCAGAGGTTAAAGTGTCTGCCTGCAATGCAGGAGAGCTGGGATTGATCCCTGGGTTGGGAAGATCCCCTGGAGAAGGAAATGGCAACCCACTCCAGTATTCTTGCCTGGAGAATCCCATGGACAGAGGAGCCTGGCAGGCTACAGTCCATGGGGTCACAAAGAGTCGGACACGACTGAGCAACTTCACTTTCACTTTCAATATACCATTGATAATACATATATATAAATGATATAGTCCATTGATATATATATTTGATATTTATGATATATCTATCAGTGATATTCCACTATATATATGTATACATACACATATATATATGATATTGAATTATAAGAGCTGTTCATATATTTTGGAAACAATTCTTTACATATCCCCATCTTTTTAAAACACCAATTTTAAGTAGTATTTTCATTTTCTCTTTAACGCTCCACCTAGGAATAATCCATAGGAAAGTTTTAGTCTTTAAGTTATGCTTCGCTAAGCTAAGCCATTGGTCCTTTAAAAAACTCATTTCTTATCCAGAAAGGTACCCTTAATATGAACTATCTCTCTGTGACTCAAGTAACACTGTTCTCAGAAGTTAGGAACCATGCAGGAATGAAGGGAGTTGTTATAAAAGCATATGGAAGGCTCAAGTCTCCAAGTGTTGCCTTGAACATGAGATTTCAGGGCAGAATTTTATGTCTTCTCACAGTGTGATATCAACCTCCTTTAAATTTCAGAAGCCACAAATATATACATCATAGACTGAAACAGCAAAATAAATTACCATTTATGTTATGGTAACCACCATAAACCAGCAAAATAACCACCATTATATACCAATGGTTATAAATTACCACTCTCAAGGGACTCTTGAGAGTCCCTTGGACAGCAAGAAGATCAAACCAGTTCATCCAAAAGGAAATCTGTCCTGCATATTCATTGGAAGGATTGATGCTGAAGCTGAAACTCCGTTACTTTGGCCCCCTGATGCAAAGAACTGACTCATTAGAAATTAGAAAAGACCCTGATGATGGGAAAGATTGAAGGCAGGAGAAGAAGGGAGTGACAGAGAATGAGATGGTTGGGTGGCATCACTGACTCAATGGACATGAGTTTGAGCAAGCTCTGGGAGCTGGTGATGGACAGGGAGGCCTGGCGTGCTGCAGGCCGTGAGGTGGCCAAGAGTCAAACATGACTGAATGACCGAGCTGAACTGAACTGACTGTACATTAAAACACAAATAGCAGCATACCTTACATATGACAATTATAATTATGTTTGGGAATTCATAAAGGACATTGGGGATCATCTAGTTTAAACCAGCGGAAGGACATCCAAAACCTGTTTTAAATCCATCTATTCTCAGTGCCAGGTCTCCAAGCCAACTCATCATGCTCACTTGCCTAGGGGACAGTGGCCTATTTTCCACAATGACTGAGCCCCTACCCCTACCTAAATAACAGTCTTTTACAAATATAACATAAACTCGCTTCTTTACTATTAACCCTCCAAAGGCTTTTGTCTTTGCCGGAGTAAAGTCAAGACAATTGTCCATGTCTAAAGACTCTGCAACTTCCTCTCTATATCATGCTTCTCCAAATACTCTCTTGAACATCTGGATTCTGGATAATAGCACATGTAAGATCCTATCTTCAAGCTTTTACCCTGTGGGCTCTTTTCCATCACTCAGCTCAGAATTCTGAGTGGTCTTCTCTTTATACTAAAACAGAAGTTGCCCTTTTTTTATTCTTTACCTCATTAACCTGTTTATCATGTTCATAATTATCAATGGCTGCCAGCCTCTTTTGCATTTATTGACAATCACTTCTTGGTATCTGGGGACAATTGGTTTTAGGACCCTTGTGGATACCAAAACCCATGGCTGCTCAAGTCTCTTGCATAAAATGACATAGGAAAGTCAGCCCTCTGTATTCATGGGTTCCCCATCCAAGAGTTTAACAAGGATGCTGAACGTGAGGATAGGGAGGTGCAACTCCACTTACTTACCTCCTCCCACTAGAATGTCAGCTCTTTCAAAGCTGTCCCCCTGCCTTTTTTGTGTACTATCATATCCCTAAGTGCCTAGAACAATGTGCAGACATGTAGAAGTCACTCAGTAAATATATACCGAATAAAAAAGGTACTTTTTTGTTTTCTTACCACTACATGATTTAAAATTTTAAAAGGAAAAAACAGTAGCATAATTTATTCCCCTACCTTTTTTATGATGGCTGTGGATGAATCAGACTCCAGAGGAGCGTGGCTATATCTGTTCTGCAAATTTTTGCTGGTGCTCTTTGCTGCTCTTCATTTTTCTTCAGTGTTCATTTTGGTAAGAGGTGGGAACATTTTGCCATAGTGTATTTCTGCAACAACATGGCACCAACATGAGTCAGAACCCCACCAACATTATGCTTTGTTTAAAAATAAACATAAAACCTCATTTACTTCATGCTGTCCTCCATGCTGTACATCCCCTCTTTACTGTTTGAATGCTTTTCCTCAATACGCAGCTACAGACCTGCATGTTACTACCTGGACACCCCCAGGCAAGGTCAGGCTCCCTTAGCACTGCCTGCATCGGTCACAGCACTTCCTCTAATCATTCCACTGTGAGTCCATCTCTCCCACTGATGGTGAGCCCCCTCTGGGGACAGGAACTACACCTTTGGCCCATGAATCCTTAGTCTCATTCACTCTCTAGTAGTTATACAGGTTGAATACAGCTGCTTCTCATTATTTGTAGTAGTTATGTTCTATAGAGTTGCCTGCGATACTGAACGAGTGATGCTGAACCATTGGACTGAGAAGAATACAGGATTAGGTTGATGGTCATCTTGCCCTCAACACTTGTACCACTCACCCAATACACAACCTTGTTGTATGGTTTTATGTAAATTTCCACGTAAAGACACCTATTTAATTGCTGTTGTTGTTCAGTTGCTCAGTCATGTCCGATCTTTGAGACCTTGTGAACTGCAACACTCCGGACTTCCCTGTCCTTCACTATCTTCCAGAGTTTGCTCTACTTATGTTCACTGAGTTTGTGATGCCATCCAACCATCTCATCCTCTGTTGCCCCCTTCTCCCCCTGCCCTCAAACTTCCCAGCATCAAGGTCTACTTCAATAAGTTGGCTCTTTGCATCAGGTGACCAAAGTATTGGAGCTTCAGACTCAGTCATTCCAGTGAATATTCAGGATTGATTTCCTTTAGGATTGACAGGTTTGATCCCCTTTGCAGTCAAAGGGACTCTCAAGAGTCTTCTCCAGCAGCACAATTGGAAAGTAGCAATTCCTTGGCATTCAGCCTTCTTTACAGTCCAACACTCATATCCATACATCATGACTATTGGAAAAACCATAGCCTTGAATGTACAAACTTTTGTCAGCAAAGTGATGTTTCTGCTTTTTAATATGCTCTCTAGGTTTGTCATAGCTTTTCTTCCAAGGAGCAAGAGTCTTGTTATTTCAAGGCTGCAGTCACTGTCTGCAGTGATTTTGGAGCCCAAGAATATAAAGTCTGTCACTGTTGACATTGTTACTCCACATATTTGCCATGAAGGGATGGGACCAGATACAATGATCTTAGTTTTCTGAATGTTGAGTTTTAAGCCAGATTTTTCATTATCCTCTTTCGCTTTCATCAAGAGGCTCTTTAGCTCCTCTTTGCTTTCTGCAATAAGGGTGGTGTCATCTGCATATCTGAGGTTGTTGATGTTTCTCCTGGCAATATTGATTCCAGTTGTGTTTCATCCAGCCCAACATTTCACATGATGTACTCTGCATATAAGTTAAATAAGCAGGGTGACAATATTCAGCCTTGATGTACTCCTTTTCCAATTCTGAACCAGTCTGTTGTTACATATCCGATTCTAACTGTAGCTTCTTGACCTGCATACAGGTTTCTCAAGAGGCAGGTAAGGTAGTCTGTTTTTCCCATTTCTTTAAGAATTTCCCACAGTTTGTTGTGATCCACATAGTCAAAAGTTTTAGTGTAGTTAATGAAGCAGAAGTAGATGTTTTTCTGGAACTCTCTTGCTTTTTCGATGATCCAATGGATATTAACAATTTGATCTCTGGTTCCTCTCCCTTTTCTAAATCCAGCTTGTACATATGGAAGTTATTGGTTCACATATCATTGAAGTCTAGTTTGGAGAATTTTGAGCATTACTTTGCTAGCATGTAAAATGAGTGCAATTGTCTGGTAGTTTGAACATTCTTTGACATTGCCTTTCTTTGGGATTAGAATGAAAACTGACCTTTTCCAGTTCTGTGGCCACTGCTGAACTTTCCAAATTTGCTGGCATATTGAGTGCAGCACTTTACAGCATCATCTTTTTAGGATCTGAAATAGCTCAGCTGGAACTCCATCACATCCACTAGCTTTGTTTGTAATGATGCTTCCTAAAGTTCACTTGACTTTGAATTCCAGGATATCTGGCTCTAGGTGAGTGTTCACACTATTTTGGTTATCTAGGTCATTAAGATCTTTTCTGTATAGTTCTTTTGTGTATTCTTGCCACCTCTTCTTAATATCTTCTGCTTCTGTTAGGTCCATTCTATTTCTGTCCTTTATTGCGCCCATCTTTGCATGAAATGTTCCCTTGGTATCTCTACTTTTCTTGAAGAGCTCTCTAGTCTCTCCCAATCTATTGTCTTCCTCTATTTCTTTGCACTGATCACTTAGGAAGGCTTTCTTATCTCTCCTTGCTATTCTTTGGAACACTGCATTCAAATGGGTATATCTTTCCTTTTCTCCTTTGCCTTTGACTTCTCTTCTTTTCTCAGCTATTCCTCCTCAGACAACCATTTTGCCTTTTTGCATTTCTTTTTCTTGGAGATGTTTTGATCACTGCCTCCTGTACAATGTCAGAAACCTCCATCCATATTTCTTCAGGCACTCTGTGTATCAGATCTAATCCCTTGAATTTATTTGTCATTTCCATTGTATAATCATAAAGGATTTGGTTTAGGTCATACCTGAATGGCCTAGTTGTTTTCCGTACTTTCTTCAGTGGAAGTCTGAATTTGGCAATAAGGAGTTCACGATCTGAGCCACAGTCAGCTCCCGGTCTTGTTTTTGCTGACTGTATAGAGCTATTCCATCTTCAGCTGCGGAGAAGATAATCTGATTTCAGTATTGACCATCTGGTGTCCATGAATAGAGTCATCTTTTGTGTTGTTGCAACAGGGTGAATGCTATGACCAGTGCATTCTCTTGGCAAAACTCTGTTAGCCTTTGCCCTGCTTCATTTTGCACTCCAAGGCCAAACTTGCCCGTTACTCCAGGTATCTTTTGCCTTCCTACTTTTGCATTCCATTCCCCTATAATGAAAAGGACATCTTTTTTTTTTTTTTGGTGTTAGTTCTAGAAGGTCTTGTAGGTGTAGAGATCAAGACCTTGTAGACCTATAAGACCTTATTTAATATCTGTTTATTCATTAAAAGTCAACCCACAGCCAAGTGTACTATAACTCATGCCTGAACCAAGCTTATCCAAGACATGTACATACTCGATAAGGCATATCACAGCCTGCCAGCATTTAGGAACACTAGACAACACTTCAGCACTATGCTCTGGCAGATGGTTGGCTGACATTTCCAACAGCAAAATCACCAAGAAAAATCACAGAAATACAAAAAAACATAAGAAGGTGGCTTGAAAATACAAAATCCATCAATAATGAGGATTGGATGAATACACACTGGTGAATTATATGCACTGCCATTGAAATAAGCAAAAAATAAATACTTCTGTTAGCATATAAAGAGACTAATAAAGATTTCATATACTTCATGAACAATTCAGGAACTGAAGGCTGTTATTCTTGCCTATCCTAATAAAAGGACAAATTCCAGATCTCACCCAATTTCAGACAAGCCCAAAGAAAACTTCTTTGAAAATAATTACAGGTTGAGAGTCTACCTTATCAATTAGGCATAACCCAAAGTGCTCCCCAAAAGATGGCTCCATTTTTCTCCTGAGATTATAAGAAATACCTGCTGTTATTTCATTATATGCATCAGTTAACTGTAGGTACACAACGTAATATTTCCCATACATTTTTTTTAAAGCAATGCCAATACTTTGTGAGATAAACAGCAAAGATTTTGTACTTCCAGTATCTACTTTCTAACGCATTTGAAGGACATTTAAGACTTCCTTAAGAATACAGATTTATGTTTTAAGGCTGCTGCAAAATTTTTCCAGTTAAGTTTACTTCTCAAAATTTTTAACTGGTTAAATTTAACCCTGATTTAATTGTAGTACATAGGAAGTAATTTCTTAATAAAGCCACCATTGCAAAAGCATGCCCTATCTTTAAACTACCATTCCTTTGATCAGTAGGATTTGCACAAGGTGATGTTTTGTGTAGGTAACAAGAAACAGAAGGATGATTCTGAAAGCTCAGCTCCAATGTGTTCAAAGTCTGATAAAATAGAGGTAGACACAGTTTCCTCTTAAAGTCTTGTGAGACTCTCTTCACATATTTTGGAGTATCAGAAGATAAGTCATCTTGTCAGGAAATGCAATTTTAGGATTGATAAAACCATATGGGGGGAGAGAGCATGATGGCAGAGGAGTAGATGGATACAGAGTACATCTCTGTCCACAGATACATCAAGAATACAACTTCAGACACAGAAGTGCATGCAGAACACCAGCTGAGAGCAGACAGGAGTACCTGATCAGCGGAAAAGAATATATAGGACCATGCAAAACTTGGTAGGATGAAGGAACTAGGGGGAAAACAGGAGTGTTATTAGGACTGGACCTTCCCTTGAGGGGTGGTGGAACTGAAGAAGGGGTCCGATCCCCACGGTGGGGCAACTGTCTGAGTCAGAGGAGAAACATTTAAGGCTGAGAGTGAAACAGCTGATCCATGGCAGCCTAAACAGAATGAGAATCAGACAGTCTTTGCTGCATCCATACATACCCCGGACAGGGACACAGGTCCCCTGGAAGGCGCAGTGGCTGAGAGCTGGAGTTTGGGGATTGGGGAGCAATCCCAGGGTGAGGGCTGCTGTTGACTGTGGAGAGACGGATCGAGGGGAGGTGAGGGAGGAGACTGTGGTGGGAAATGCCTGTGGAGGAAAGCCAGGCAGCCATGGAAGCCAGGTGATACTGCTGAGTCATGCATAGGGGGTGGAGCCATCACCATAGCCTCTCTCTCTCCCCACACGCCAGCATCAACAGCTGAACAATAGAGATGCTGACCCATCCAATGCCTGATGTACTCAACTACAGAGCAGGACTCCACCCAGGGTTCTCCTTTAAGAGACTGATGCACCATAATACAGAGTAGGACTCCACCCAGGGTGCCTCTTAAAAGAGCCAGACATGCCGAATAACACAGAAGGACCCCAGGCAAGGGATCCCTCTAAGTGCCAGACTGGGCAGAGCTATAGAGAAAGACTGGCCAAGGAGGCCTTCTGATCGCCAGCTACAAGAGGCTCGAAAAAAGACCCTGATAGGGCCACAACTCCTGCAACAGAGGCGTCCGTGTCCCTGCACACTTGGCACCGCCAGGGTCCCCACAAGTCCAGCAGCCGCACCACCTTCATGCTCAACCCTCACTGGGGCAGAGCTGCCACAGGCAAAACAAGTCTTGCATCTATGCCTGCAGGGTCACTTCAGTCGTGTCCAACTCTTTGCGACCCTGTGGACTGTGGCCTGCCGGGATTCTCTGTCGAGGGGGTTCTCCAGGCAAGAATACTGGAGTGTATTGCCCAGTTCTGGTTGCCATGCCGTTCTAGAGCACTATATCTCCTGCTGCCCTAGTCCCCAACTCCCCCGAGTACCTGAGACCCAAGCAGCTGCAGCACCTCCACACCCGGCCCTCAGAGGGGCAAACCCAAGTCCTCCAGGGCAGCCTCAGGAGCAAACCCCAGTGGACAACCCCCGTGCAGAAGTGGAAATAAAATCACAATTGAAACCCAGGGGAAGAAGACCCCAAACCTTCCCACCAGCTGCACAAGCTGCAGATTAAATCCACATAATCAACGAGGCAGACTCTCTGTCTAGGGAATATATAAAAGGTCATTGAGAGCTCCCACAAGAGAAAACTCACTAGTTCTGATAGCTGTGGACACTGAAGGCAAGAACGCAGAGGAGTAGGACCAGATTAGAATCTGAGCTGCCCCCAGAGCAGGTCCAGAGACCAGCACAGTGTTGGAGGGCATCCTAGGGAGGTGAGGTGGACTGTGACTCCCAGCGAGGGCAAGGACTCTGACAGCAGCGACTTAAGAAAAACATTTATTATTCTTAGGTTTTGACTTGTTCTGTAGATTCTTTTGGATTCCCCCCTTCTCCCCGTTCCCCATTGTAATTACCTATTTTATTGGCACTATGAAATCCAAGTAAGTTTTTGAGCTTTTTTTCCTCAAAGTCACTTTTTTTTTTTTTTTTTTAATTGTTGTTATATATAGATGTTGGCAAGCCCAACCTCTGCCTCTATGTTGGGCTTCTGAAGTTCTGTGGAGTTTTCCTTTTTTCTTTTTTATCTTTCTCTTTTTAAATCTTTAATTTTTAAAACCTACTTTTCTACATTTATTCCTTTGTTTGCTTGTCTTACTGTTCTTTTCCCCTTGCAGTTAATCTTGTATATAAATCTCCTTTATCTACCTCTATTTAACTTTGCATATCTACTCTTTCTTTCTTTTCCTTCTCTCCTTTCCTCTCAACATATTTGTTAGTTTTGTTTTTATTTCTTTATTCCCCACTTGACACATTGCTTTGGTTTTGTTTTCCAGTTTGTGCTTTAGTTACCTTTGTTCTTAACCGGTAGAGAAATTTTTTGATTTCCTTTGATTGCCAGGTCAATCTATTGTACTTTATTTTTGCTGGACTGTTTTGATTTTGCTTATGGATGTATATGTATATGTGTATATTCCATTATTTTAATTACTATTTGCCTGATTTGGTAACTGCCACTTTTCTGGGGTTCATCTTTGGTTTCTCATTTTTGGGTATTTGTTTTAATCTCACTTAATGCCATAACAAACCACTTGTGGAACCTTCGTTTCTGACCAGAGATCAAGCCCTGAACCTTTGGAAGGAGAGCACTGACTCCAAGATCCTAGACTACCAGAGATCTAACCATAGGGAGGATCAAATAGTGAGAACTCACAGAAAGGAAGCCTCTTGAATACAGACCCGGCATCACCCAATGACCAGTAGCACCCTGTGCAGGACGCCTCATCTAAACAACAAACAAAACAAAAATGCAAACCCAGTCATCAGCAGACAGGATTACCACCTCACTCAGCCTTGCCCATCAGAGGAAAAACAAACAAACTCAGCACAAATCTCACCCTATAGGAAGCTTACACAAACCACTGGACCAACCTTAGGAGGACAGAAACCAAAAGGAAGAAAGAATTCAAACTTGAATGCTGGGTAAAGGAGACCTCAAACACAATAAGTTAAAAAAATAATGAAAAGGCACAGAAATACCACACAAATGAAGGAACACACTGGAAACACAGAAGCCCAAATAAATGAAGAGGAAACAGGAAAACGACCTGAAAAAGAATTCAGAATAACGATAGTAAAGATGGTCAAAAGCTTTGAAAACAAAAACGGGGAAAATGCAAGAATCAATTAACACAGATCTAGATGAATTAAAGAATAAACACACAAACTGTACAATTATTGAAATTAAAAATACTCTAGAAGGAATAAATAGCAGAATATCTGAAGCAGAAGAATGAATTAGTGAGTTGGAAGATAAAATAGTGGAAATAACTTCTGAAGAGCAGAATAAAGTAAAAAGAATGAAAAAAACTGAGGGTAGTCTCAGAGACCTCTGGGACAATATCAAATGCACCAACATTCGAATTATAGGGGTCCCAGAAGAAGAACAGAAAAAGAAAGGGTATGAGAAAATTTTTGAAGAGATGATAGTTGAAAATTTTCCCAACATGGAAAAGGAAATAGTCAATCAAGTTCAAGAGGTACAAAGAGTCCCATATAGGATAACCCAAGGAGAAACACCCCAAGACACATACTAATCAAACTAAAAAAGACTAAACACAAAGGAAGAATATAAAAAGCAGCAAGGGAAAAGCAACAAGTAACATACAAGGGAAACCCCATACGTTTAATAGCTGATCTTTCAGCAGAAATTCTGCAGGCCAGAAGAGAATGGCAGGATATATTTAAAGTGCTGAAAAGGAAAAACCTACAAAAAAAGATTACTGTACATGGCAAGGATGTCATTCAAAATTGATGGAGAAATAAAAAGCTTTTCAGACAAGCAAAAGTTAAGAGAATTTAATACCACCAAACCAGCTTTACAACAAATGTTAAAGAGACTTAATATAATCAAGAAATACAAGAGAATAAAAAGATCTAAAAAATCAACCCCAAACAGTTAAGAAAATGACAATAGGAACACATATGTTAATAATTACTTTAAATGTAAATGGATTTAAATGCTCCAGCTGAAAGACACAGACTGGTTGAAAGGATGCAACAACAAGACCCATAGATACTCTGTCTACAATAAATCCACTTCAGATCTAAAGACACATATAGACTGAAAGTGAGAGGGTGGAAAAATATGTTCCATGCAAATGGCAAGCAAAAGAAAGCTGGAGTAGCAATCCTCACATCGGACAAAATAGACCTTAAAATAAAGAATGTTAAGAGAGATAAGGAAGGACACTACATAATGATCAAGGGGTCAATCCAAGAGGAAGACATAAAAATTGTAAATATCTATGCACCCAATATAGGAGATCTCAATACATAAGACAAACACTAACAGACATAAAAGGAGAAATTGACAGTAACACAATAATAGTAGGAGACTTTAACACCCCACTCACACCAATGGACTTTGGAGAAGGCAATGGCAGCCCACTACAGTACTCTTGCCTGGAAAATCCCATGGACAGAGGAGCCTGGTAGGCTGCAGTCCATGGGGTAGCAAAGAGTCGGACACAACTGAGAGACTTCACTTTCACTTTTCACTTCCATGCATTGGAGAAGGAAATGGCAATCCACTCCAGTGTTCTTGCCTGGAGAATCCCAGGGATGGGGGAGCCTGGTAGGCTGCCATCTATGGGGTCTCACAGAGTAGGACACAACTGAAGCGACTTATCAGCTGCAGCATACCAATGGGCAGATCATCATAACAGAAAATTAATAAGGAAACACAAGTATTAAATGATACTTATTTTTATATATATATTAATATATACATATTAATATAAATGATATTAAATGATGAGGTGGATCTCACTGATATCTTCAGGACATTCCATCCAAATGCAGAAGAATACACCTTCTTCTCAAGTTCATGTGGAACATTCTCCAGGATAAATAACATCTTGGGTCACAAATCAAACCTCAGTAAATTTAAGAAAATTGAAGTCATATCAAGCATTGTCTCTGACTACAACACTATGAGACTAGATATCAATCACAAGAAAAAAAAAAGGATAACAAACATGGAGATTAAACAATACAATTCTAAATAACCAACAGGTTACTAAAGAAATCAAAAGGAAAATAAAAAAAAATTCTAGAAACAAATGACAATGAAAACACAACTCAAAACCTATGGGATGCAGCAAAAGCAGCTCTAAGAGAGAAGTTTAAAGCAGTATAATCCTACCTCAAGAAACACAAAAACATCAAATAGTCAACCTAACTTTACACATAAAACAACTGGAAAAATAAGAAGAACAACAACAACAAAAAAAACCCCTCAAAATTAGAACAAAAGAAATCATAAACATCAGAGAAGAAATAAATGAAAAAGAAATGAAAGAAACAATAGTAAAGATTAATAAAACTAAAAGCTGGTTCTTTGAAAGATAAACAAAATTGACAAATCTTTCGCCTGACTCATCAAGAAAAAAAGAGAGAAGAATCAAATCAACAAAATTAGAAATGAAAAAGGAGAGGTTACAACAGACAATGCAGAAATACAAAGGATTAAAAGAGACTATATGAACAACTATATAGCAGTAAAATGGATAACCTGGAAGAAATGGACAGATTCTTAGAAAAGTTCAGTCTTCCAAGACTGAGCCGAAAAGAAATAAAAATTATTAACAACCCAATTACAAGCACTGAAATCGAAGCTGTGATAAAAATCTCCCAAAAAACGAAAGCCCGAGATCAAATGGCTTCACAGGAGAATTCTATCAAACATTTAGAGAAAAGCTAGTGCCTATCCTTCTAAAACTCTTCAAAAAATTGAAGAGGAAGGAAGACTTCCAAACTCATTCTATGAGGCCACCATCACCCTGATACCAAAACCAGACAAAGACAACACACAAAAAGAAAACTACAGGTCAATATCACTGATGATCATAGATGCAAAAATCCTCAACAAAATTTTAGCAAACAGAATTCAGGAACACATCAAAAAGCTGTGGTCAATAAACCCACTGTGACCAAGTTGGGTTTATTCCAGAGATGCAAGGATTCATCAATACACACAAATCAACCAATGTGATACACCACATTAACAAACTGAAAGACAAAAACCATATGATAAACTCACTGGATGCAGAAAAAGCCTTTGACAAAATTCAGTACCCATTTATGATTAAAATTTTTCAGAAAATGGGCATAGAAGGAACCTACTTCAACATAGTAAAGGCCATATATGATAAGCCTACAGCAAATATTATTCTCAATGGTGAAAAACTGAAAGAATTCCCCTTAAGATCAGGAACAAGACAAGGGTGTCCACTCTCACCACTATTATTCAACATAATTCTGGAAGTACTAGCTACATCAATCAGAGAAGAAAAAGAAATAAAAGGAATCCAGATCGGAAAAGAAGTAAAGTTCTCACTGTTTGCAAATGACATGATACTGTACATAGAAAACCCTGAAGACAGTATCAGAAAATTACTAGAGCTAATTAGTGAATTCAGCAAAGTTGCAGGATACAAAATCAATACAGAGAAATCACTTGCATTTCTATATACTAATAATGAAAAATCAGAAAGAGAAATTAAGGAATCAATCCCATTTACCATTGCAACAAAAAGAATTAAATATCTATGAATAAATTTACCTAAGGAGGCAAAAGAAATGTATGCAGAAAATTATAAGACATGCATGAAAGAAATAAAAGACAACATAAACAGATAGAAATTTATTCTATGTTTCTGGGTAGGAAGAATCAGTATTGTGAAAGTAACTATACTACCAAATGCAATCTGCAGATTCAATGTGATCTCTATCAAATTACCAATGGTAATTTTTCACAAAACTAGAATAAAAAATTTCACAATTCATATGGAAACACAAAAGACCCCGTATAGCCAAAGCAGCCTTGAGAAAGAAGAATGGAGCTGGAGGAATCAACCTTCCTGACTTCAGATTATACTACAAAGCTACAGTCATCAAGACAGTATGGTACTGGCACAAAAACAGAAATACAGACAAATGGAATAAGATAAAAAGATCAGAAAAAAAAAAGATCAGAAATAAACAGATGCACCTGTGGGTACCTTATTTTTGACAAAGGAGGCAAGAATATACAATGGGGCAAAGACAGCCTCTTCAATAAGTGGTGCTGGGAAAACTGGACAGATACATGTAAAAGAATGAAATTAGAACTCTTCCTAACACCATACACAAAGATAAACTCAAAATGGATTAAAGACCTAAATGTAAGATAAGAAACTATAAAACTCTTAGGAGAAAACATAGGCAGAACACTCAATGACATAAATCCAAGCAAGATCCTCTATGACCCACCTCCTACAATAATGGAAATAAAAATAAAAGTAAACAATTGGAACCTGATTAAACTTAAAAGCTTTTGCACAGCAAAGGAAACTATAAGCAAGGTTAAAAGAGAACCCTCAGAATGGGAGAAAATAACAACGAATGAAACTACTGGCAAAGGATTAATTTCCAAAATATACAAGCAGCTCTTACAACTCAATGCCAGAAAAAAAAAAAAAAAAAAAAAACCCAATCAAAAAATGGGAAAAAGACCTAACAGACATTTCTCCAAAGAAGACATACAGATGGCTAACAAACACATGAAATGATGCTTAACACTGCTCATTATTAGAAAAATGCAAATCAAAACTACAATGAGATATCACCTCACACCAGTCAGAATGGCCTTCATTAAAAAGTCTACAAACAGTAAATGCTGGAGAGGGTGTGGAGAAAAGGGAACCCTCTTGCACTGTTGGTGGGAATGTAAATTGATACAGCCACTATGGAAGACAGTATGGAGATTCCTTGAAAAACTAGAAATAAAACCACCATATGACCCAGCAATCCCATTCCTAGGCGTATACCCTGAGGAAACCAAAATTGAAAAAGACACATGTATCCCATTGTTCATTGCAGCACTGTTTACAACAGCTAGAACATGGAAGCAACCTAGATGTCCATCAACAGATGAATGGATAAATAAGTTGTGGTACATATACACAGTGGAATATTACTCAGCCATAAAAAGGAACACATTTGAGTCAGTTCCAATGGAGTGGATAAACCTAGAACCTACTATACAAAGTGAAGTAAGTCAGGAAGAGAAAGATAAATATCATATTCTAACACACATATACGGAATCTAGAAATATAGTACTGAAGAATTTATTTACACAGCAGCAATGGAAAAACAGACATAGAGAATTATGGACACGGGAAGAGGGGAGGAGAGGGTGAGATGTATGCAAAGAGTAACATGGAAACTTACATTACCACATGTAAACTAGAAAGCCAATGGGAATTTGTTGTATGGCTAAGGAAACTCAAACAGGGACTCTGTATCAACCTGGAGGGGTGGGATGGGGAGGAAGATGGGAGGGAGGTTCAAAAGGAAGGGAACATACATATACCTATGGCTGATTCATGTTGAGGTTTGACAGAAAACAACAAAATTCTGTAAAGCAATTATCCTTCAATTAATAAAACAGTAGGAAAAACACATATGGGTCTACTGCATAATAATAAAATATTTTTCAAAAGTAATATCTTGAAACTGTAATCAGAAATCTTCCAGGAAACAAAAGCCCAGGACCAGATAGCTTAACAACTGAATTCTATCAAAAATTTAGAGAAGAGCTAACACCTATCTTACTCAAACTCTTTCAGAAAATTGCAGAAGAAGGTAAACTTCCAAACTCATTCTATGAGGCCACCATCACCCTAATTCCAAAACTAGACAAAGATGCCACAAAAAAAGAAAACTACAGGCCACTGATGAACATAGATGCAAAAACCCTTAACAAAATTCTAGCAAACAGAATCCAACAACATATTAAAAAATCATACATCATGACCAAGTGGGCTTTATCCTAGGAATGCAAGGATTCTTTAATATCCACAAATCAATCAATGTAATACACCACATTAACAAATTGAAAGATAAAAACCATATGATTATCTCAATAGATGCAGGAAAGGCCTTTGACAAAGTTCAACATCCACTTATGATTAAAACTCTCCAGAAAGCAGGAATAGAAGGAACATACCTCAACATAATAAAAGCTATATATGACAAACCCACAGCAAGCATCACCCTCAATGGTGAAAAATTGAAATCATTTCCTCTAAAATCAGAAACAAGACAAGGGTGCCCACTCTCATCACTACTATTCAACATAGATTTGGAAGTTTTGGCCACAGCAATCAGAGCAGAAAAAGAAGTAAAAGGAATCCAGATAGGAAAAGAAGAAGTGAAACTCTCACTGTTTGCAGATGACATGATCCTCTACATAGAAAACCCTAAAGACTCTTCCAGAAAATTACTAGAGCTAATCAATGAGTATAGTAAAGTTGCAGGATATAAAATTAACACACAGAAATCCCTTGCATTCCTATACACTAACAATGAGAAAACAGAAAGAGAAATTAAGGAAACAATACCATTCACCATTGCAACAAAAAGAATAAAATACTTAGGAGTATATCTACCTAAAGAAACAAAAGACCTATACATAGAAAACTATAAAACATTGATGAAAGAAATCAAAGAGGACACAAACAGATGGAGAAATATACCGTGTTCATGGATTGGAAGAACCAATATTGTCAAAATGACTATACTATACAAAGCAATCTACAGATTCAATGCAATCCCTATCAAGCTACCAACGGTATTTTTCACAGAACTAGAACAAATAAGTTCACAATTTGTATGGAAATACAAAAAACCTCGAATAGCCAAAGTAATCTTGAGAAAGAAGAATGGAACTAGAGGAATCAACCTGCCTGACTTCAGACTCTACTACAAAGCCACAGTCATCAAGACAGTGTGGTACTGGCACAAAGACAGAAATATAGATCAATGGAACAGAATAGAAAGCCTAGAGATAAATCCACGAACCTATGGACACCTTATCTTTGACAAAGGAGGCAAGGATATACAATGGAAAAAAGACAACCTCTTCAACAAGTGGTGCTGGGAAAACTGGTCAACCACTTGTAAAAGAATGAAACTAGAACACTTTCTAACACCATACACAAAAATAAACTCAAAATGGATTAAAGATCTAAATGTAAGACCAGAAACTATAAAACTCCTAGAGGAGAACATAGGCAAAACACTCTCCGACATAAATCACAGCAAGATCCTCTATGACCCACCTCCCAGAATATTGGAAATAAAAGCAAAAATACACAAATGGGACCTAATGAAACCTAAAAGCTTTTGCACAACAAAGGAAACTATAAGCAAGGTGAAAAGACAGCTGTCAGATTGGGAGAAAATAATAGCAAAGAAAGCAACAAACGATTAATCTCGAAAATATACAAGCAACTCCTGCAGCTCAATTCCAGAAAAATAAATGACCCAATCAAAAAATGGGCCAAAGAACTAAACAGACATTTCTCCAAAGAAGACATACAGATGTCTAACAAACACATGAAAAGATGCTCAACATCACTCATTATCAGAAAAATGCAAATCAAAACCACAATGAGGTACCATTACACACCAGTCAGGATGGCTGCTATCCAAAAATCTACAAGCAATAAATGCTGGAGAGGGTGTGGAG
The DNA here is from genome assembly GCF_019320065.1 of Cervus canadensis. Lineage (NCBI taxonomy): Eukaryota > Metazoa > Chordata > Mammalia > Artiodactyla > Cervidae > Cervus > Cervus canadensis. Next base: position 17,647,531 of record NC_057395.1, on the reverse strand, counting down.
AAAAGGGAACCCTCTTACACTGTTGGTGGGAATGCAAGCTAGTACAGCCGCTATGGAGAACAGTGTGGAGATTTCTTAAAAAACTGGAAATAGAACTGCCATATGACCCAGTAATCCCACTCCTGGGCATCCACACCAAGGAAACCAGATCTGAAAGAGACACGTGCACCCCAATGTTCATCGCAGCACTGTTCATAATAGCCAGGACATGGAAGCAACCTAGATGTCCATCAGCAGATGAATGGATAGGAAGCTGTGGTACATATACACCATGGAATATTACTCAGCCATTAAGAAGAATTCATTTGAATCAGTTCTAATGAGGTGGATGAAACTGGAGCCCATCATACAGAGTGAAGTAAGCCAGAAAGATAAAGACCAATACAGTATACTAATGCATGTATATGGAATTTAGAAAGATGATAACGATAACCCTATATGCAAAACAGAAAAAGAGACACAGAAATACAGAACAGACTTTTGGACTCTGTGGGAGAAGGTGAGGGTGGGATGTTTCGAGAGAAGAGCATTGAAACATGTATATTATCTATGGTGAAACAGACCACCAGCCCAGGCTGGATGCATGAGAGAAGTGCTCAGGCCTGGTGCACTGGGAAGACCCAGAGGAATCAGGTGGAGAGGGAAGTGGGAGGGGAGATTGGGATGAGGAATACATGTAAATCCATGGCTGATTCATGTCAATGTATGACAAAAACCACTACGATATTGTAAAGTAATTAGCCTCCAACTAATAAAAATAAATGAAAAAAAGAAAAAAAGGGGAAAAAAAGTAATACCTTGATGCAGGAAAAATAAAATGAATTAGATGCACCTAAATTTATACTTTATTAGTACCAGTATATTACATTTTCCATATAATTAACCAATATTTGCCTTGGTTTATTTTGTAAAATTTACCATTATTTTTTATTTTCTATTTACCCTGCAAAAAACTAAATTAAAAAAACCAGATGCCATTAATTTACTTTATATGTGCCTGTCTGTGCCTGTGTGCTAAGTCACTGTAGTCATGGCCAAGTCTTTGCAACCCTATGGACTGTAGCCTGCCAGGCCCCTCTGTGCATGCAATTCTCCACACCAGAATACTGGAATGGGTAGCCTTTCCTTCCTCTAGGGGATCTTCGCAACCCAGGGATCAAACCCAGGTCTCCTTCATTGCAGGTGGATTCTTTACCAGCTGAGCCGTAAGGGAAGCCTAAGAATACCAGAGTGGTTAGCGTATCCCTTCTCCAGCAGATCTTCCCCATCCAGGAATCAAACAGGGGTCTCCTGCATTGCAGGTGGATTCTTTACCAACTGAGCTACCAGGGAAGCGCCCTCCTGCCAGTGGAGGAGATGTGAGAGACTTGGGTTGGATCCCTGAGTGAAGAAGATATCTTGGAGGAGCACATGGCAACCCACTCCAGTATTCTGGCCTGGAGAATTCCATGGACTGTATAGTCCATGGGGTCGCAAAGAGTCAGACACGACTGAGTCACTTTCTCTTTCATTGTCTTCATCACTAGCACCCCCCTGGAAAGCTCCAACATGTTCCTAGATCATCACTAAAGCTGTCAAATTTCTTTTTCTTTACACATCCCACTAAGAAACTTTTACTCATATACCTCTGATAAAACCATAATGCCATTATTGACCTAAAAAAGAATGACCTAAATGCTCAGGTAACAGCTATCCCATTGTGAACCTGTTAATAATGCACACCTTAATATAAGGTACTGATGCCAATTAAATTTCATATTTTCATTTCCAGCCTTCAAGAGGAAGGGTTGGTCCTGTAACTGACAGTTGTGACTCTACCCACCTTGCACTATCTGCATGATTTGGGCCAGTTCATTATTCCCCATATTTATTTATTCATTTGAAAACAGGAGATGGACACCATTTTCTATAACCTAGAGTGGTCCTTATGATAAAGTGAAAATGGTCTATATAAAGTACCTGGCTAATAGTGAATAGTAAAAAATATTAGTTCTTGTTTTTGCTCAGTACAAAACCAGCCCAAGCACTGCAGAAAATTGAATTTAGCTCTTAAAGCCAAGATATAGTGAACTATCACCTGTGGGTAATCTGAAAAAAAAAAGTTATAGTCCCCCCACATTTGACTTTCCAGCAAAATAAGCATCTCTATGACCGCGATATCCGTGTGTTACAATATATAACTCAAAATCGGAGTCTGTGTTATGTAAAACAGAACAAAGATTGATAATCAGTTATATTAAAACAGTAAATTTTCTTGGGCTCCAAAATCACTGCTGATGGTGACTGCAGCCATGAAATTAAAACATGCTTACTCCTTGGAAGAAAAACTATGAAAAACTTAGATAGCATAATAAAAAGCAGAGACATCACTTTGCCAACAAAGGTCCGTCTAGTCAAAGCTATGGTTTTTCCAGTAATCACGTATGGATGTGAGAGTTGGATCATAAAGAAGGCCAAGCACCAAAGAATTGATGCTTTTGAACTGTGGTGTTGGAGAAGACTCTTGAGAGTCCCTTGGACTGCAAGGAGATCCAACCAGTCCATCCTAAAGGAGATCAGTCCTGGGTGTTCATTGGAAGGACTGAGGCTGAAGCTGAAACTCCAATACTTTGGCCACCTGATGTGAAGGACTGACTCATATGAAAAGACTGATGCTGGGAAAGATTGAAGGCGTGAGGAGAAGGGGATGACAGGATGAGATGACTGGATGGCATCACCAACTCAATGGAAATGAGTTTGAGCAAGCTCCAGGAGATGCTGATGGACAGGAAGGCCTGATGTGCTGCAGTCCATGGGGTGACAAAGGGTCAGATACAAGTGAGCGACTGAACAACAACGACATATTAGAACAGACAGTTGTGTCCCTGCACAATTTTTTCTCTTCTCATTCAAAGATGAAAGCACTTATGCCGATGCATTTTAAGGTGGTTTACACTCAGAATGAAATGGGCCCCAGAAGCTCTGCCATCTTAGACTATTTGTTGCATCATTCATCCTTTCATCCCCTCTCTCTAGTAACAAGAAAAGCAAATCCACGAATGGTAGCTTTAATATGTGGTTTATGCTATTGTGTTAGAAATACAGGACTTTCTCCCCCCTAGAGTGTAGGCTATGACCTTGGCCTCATTAACACTACATTTTAGCCAAGGAAACTTCAGTGGGTTATGAAGTCATGAAAGCTACTATATATTACTAGGCTGAATCTTTCAACAATTCCAAGGCATTGGGCAAAAAGGAGAAAGAAATGGACTGTATAAGAAAATTAAGTCACAATTATTTTTTAACTTCTTTTTCAAAACTAGGATAGAACCTTTCCACAAGGAATTAATATGGATCATCCTTCTTGAAAATATTATCTTTACCACTGCGTCATTGAAAAATAGCTTTTTCTTTATGTATACTTGACAATTTTTCATTATTTTTTAATTGAGTACAATTGATTTGCAATGTTGTGTTAATTTCAGGTATACAGCAAAGTGATTCAGTTTTCAGTAGGTCCTTATTGGTTATCTATTTTATTGGGTTAGCCAAAAAGTTCACTTGAGTTTTTCCATAACACAGAATGAGGTTTCCCAGGTAGTGCTAATGATGAGAATCCACCTGCTAATGCAGGAGACACAACAGATGTGGATTCAATCCCTGGGTTGGGAAGATGCCCCTGGAGGAGGAAATGGCAACCCACTCCAGTATTTTTGCCTGGCAAATTCCATGGATCGAGGCACCTGGCAGGCTATAGTCCATGGCATCGCAGAGTCAGACATGACTGAGTGTGTGTGTGCACGCACACACACACACACACACACATACACACACACACTCACTCACATAACATGGAAGGGAAGCAATTCTATACTTTAGAATGGTGATATTATAACTCTATACTTTCAGTTAGGTGCTGTACTCTTTATCTAATAAGTAAACTTTAGGTGCACAAAGGGTTTCATTAACAGGCTTGAAAGCGTAAAAGCCAAGCAGAAAACAAACTGTCAGAGATAGTTTAATATAAGTCTCCTCCAAGGAGTTGAAAACATCATCACATTTGTTTCCTGCTATTCATCTGCCCCTCTGTGATCTTTGTCTCCCTATAATAAAATATTTATAGCCAGAACCCAGCATCCCTTCCTCTTTTTCACTGTTGAAATAAGGAGTGTTCTGTTTCCATGGGAGAAAATAGCAACATAATAGGAACACTAAAATTGAATACATAACTTTGGGGAGTAGTATTGTGTTGGCCAGAAAATTTGTTAGGATTTTTCTATATCATCTTATGAAAATCCTGAGTGAACTTTCTGACCAATGAAATCAGAAACTTACTGTACTCAAGAAGGGATTTTCTTTCTTTCAAAGCAAGGTAACTGTGACATATGGGACTGAAAGCTTGCAATAATTATTAATATTCATACCCTGTTTGACTGCACTGAGCTCTCTCAAGGAAATCTTTTTGGGAACATACAGAATTACTTCCTGTCTTTGGATGTCCTCAAATATAGACTGAGCACTATTTTTTCTTTTCAGGTAACAATGAAACTCGATTAAAAAAAAAACAAAACTCACCTTTCTTGATAGGAAAATATCCTGTTTGAATAGCCTCTATTTCCGAGAAACTTGCCCTAAGCCAATGGAGGAACTGAGTTTTTCAGGACTATGAACTATAGGTAGTATTCACATGCTAGGGATCATTTCAAATGGAAGAGCAGCTTGGAATATACTGGCTTTCATCTTATAGTCACTGTTCTTTGCACAGAAAAACCAAGTGAACCATTAAGTTTGGTATGTTGCTTTCCTTGTCCAGTAGAAAAAGCACTTGACGTTTTAACTGCTAGATACCCAAAGTTGTAAGCACAGTGGCACATATTTGCTTTTTGAACTTAATTAAATCATTTTGTGTCTGGGCCTCCTTGTCTTTGATTCATGGTAATGACAGCTTGGAGACATACTCACAATTTTCAGAGGATTAAATGAGACGATGTGACATGAAACACTATGCAACATTAGATTTAGAAATGTTACTTAAATTACGAATTGTTTGCATTACACAGAAATTAACTTAAACTAATCAAATATAGAAAACAAAGATAACAGCTCAAAACCTAGCAATAATGTCCCTGCAATATAAGGACTGTCTAGTCTCCACTTTAATGGATGTGCACCTGTCCAAGATGAGCCTGATAAAGTTATGTTTCCAAAGACGAAGACTTGATGGAGGGATGGTGGGGACAAAAGTGGGAAAAGAGAGTTGTTTTTTAGTCGCTAAGTTGTGTCTGAGTCTTTTGCAACCCCATGTATTGTAACCCACCAGGCTCCTCTGTTCATATGATTTCCCAGGCAAGAATGCTGGAGTGGGTTGCTGTGCCTTCCCTTCCAGGGGACTGTTCTGACCCTGAGATCAAATCTGTGTCTTTTTCACTGGCAGGCAGATTCTTTACCACTGAGCTACCAGGGAAGCCCAGAAAAATGGAGACCCCCCACCCGCCCCAATAAAAAAGCTAACTAACAGGAAGCTCATTCTTATAACCACTCTCCTCTCTAAAACAGGAGTTCTTGACTAGGGGTTTTAACTTCAAGTCTCTGGGCTCATTTAGATAGATTCATGAGTTCTATGAATTATATCTTTATTTTCATTAGCCTTATAGACAATAAATATTGTAAAGACAAGTGGTCAAGAAAACACAAACCTTTTCACATGATATTATAACTACTGCAGATACCTTAAAATATCATTTGCACTCATCACCACTTTGACTATAAGGCAGTTATTAGACCTGCCATTAGATCTTATACTTCAAAATCAAGAAACACATATTACCATAGCACAAATTTAGTTAATGTTTTAATAACTCAGTGTCCATAAACTTGGCTTCCTTTATAACCCTAAGCACTTTATGTTAGGCATTTTAAAACATTATTTTGACACTGTGGTTATTCAACAATTCCACTCCTAGGTATATACCCCAAAAAACTGAAAATAGGAAGTCAAACAAATATTGGGCCTTCTCAGGTGGCACTAGTGGTAAAGAACCCCCCTGCCAATGCAGAAAATATAAGAGACATAGGTTTGATCCCTGGGTTGGAAAGATCCCCTGGAGGAGGGCATGGCAACCCACTCAAGTATTCTTGCCTAGAGAATCCCATGGAAGAGGAGCCTAATGGGCTACAGTCCATAGAAATGCTAGGAGATGGACATGACTGAAGCAACAGAGCATGCATGCAAACAAATATTTGGTACAAGGGTGTAGCAGTATTATTCACAATAGCCAAAAAAAAGAAAGAAAAGAAAAAGAAAAGAAACAACCCTAATGTCTACCAATCAGATGGATGAAGGTGGTATATTCATACAATGGAATATTATTCAGGCATAAAAGAGAATGAATAATGATACATGCTACAGTATGGATGAACCTCAGAAATATGCTAAATGGCTGAAGGCATACACCAGAGGTCACATATTGCATGATTGCACTTATACAAAACATCTACAATAGGAAAACCCATAGAAAGAGAAAGCACAGCAGGGGGCCCACAGGCTTGGAGGACAGGGAAAAAAATAGAACTGCATAAGACAATAAACTGTGGAAAATTCTGAAAGAGATGGGACTACCAGACCACCTGACCTGCCTCTTGAGAAACCTGTTTGCAGGTTAGGAAGAAACAGTTAGAACTGGACATGGAACAACAGACTGGTTCCAAATAGGAAAAGGAGTACATCAAGGCTGTATATTGTCACCCTGCTTGTTTAACTTATATGCAGAGCACATCATGAGAAATGCTGGGCTGGATGAAGCACAAGCTGGAATCAAGATTCCTGGGAGAAGTATCAATAACCTCAAATATGCAGATGACACCACCCTTATGGCAGAAAGTGAAGAAGAACTAAAGAGCCTCTTGATGAAAATGAAAGAGGAGAGTGAAAAAGTTGGCTCAGCATTCAGAAAATTAAGATCATGGCATCCGGTCCCATCACTTCAGACAAATAGATGGGGAAACAGTGAAAACAGTGACTGACTTTATTTTTCTGGGGTCCAAAATCACTACAGATGGTGATTGCAGCCATGAAATTAAAAGACGCTTACTCCTTGGAAGGAAAGTTATGACTATCCTAGGCAGTATATTAAAAAGCAGAGACATCACTTTGTCAACAAAGGTTCGTCTAGTCAAGGCTATGGTTTTTCCAGTGGTCATGTATGGATGTGAGAGTTGGAGACTATAAAGAAAGCTGAGCACAGAATTGATGCTTTTGAGCTGCGGTGTTGGGGAAGACTGTTGAGACTCTCTTTGACTCCAAGGACATCCAACCAGTTCATCCTAAAGGAAATCAGTCCTGAATATTCATTGGAAGGACTGATGCTGAAGCTCCAATACTTTGGCCACCTGATGAGAAGAGCTGACTCATTTGAAAAGACTCTGATGCTGGGAAAGATTGAAGGTGAGAGGAGAGGGGATGACAGAGGATGAGATGGTTGGATGGCATCACCTACTCAATGGACATGAGTTTGAGTAGACTCCAGGAGTTGGTGACGGACAGGGAGGCCTGGCATGTTTCAGTCCATGGGGTCACAAACAGTTGGACACAACTGAGTGAGTGAACTGAACTGAACTGAATATTCCATTTATATATGTACCAAAATTTGTGTATCCATTTATCTGTCAATGGACATTTAGGTTGCTTCCATATCCTAGCTATTGTAAAATGTGCTGTAAAGAACCCTAGGGTACATGTGTCTTTTTCAGTTATGGTTTTCCCAGGGTATATGCCCAGTAGTGGGATTGTTGGGTCATATGGCAGTTTTATTCCTAGTTTTCTTTTTTTTTTTTTTGAACATTCTTTCCGATTATTTATTTATTTTTTTTTTAAATTTTTTTTATTAGTTGGAGGCTAATTACTTCACAACATTTCAGTGGGTTTTGTCATACATTGATATGAATCAGCCATAGATTTACACTTATTCCCCATCCCGATCCCCCTCCCACCTCCCTCTCCACCCGATTCCTCTGGGTCTTCCCAGTGCACCAGGCCCGAGCACTTGTCTCATGCATCCCACCTGGGCTGGTGATCTGTTTCACCATAGATAGTATACATGCTGTTCCTTTGAAACATCCCACCCTCACCTTCTCCCACAGAGTTCAAAAGTCTGTTCTGTATTTCTGTGTCTCTTTTCTGTTTTGCATATAGGGTTATCATTACCATCTTTCTAAATTCCATATATATGTGTTAGTATGCTGTAATGTTCTTTATCTTTCTGGCTTACTTCACTCTGTATAATGGGCTCCAGTTTCATCCATCTCATTAGGACTGATTCAAATGAATTCTTTTTAACGGCTGAGTAATATTCCATGGTGTATATGTACCACAGCTTCCTTATCCATTCATCTGCTGATGGGCATCTAGGTTGCTTCCATGTCCTGGCTATTATAAACAGTGCTGCGATGAACATTGGGGTGCACGTGTCTCTTTCAGATCTGGTTTCCTCAGTGTGTATGCCCAGAAGTGGGATTGCTGGGTCATATGGCAGTTCTATTTCAGTTTTTTAAGAAATCTCCACACTGTTTTCCATAGCGCTGTACTAGTTTGCATTCCCACCAACAGTGTAAGAGGGTTCCCTTTTCTCCACACCCTCTCCAGCATTTATTGCTTGTAGACTTTTGGATAGCAGCCATCCTGACTGGCGTGTAATGGTACCTCATTGTGGTTTTGATTTGCATTTCTCTAATAATGAGTGATGTTGAGCATCTTTTCATGTGTTTGTTAGCCATCTGTATGTCTTCTTTGGAGAAATGTCTGTTTAGTTCTTTGGCCCATTTTTTGATTGGGTCATTTATTTTTCTGGAATTGAGCTTCAGGAGTTGCTTGTATATTTTTGAGATTAATCCTTTGTGTTTCTTCATTTGCTATTATTTTCTCCCAATCTGAAGGCTGTCTTTTCACCTTGCTTATAGTTTCCTTTGTTGTGCAAAAGCTTTTAAGTTTCATTAGGTCCCATTTGTTTAGTTTTGCTTTTATTTCCAATATTCTGGGAGGTGGGTCATAGAGGATCTTGCTGTGATTTATGTCGGAGAGTGTTTTGCCTATGTTCTCCTCTAGGAGTTTTATAGTTTCTGGTCTGACATTTAGATCTTTAATCCATTTTGAGTTTATTTTTGTGTATGGTGTTAGAAAGTGTTCTAGTTTCATTCTTTTACAAGTGGTTGACCAGTTTTCCCAGCACCACTTGTTAAAGAGGTTGTCTTTTTTCCATTGTATATCCTTGCCTCCTTTGTCAAAGATAAGGTGTCCATAGGTTCGTGGATTTATCTCTGGGCTTTCTATTCTGTTCCATTGATCTATATTTCTGTCTTTGTGCCAGTACCACACTGTCTTGATGACTGTGGCTTTGTAGTAGAGTCTGAAGTCAGGCAGGTTGATTCCTCCAGTTCCATTCTTCTTTCTCAAGATTACTTTGGCTATTCGAGGTTTTTTGTATTTCCATACAAATTGTGAAATTCTTTGGTCTAGTTCTGTGAAAAATACCGTTGGTAGCTTGATTATTCCTAGTTTTCTAAGGAATCTCCATACAGTTCTCCATAATGACTGTATCAATTTACATTCCCACCAACAGTATAACATGGTCCTCATCTCTCCACATCCTCTCCAGCATTTATTGTTTGTAGGTTTTTAAATGATGGTCTTTCTGACCAGTGTGTGGTGATACCTCGTGGTAGTTTTTATTTCCATTTCTCTAATAATGAACGATGATGAGAATCATTTCACGTGTTTGTTGGCCATCTGTATGTCTTCTTTGGAGAAATATCTATTCAGGTGTTCCACCCAGTTTTTGATTGGGTTGTTTTTCTTCCTTGTTTTGAGCAGCATGAGCTGCTTGCATATTTTGGAGATTACCTCTTTGTCAGTTGTTTCATTTGCAATTACTTTCTCTCATTTTGAGGGTTGTCTTTTAATCTTATCTATTGTTTCCTTTGTTGTGTAAAAACTTTAAGTTTAATTAGGTCTCATTTGTTTTCTTTTTTCTTTAATTAATTAATTTATTTTACTTTGCAACATTGTATTGGTTTTGCCATACATTGACTTGACTTTTGTTTTTATTTCCATTTCTCTAGTAGGTGGGTCAGAGAGGATCTTGTTATGATGTAGGTCAAAGAGTATTCTGTTTATGTTTTCCTCTAAAAGGTTTGCAGTTTCTGACCTTACATTTGAATCTTTGCCGTTGCCCACTTAATAGACTCTGCATAGTGTAAACATAACTTTTACATGTGCTGGGAACCCAAAAGTTTCCTGTGACTTTCTTCATTGTGACACTTTTTTACTGCAGTGCCTAGAACTGAACACGCAATATCCCTGAGGTATGCCTGTAATATCCAGGAGAAACATATGCTATGAAGAAAAATAAAGTTGGGCAGGCATGAGAGTGAAAGGAAGCTACTGGAAAAAGAGATCAAGAAAGACTCCTGAGAGATAGCATTTGAGGAGAAACTTGAATGAAGAAAATGAGCATTACAGACAGTAGGACCAACAGTATCCCAGGCTATGAAGATGGCATCTGCAAATGTCCTGAGATCATGACTGTTTTTAGAGCGCTGAAGGTCCTGTGACCATAATGGAGTCCAAAGAGAAGAATGGTAAAAATATAAGATAGGGCAAGCAGCTAGTGATCAGACTGTGGATGGCCTAAAGGTATGGTAAAGATTTGGGGTTTTATTATAAATCCGATGGGGAAGCCACTGGAGAGCTTCAAGTAGAAGGTGGCATTTTGATTTACATTTTACAACTATGCCTAGGTTTGGGGAAACATTATAGGAAAGCAGGAATATTAGTTAAGGGGCTGGTTAGGTAGCACAGGTAAAGGATGATAGCAGCTTGCACTTACGGTGGCAATGGTATGGGCAGTGAGAAGTGGTCTGACTCTAGATATACTTTCAAAGTATTTGATGGGTTGGCTGTGGTGCAAGAGAAGCAGGGTGGGTAGCAGTCAAGCAGGGTGGGCAGCAGTCTACCTGGGGAACAGCTGGAGAGGAGCATATTTACATGGTGCCTTTGTCCTGACAACCCACTCCAGTACTCTAGCCTGGAAAATCTCATGGACGGAGGAGCAAGGTCCATGGGGTCGCAAAGAGTCAGACACAACTGAGCAGCTTCACTTCAATTTGTCCCTTTGGGTTGCAATAACAAAGTGTCACACACTGGGCAGCGTATAAGCAACAGAATTTTACTTCTCACAGTTCTGGAGGCTGGAAGTCTGAGAACAGGAGGGCAGCAGCGTAACTGGTGAAGGCTCTCCTCTAGGCTATATCCTCATGTGGTGGAGGGCCTAGGGAGCTCAGTGGGATCTCTCATAAGTACACTAACTCCATTCTTGAGGCTTCCACCCATATGACCTAAACACTACCTCAAAACCCCACCCACTAACACCATCATCTTTGGAGGTTATAATGTCAACACAGCCATTTTGTAGAAAATATTGACACTCAGATAATAGCAAGTATGTTGGTCAAGAAAATCAAGGGTTCAGTTTTGGACACTGGGATAAACTGATTAAAAAGAATTGTTCAAATTCCTCATTTTTCACTGTGCCCACATTTTTCACCAACTAACTTCTTAGGTCACTCCCTCTCTGATTCTAGGTTTGGTTATTCTAGGTTTGGTTATTCTAGGCTTGATTTAGAGAGGGCATGACTGTTCATAGAACACTAAAGGGACACAGCAGTTTCCCTATATTTTCAAGTGCTTATGCTTTTTTGATTTTTCATATCTGTCATTACCAAGAAAACAGGTCCAGCCTAGCTGAAGCAGAAGAGAGACACTGGAGACAAACAGCATGGTCCTGGTAGTAAGAAATTCATAAAGAAACTGAAGCATCAATAAAGGAATGAACCACAAAACCCAGTCTCCCTCTTGGACTATTTCAAGAAGAGTTCAGCCTGGTTGACTGTGGAAAAAATTATCTTTAATTTATAGTTTAAGAAAGCTTATTAAAGCTTTTGGTGTCAGGGAATTCTATTTTTACAGATTATTAACATATTTTGAGAAACTTGTCTTAAGTATAAGATTTCAGGGCATTTCCGGATTTCTTTGAATTAACAGCACATACTCAGCTACTAGTTCATCATCAACGTCTTCATGGTCTTTGCTTCTGATACTTCCCTGCAGAATAAAGAACAGAGATAAATGTACCATGAAGCCAATAAAGCTAAAGGCTCAAGGTCATTCATTTGTTCACAGACATCAAGGCCTCGGCCTGGGAAGGACCCTAGCAATATGCTCACATGGTCATATATTTTTGAAGATTATGCAAAAGTTAAGATCTTTTAACAGCAACTGGTTAAGAGAACTGTCTCTTTGTATTCCAACTTCCCACATTACACTTCACTATATGTTGCATGCAGTTGGGGTGGCTGTAGTTATTTGGGGGCTCCAGCTGAGGAGGTACTTGAGTTAGAGATTAATTTGGTTAGTTAACGGTGGGGTATATTTATGTGTTTTGCAGTCAATTTCCATTACAGTTCAGCTTTTGCTAGTTATTCCAAATGCAACAATGCCATCAAGGAAATCTCCAACACCTCCACATACTGACTAACCCAGCATCACAGCATAAAGATGCAGGGCCTGAAAGCAAATTGCAATATAAGTGTGCCCTGCAGCTCTGGGTATGTGTGTAAGGGGGAATGCTGCCTTTTGTAAAGCTCCTTAAGCCTTGTCACATGGGCACAACAGCACAAGAAGTATGCAGAAATGTATTTTCAAGGATTCATAGAACTTTTGTTTCATGAGTTGATGCAGTTTGAGCATATCCTTTAACAGCACATGGAAAGTTGTTTTGAAGGTATCATTAAAACAAGTGAGAAACTAAACCTCTTTGCTTTGATCATATAAGAAAGGTGCTTTTCGCCAGTCAGGATGGCTGCTATCCAAAAGTCTACAAGCAATAAATGCTGGAGAGGGTGTGGAGAAAATGGAACCCTCTTACACTGTTGGTGGGAATGCAAACTAGTATAGCCACTATGGAAAACAGTGTGGAGATTTCTTAAAAAACTGGAAATAGAACTGCCATGTGACCCAGCAATCCCACTTCTGGGCATACACACTGAGGAAACCAGATCAGAAAGAGACACGTGCACCCCAATGTTCATCGCAGCACTGTTTATAATAGCCAGGACATGGAAGCAACCTAGATGCCCATCAGCAGATGAATGGATAAGGAAGCTGTGGTACATATACACCATGGAATATTACTCAGCCATTAAAAAGAATTCATTTGAATCAGTTCTAATGAGATGGATGAAACTGGAGCCCATTATACAGAGTGAAGTAAGCCAGAAAGATAAAGAACATTACAGCATACTAACACATATATATGGAATTTAGAAAGATGGTAACGATAACCCTATATGCAAAACAGAAAAAGAGACACAGAAGTACAGAACAGACTTTTGAACTCTGTGGGAGAAGGTGAGGGTGGGATGTTTCGAAAGAACAGCATGTATATTATCTATGGTGAAACAGATCACCAGCCCAGGTGGATGCGTGAGACAAGTGCTCGGGCCTGGTGCACTGGGAAGACCCAGAGGAATCGGGTGGAGAGGGTGGTGGGAGGGGGGATCGGGATGGGGAATACGTGTAACTCTATGGCTGATTCATATCAATGTATGACAAAACCCACTGAAATGCTGTGAAGTAATTAGCCTCCAACTAATAAAAAAAAAATAAATTTAAAAAAAAAAAGAAAGGTGCTTTTTATATCTTTATTTAAGAATGGAAGAAAGACCTTAAAAATTAAATATGAAATGAACATTTGATTAAATCAATGTAATTATTCTGATGTACTTTTGTACTAAAATAATTTTCAGACCACAGCCAAAGCATTCATCAGGAGGAAAATGGTGGATAGAAGTAATAGACTGGTTCTTATTTGATAATTCAATTAATAAAAAAGAGTGAATCATACGAACACTTGGCATATTTCCATTTTTTAATTTGACACAAATAAAGATTATGAAGATAAAATTCATCATAGAACAAACAATTACAAGTCACTGGTGATGTGGTTCATCAATTTAAAGACTATTAAGATTAGTCATTGTACAAGCAAATTTCAAGTGTCGTGAAACCTTATGGCTCATGCATTCAAGAAATATGGTAGAGGTGTTTCAAAATTTGATAATTCTAAAAAAGTTTACATACCACTACTGATAACAAGATGAGATGCCCAAATAAGCTTTTCTAGATGTCAGTAAAAAAATAAATGTCAGTCAGACATCTTAAAGAGAAAGCTGTATTATGATTCTATTTTCTCCGCAGAAGGATGTTTCAAAATAATTTTTATATTTAAAGGTAAAGAGATAATCAAAGCATTTTGTGCCAACATATACAGTGACCAAGATATTAAAGAGATGGCATGGCATTCTATTAATAAAAATATACTGTTTTTCTGATTTTGTGATGTTTGCATTGTTAGCTTATTAACTTCATAATTTGTTATGAATTATTACCTCATTCTAAATATTCACATTCCTACCTAATTTTGTATTCACAGGCACATGACTTTAAGTCATGGATCTTTAGGTTTATGAATCTTGTATGCTGTGCCATTGGTTCCTTTTCCCTGATATGACTGCTCAGAAGTTTACCTTTAAAAAAATCAACTAAAATGTATACATGAAGCACAATGGCAATTCAACCAAAGCAGAAATGTCAGAGTGAAAATGCAGCTGCCTCAGCAACTGTCTCTCTCTGTGACGGCTACACTGCAATTTCACTACTGGTATTCACCTTCAACGGGGTGGTTCGTTTCAGTAAACTGAAGTTCCCGATAAGGGTAAGTGATTCGAAGTGAAAGCGATGTTAACCAAATGCATGACAAAATGGAGCACGAGAATTAAACTAAGCAAAGAAATATAAATAGAACTTTGATTATATGGCTGCAAGAAAGAAAGCAGGTGGATTTTTATCAAGTATTTATAAACTGTCAGTGCCCACAGCACAACAATCAGCTATATGCGCTATCAATAGAAACTAAAGAAATATGCCCTGGAAGGTGTTTAATTAATTCAATAGAACACAAAAAGTGTAAGTTGTGAATTCTGAATAACTGATTCAAAGATTTAACCATTTAAGAGTCTTCTTAAATTTTTTAACCATCTAGTGTAGTTACTGAAGATATATGGCCTTAGTCTTCTTTCTAGAAATTCTACCAACTCTAGGATTTGAATCCAGAGAATAACAAACCCAGGAACACTTCATTAGCCTACAGTAACTGAGTTATACTTCAACTTTTTTGAATTAAGAAGGAAATACAGTGTTTTCTTAAGAGGCAAGAAAATTCAATTTATTTAAAAAAATTTTTTTTAAGCTTTGGCAAATCAAGTATTGTCAGGGGTACACTCCATGGTAGACACTGCAAACTGAGATGTAAGTGCAAAATCTCATTATTTAACCAAACTGATGTTTAAAATATTTGAAACAGGGGTACATAATATTATGTCTTATTACTGGTGATGTTAACCTTGATCATTAGGTTAAGGTATATCTGCCCCTTAGTGAAATATAACTATTCCCTGCTCCTCTGTAATTCATAAATATCTTAGGAGTTAAGCCTTGAGATTATGCAAATATCCTATCCTCCACCAACTTTAGTTTTTGTATCTATCAGTGGATTGTGTCTGCAACAATTATCACTGTGGTATCTGCCTAAGGGTAATTTTCTCTTTCATTCTTCCACTGGAATGCAATCAATGCTATTTATTAATTAGAATTCTTTCATAAAAGAGAGTATCCCGTCACCTCACTTATTTATGTAGTTATTTATATCACCAAGGAGTCAGGAATACTTATTTCATTTCACAAGTTATAATCCACAACTTTAATTATATATCAGGTTGCTCACAAAGTCCCAGTTTTGGCCCTTTGGAACTCCTCCTTGTTCATATGTCCTTTTGACATGCTCCTATTCTTTTTCCAGAAACACACACATTCCAGGCAATTTTCATATTTTCCCTGCCCCAGCCACAGAACCAACTACTTCTCCAAAGAGCTCAGGATCCTTTTATTGGAAAATGGCTTTTTGTTTAAAAATCAAGGATCTGGGTGCTGTGTATGCTTTTTGCTATTTGAGGATCACTGAACTTAGGCATTCTCAGTGGACAGAGTCAAGAAACATATGTATGTATAGTAACCCATGCCCATACTCATATCTGTAATTGCACATAATCTCAGTCTAATCTCAAGAAGCCATCAGACAATTGCAAGCCATTCTACCAAATGACTGACCAGCATCCTTCAAAGTGTCAGGTTCATGAAAGAGAAGAAAAGAATGAGTAACTGTTAGACTGGAGGGGATTGCAGAGACAACTAAATATGATTTGGGAGCTTGTATTGAACAAAGAAAAACATTAATGAGAAAACTGATGAAATCCAATAGGGTCTGTACCTTGGTTTATGGCAGGTGTTGGAACATTGCAGAACCCATGGACCTAATCTTGTCTGCCACCTGTTTCTGAAATAAAGTTTGGACACACTCTCATTTTCCACATAAGGTCTACGACTATTTTTGTGCTACAATGACAGAGCTACACAGTACTGGCAGATACCTAAGAGAGTTACTCTCTAGTCTTTAACAGAAAAAGCTTGCCAGCTCCTGATTTATAGTCTTGTACCTAATTTTGTATCCACAGGCACACCTTCTTAAACCATTTTTAAATCCTGTGTTTGGCAACTGTATTATGGTTAAATAAAATGTTAACATTAGGGATGAATAGTGTACAGACTCTCTTTGTACTATTTCTGCAATTACTCCATAGCCCAAAATTACTTCAAAATAAAAAAACTTTAAATTGAATTAGGTGCCAACATAAAAAAAAAAAAAGAAAATTTACATAAAATTTCTGTACTTGTGGGTTTTTTCCTTCAGGTCAGGATGCCTGATAATACTGCCCAATAATCAAAAGAAAATGAAAGTTGGGATTTATGGATAACATGTCTGATACTGCTGTTATTGACTTGACATTGACTCTGATAGCATCAGAACCCTGACTTTGTTTGGCATGAATATTAGTGAAAAGATCACATTTCCTACTCTTTATTTTAGCCATGTATAGTTAATGCTTTGGTGAGAAAAGGAAAGCTCATTAAAAAGGGTCAGAAGTATAATGGGGTGGATGAAACTGCAGCCCATTATACAGAGTGAAGTAAGCCAGAAAGAAAAACACCAATACAGTATACTAACGCATATATATGGAATTTAGAAAGATGGTAACGATAACCCCATATGCAAGACAGAAAAAGAGACACAGATGTACAGAACAGACTTTTGGACTCTATGAGAGAAGGCGAGGGTGGGATGATCTGAGAGAACAGCATCGAAACATGTATATTATCAAGTGTGAAACAGATCACCAGTCCAGGTTGGATGCATGAGACAAGTGCTTGGGGCTGGTGCACTGGGATGACCCAGAGGGATGGGATGGGGAGGGAGGTGGGACGGGGTTTCAGGATGGGGACACATGTAAATCCATGGCTGAGTCATGTCAATGTATGGCAAAAACCACTACAATATTGTAAAGTAATTAGCCTCCAACTAATAAAAATAATTGGAAAAAAATAAGTAAATAAATAAAAAAGAAAACATCAGGGAGAAAATATTTTTTTCTTATAATACTAACTTTTTGTCTTTACATAGTTCAATGTGTGGCAAAAACCACCACAATATTGTAAAGTAATTAGCCGCCAATTAAAATAAATAAATTACTTTTTAAAAAAGAGGAAAAAAAGGGCCAGAAGTTGGCATGAGTCCTATTTATCCTTTTCTACTGCTCCTTGCTCAGACAATCAACATGAGGGTTAGAGGTTCAGTGGACACTGACATCATGGCAGCTTGGGTGAATACTACTAGCCAAATCTCATTGTTGTTTACAAAAACTGGGGACTTCATTCACCAAAATATTTTTGGTAGAACATGTGTCCTTGGTGGGAGAAGGCAATGGCAACCCACTCCAGTACTCTCTCCTGGAAAATCCCATGGTTTGAGGAGCCTGGTAGGCTGCATGTGGTCACTAAGAGTCAGACTCAACTGAACGACTTCACTCTCACTTTTCCTTTCATGCACTGGAGAAGGAAATGTCAACCCACTCCAGTGTTCTTGCCTGGAGAATCCCAGGAATGGGGGAGCCTGGTGGGCTGCCGTCTATGGGGTCGCACAGTGCCGGACATGACTTAAGCAACTTGGCAGCAGCAGCAGTGTCCTTGGTGAAGAAGCAAGCACTAAAGTAGCACTGCCCAAGACAAATACAATATTCAGCACAAATGTGACTCACAAATGCAATTTTAAATTTTCTACTAGCCACATTGGGCTTCCTAGGTGGCAGAGCAGTAAAGAATCTGCCTACCAGTGCAAGAGACACAAGAGACAGGTTTGATACCTGGGTGGGGAAGATCCCCTGGAGGAGGAAATGGCAACCAACTCTAATATTCTTGCCTGGGTAATCCTGTGGACAGAGGAGTCTGGTGGGCTACAGTCCACGGGGTCGCAAAGAGTCAGACATGACCAAACAACTAAGAATACACACACAACAACTGCATTAAAAAGGTAAAAGAAACAGGCAAAGTTTTAATAATGCATTTTATACCAACACAATCAAAATATTATTTCAACAGTTGCCAATGAGATATTTTCATTTATGTTTTCATAATGAACTTTGAAATCCATTGTATACTTTATACTTAAGGCACATCTCAATTGGGAGCAGCCACATTTCAAGTTCTCAACAACCACAGGTGATCAGTGGTTTCCATACTGGGCATTACATGGAACTGAAAGTTGCTCAGTCATGTCTGACTCTTTGCAACTCCATGGACTAGACAGTCCATGGAATTCTCTCGGCCAGAATACTGGAGTGGGTAGCCTTTCCCTTCTCCAGGGGATCTTCCCAAACCCAGGGATCGAACCCAGATCTCCTGCATTGCAGGCGGATTCTTTACCAGCTGGAAGCCACAAGGGATGCCCAAGAACACTGTAGTGGGTAACCTATCCCTTCTCCAGAAAATCTTCCTGACCCAGGAATCAAACCAGGGTCTCTGGCATTGCCAGCAATTCTTTACCAACTGAGCTATCAGGGAAGCTCCAAGAGTCTAGAATACTCTATGACTTACTGTGATGTTTTAAAGATCTTAGGAGTGATTGTAACCAGAGAAGAAAAAGGATGAAATTATAACTATAATGGACTAATGAATTTTCCAATAAGAATCTGATAGAAACTGTATTAGCAACACAAAAGTGAAAAGTGAAAGTGAAAGTCCCTCAGTTGTGT
Organism: Cervus canadensis; assembly: GCF_019320065.1. Taxonomy (NCBI): domain Eukaryota; kingdom Metazoa; phylum Chordata; class Mammalia; order Artiodactyla; family Cervidae; genus Cervus; species Cervus canadensis. The sequence goes on along the minus strand of NC_057395.1, from coordinate 17,628,241 downwards.
TCGGACTCTTTGCGACCCTATGGACTACACAGTCCATGGAATTCCCCAGGCCGGAATACTGGAGTGGATAGCCTTTTTCTTCTCCAGGGGGTCTTCCCAACCCAGGGATAGAACCCAGGTCTCCTGCATTGCAGGCAGATTTTTTTTTACCAACCGAGCTATCAGGAAAGCCCAGCAATACAAAAGTTCAAACCAACTAGTTGGATTTTTTTAGTTTTTTTAATATGGCAGTGTTAAAGCATATGCAGATAACACTACCCTTATGGCAGAAAGTTAAGAGGAACTAAAAAGCCTCTTGATGAAAGTGAAAGAGGAGAGTGAAAAAATTGGCTTAAAGCTCAACATTTAGAAAACTAAGATCATGGCATCTGGTCCCATCACTTCATGGGAAACAGATGGAGAAACAGTGGAAACAGTGACAGACTTTATTTTTTTGGTCTCCAAAATCACTGCAGATGGTGATGGCAGCCATGAAATTAAAAGACACTTACTCCTTGGAAGGAAAGTTATGACCAACCTAGATAGCATATTAAAAAGCAGAGACATTACTTTGCCAACAAAGGTCTGTCTACTCAAGGCTATGGTTTTTCCAGTGGTCATGTATGGATGTGAGAGTTGGACTGTGAAGAAAGCTGAGCGCTGAAAAATTGATGCTTTTGAACTGTGGTGTTGGAGAAGACTCTTGAGAGTCCCTTGGACTGCAAGGAGATCCAACCAGTCCATCCTAAAGGAGATCAGTCCTGGGTATTCATTAGAAGGACTGATGCTGAAGCTGAAACTCCAATCCTTTGGCCACCTCATGCGAAGAGTTGACTCATTGGAAAAGACCCTGATGCTGGGAGGGATTGAGGGCAGGAGGAGAAGGGGACGACAGAGGATGAGATGGCTGGATGGCATCACCAACTCGATGGGCATGTGTTTGAGTAAACTCCGGGAGTTGGTGATGGACAGGGAGGCCTGGCGTGCTGCGATTCATGGGGTCGCAAAGAGTCGGACACGACTGAGCAACTGAACTGAACTGAACTGAACAGAAAGCATATACTCTGCAGTATGTGCATGCTAAGTAGCATCAGTCGTGTCTGACTCTCTGCGACCCCATGGACTATAGCCCTCCAGGCTCCTCTGTCCATGGGATTCTCTAGGCAAGAATACTAGAGTGGGTTGCCATTTTCACCTCCAGGGGATCTTCCCAACCCAGAGACTGAACCCACGTCTTTTATATTTCCTGCATTGGCAGGCGGGTTCTTTATCACTAGTGCTACCTGGGAAGCAATATAGAAGTATATCATTAGAAATTGGGGCTTCTCTGGTGACTCAGCTGGTAAAAAAACCCTCCTTGAATGCCAGAAACACAAGAGAGGTGAGTTTGATCACTAGGTGGGGAAGCTCCTCTGGAGAAGGAAATGGCAATCCACTTTAGTATTCTAGCCTGGAAAATTCCATCTACAGAGGAGCCTGGTGTGCTACAGTCCATGGGGTCACAAAGAGTCGGACACCACTGAGCACAAACACACACACACACATCATTGGAAATTGTCTCACTTATAACTCAAATATTTTGTAGATAAAGGAATTATTGGGATATTAAATTGTGCCAAAATAAAACCTATTAAACTTTATTAAACATCCCAAACATATAATGAAACATTTATTTACATCCTGCAACACTGGATAATAAAACATAATATAGGAATTCTGCAGTGAATATAAATGTCAAAATTAATAGTACAATTTTATAAACAGCTTCCAAAGTGATTATTAGACTTTAGGGCAGGATTCATTTACATTAAAAATTGACATGCAAGGATTTTCTCCAGAGTCAAATGAGGTCATTAAAGAAAAATCTATAAATTAGGTCAAATAGAAGGTACAGAGATCAGGTTGTATGTTAACAAGCCATAAAACAGTTAGGCAAAAACTAAAGCTGTGCAGAAAATTAAATATTTTTTCTGAAAGTATTTGAAGAAAAATATTCTTAAACAGCTATGTACTTTAACATCAATAAAACAATTTGAAGCCTTAAGGCTGTCAAATACCTGATAATTCAGTAACACCTAGAGTATGTGCTTTTTGTGGTAGACTTTCATTTGCATTCCTTGAGATTGTAAGACAAGTAATCTGTACCAAATGTAAATGGCAAAAGTTGCAAATTTAAAAAACTGACTATATATAAGAGTAAAAAGTACAAAGGAAAAAAATAACTGAGAATCCCAGGACCCAAGATATTGTTGACATTTTGGTCTACCTCCTTCCACACTAATACTAGCATAATTACTGCTGACAGATCTTACTGATATAATAAACTCAGGGGGTCTTCCTGTAGGTCAGATTCTGCCAACAGATCTGCTAAACACTCTTGGAAAATATATACCCTCATGCTTCCCTCTCCTACACAGCCAGCTTTCTGAAGGCTGCAGAGAGCTCCTTTAATCTGGAGTTGATCTGTTGGTATCTTCTCTCACGTGCTCTTTCCCCTATACCATCCCCCCTCAATCAAAATTCAACACCTGTATAATAAGACCTCTGTCTAAACACACTTTCTTTCAGTTAGCTCAAAGCTTTGTAATGCTCCTATTTAAGAATAAAAAAAAAAAAAATCTTTGCTTGCATAAAGACACGGATTACCAGCTTTGCTTATTTACAACTTTAGAACAGTAGAAATATCTGGAAGAAACATCATCTTTTACCTCATACTCACTAATAACATTGGTACTGGCTATAAATACAACCCTTTGGTTCTATTTTACTGGGCTTTACTTTGTGCCTGGAAGAATCTACTTTCTCAGAAATAGATTCAACAATAAATATTTACCAAGGTCTTAACAGGGCAGACTTTGGGTTCAGGGCAGGATAGTGAATTGTGCATGAATCAGATATGTTCCTTTGGTTTCACAAAAGTAATAGTTTAATAGGGAAGATGGTCATTAATAAACTAAGCAAATGAATACATATTTATATACCAGCATCAATGTAGTAAAGGCAATAGACAACTGATGCTGAGGTGGAGAACATAAGATAGCCAATCTTAGTTATTGACCAGAAATCAGGAAGAACTGACAAGAATTCAGGAAGTTTCCCACTTTCTACATCAAAACTCAGCCTTCCACTCAGAAGCATGCCACTGTGGTAAAGGAGGCCAGGACAGAACGATTTGCACTAAGAGTTCCTACACTGCTTTTATTTTTTGTTTTGTTTTTTAATAGAAATATAGTTGGTTTACAAAGTTGTGTCAGTTTCTGGTATACAGCAAAGAATAACAGATTTTTTCAGATTCCTTTCTATTATACTTCATTACAAAATACTGAATACGATTCCCTGTGTAGTGGGACCTTATTGTTTATCTGTTTTTAATACAGCAGTTTGTATCCCAAATTCCTAATTCATCTCTCCCTCACATGCTTTTCCCTCTGGTAACCATATGTTTACATTCTATGTCTGTGAGTTTGTTTCTGTTTTGTAATAAGTTCACTGGTATTATTACCTACACTGGTTTTAACAAATAAATTCTGAATGATCTACTAAGGTAGTTATTTACATGGAGATGGTTCTCTTTGGGCCTCCTTGGTGGTTCAGATGATGAAGAATCTGCCTGCAATGCAGGTATGGAAATCCTCCCAACCACCACCATGGAGGGAAAAAAAAGTGTCTTAAGGAAACTTTTATTAGATTTACTATTGTTATAAGGGTATGTCTCCTCCAAGGCTACTGTATGCACCCTACCTTTGAAGTTGATCTCAGATATAATAAAAGAAAAGCTAACTGCAAAGTTTATGACAAAATTCAACACCCATTTATGATAAAAACTCTCCAGAAAATGGGCATAAAGGAACCTATCTCAACATAATAAAGGTCAAATATGGCAAGCTCACAGCAAACTTTATTTTCAGTGGTGAAAAACTGAAAGATAAGGAAAAAGACAAGGATGCCCACTATCCAACTATTATTCAATATAGTTTTGGGAAGTCATAGCCACAGCAATTAGGGAAGAAAAAGAAATAAAAGGAATCCAGATTGGAAAAGAAGATATAAACTCTCACTGTTTGCAGATGACATGATATTATACATAGAAAACCCTAATGGTGCTACCAGAAAATTACTAGAACTAGTCAATGAATTTAACAAATGCAGGATATAAAATTAACATACAGAAATCCCTTACATTCTTATACACTAACAATGAAAAATCAGTAAGAGAAATCAAGGAAACAATTCCATTCATCATTGCAACAAAAAGAATAAAATACCAAGGGATCAACCTACCTAAGGAGACAAGAAAACATATATACAGAAAACTATAAGACACTGATGAAAGAAATCAAAGAAGACACAAACAGATGGAGAGATACATGGAAGAATCAATATTGTGAAAATAACTATACTACCTAAGGCAATCTACACATTCAATGAAATCCCTATCAAATTGCCAACAGCATTTTTCATAGAACTAGGACAATTTCACAATTTGTATGGAAACACAAAAGACCTTCAATAGCCAAAGCAATCTTGAGAAAGAAGAATGGATCTGGAGGAATCAACCTTTCCAACCAGAGTATACTACAAAGCTACAGTCATCAAGACAGTATGGTACTGGAACAAAACAGAAATAGAGATCAATGAAACAAGATAGAAAGTCCAGAGATAAACCTATGCACTTATGGGCACCTTATGTTTGACAAAGGAGGCAAGAACATACAATAGAGAAAAGACAGCCTTATCAGTAAATTGTGCTTGGAAAATTGTACAGCTACACGTAAAAGAATGAAATTAGAACACTTCCTAACATTGTACACAAAAATAAACTCAGAGAATTTCCAGGTGGTTCAATGGCTAGGACTCCATGCTCCCAACACAGGGGGGCTCTGGTTCAATCCTTGTCAGGGAACTAGATCACACATCCTGAAACTAAGAGTTTGCATGCCACAGCTAATGATTCTGCATGCCACCACTAGAAGAATCAACATGCTGCAATGAAGATTAAGGATCCAGTGTGCTGCAACTAAGACCCAGCAAAGCCAAATAAATAAATAAAACAAATAAATATTTAAATAAATAGATAATCTCAAAATAGATTAAAGACCAGAAGCTATAAAAATCCTAGAGGAAAATATAGGCAAAACATTCTTTGACATAAATCACAGCAATATACTTGTTGACCCACCTCCTAGAGTAATGAAAATAAAAACAAAAATAAACAAATGGGACCTGATTAAACTTAAAAGCTTTAGCACAGCAAAGGAAACTATAAATAAGATAAAAAGACAACTCTCAGAATGGGAGAAAATAATTTCAAATGAAATAACTGACAAGGGATTAATCTCTAAAATATCCAAAAGCAGCTCATGCAGCTCCATACCAGAAAAACAAACAACCCAATTAAAAAGTGGGCAGAAGACCTAAACAGACATTTCTCCAATGACATACAGATGGCCAACAAACACATGAAAAGATGCTCAACATACTCACAGACATGCAAATCAACACTGCAATGAGGTGTCACCTCGCACTGGTCAGAATGTCCATCATCAAAAAAATCTACAAACACTAAATGCAAGAGAGGGTGTGGAGAAACAGGAACACTCTTGTACTGTTGGTGGCAATGTAAATTGATACAGCCACTATGAAGAACAAAATGGAGATTCCTTTAAAAACTAGGAATAAAACTACTATATAACCTAGCAATCCCACTACTGGGCATATACCCTGAGAAAATCACACTTTAAAAAGACACACGTAATCCAGTGTTTATTGCAGCACTATTTACAACAGCTTGGACATGGAACCAACCTAGATGTCCACTGACAGATGAATGGATAAAAAAATGTGGTACATATGCACAATGGAATATTACTCAGTCATAAAAAGGAATGCATGTGAGTTAGTTCTAGTGAGGTGGATGAACCTAGAGCCTGTTATGCAAAGTGAAGTAAGGCAGAGAGAAAAAAACAAATGCTGTATATTAACACATACATATGGAACCTAGAAAAATGGTACTGATGAACTTATGTGCAGGGCAAGAATGGAGACACAGACATAAAGAACAGGCTTTGGACACAGTGGGGGAAGGAGAGAGTGTGACAAATTGAGAGAATAACTTTGAAACATATACATTACCATATTTAAAATAGATAACTAACAGAAGTTGCTATACAACATAGGGAACTCAATGAGGTGCTCTGTGAAGACCCAGAATGATGGGATGGGGTGGGGGGAGGGAGGGAGGTTCAAGAAGGAGGGGACATATGTATACTTATGGCTGATTCACATTGTTGGATGGCAGGAACCAAGCCAACACAATATATTGTAAAGCAATTATCTTCTGCTTAAAAATGAATTTTAAAAAAGAGAAAAAAGAAAAGAAATCAATAACAAAAATCTCTGTAAAGTTCCCTAGTATTTGGAGACTAAATAATATACTTCTAAAAATCCATGAGTTAAAGAAGAAATCAAAAGCAAAATTAGAAGTATTCAGAAGTAAATAAACATTTTTTATAAACCACATAAAAATTTGTGGGATGGAAAAACAATAGAACCTGTGGGGCTTTTTTTAATAGCTATATTATTAATAAAAGAACATAAGAAAAGTCTCAAAGCAATGACCTCGCCTTTTGCCTTAACAAAGCTAGGATAAAAAGAGCAATAAAAATCAAATTAGAAGAAAGTAAATAAATATCTCTATGGAAGTCAATAATTGCATAAAAATGATGGATAAAAATGAATAAAATAAAAGTCTGGTCCTTGATACGACTGATGCAATTGATAACAGCAAGAGTGATTAGGACAAAAAGATATGACACAATTTACCATTCATGATTTTTGATTTACCAATATTATAAATGATAGAGGAGGCATCACTACAAGTTTTAAAAATATAAAAGGACAATTAAAAATGTTGTGACAATGAACTTGTGAATTTGAATGAAATGGTAAAGTCTTTGAAAGACACGAACAGCCAAAGCCCACTCAATAACAGCATCATATCTCTTAAAGAACTTGAGTTTGTAATTTAAAGTAATTAGCCTCCAAATATACAAATAAATGAAAAAAAAAAAACTTTCCAACAAAGAAAACTAAGTGTAGATAACTTTCCTGGTGAACTTTTTCAACTAATTAAAGAATAAACAATATCAATTCTATACAACTTGTCCAGAAAAATGGAAATAAAGGAATCCTTTCCAACTCATTGTATCAAGCAAGCATCACTGTTACCAAAACCCAGTAGAGTAGACAATAATCACCATGATATAGATGTACAGATTTTAATGAAAATTTTACCAAATGAATCCAACAGTATAATATTAAAAGGGTAATACATCATGGTCAAATAGGGTTTATTTCAGAAAAGCAAGTTTGGTTTACATTTGAAAAAAATCAATGTAATTAACCATATTAATAAGCCAAAAATTATATTTTCAATAGATGCATAAACAGCATTATCAAACTCTGACATCTATTCCTAATGAAAAATCTCAGCAAACTTGGAATGGAAGGGAACTATCCAACTTGATGAAGTGTATTTATAAAAAATATAGCACTAACATATTTAATAGTAAAGGAATTGATTGTTTTTCCCCTCCTAGAAATGAAAAAGAAGACAAAGATGTCTGCTCTCACCACATCTATTCAACATCATTCTAGAGAATCTAGTTAGAGCAAGGAGGCAAGAAGAAACAAAGATGATTAATCTCATCAGTTCTTGTTAAGTATGTGGAAGGACTGGGGTTCTCGTATACTTCTAGGGGAAAGTAAAATAGTTTAAGTGTTTTGGAAAACAGTCTGGCAGTTTCTTAAAATGTTAAGCATATGCCTGCTATATGACCTAATCATTTGATAAAGTACTCACTCAAGAGAAATGAAAGCATATGCCCAACTAAGCCTTGTGCACGCCTCTTCAGCAGCTTCACTGGTAATAGAAAAACTGGGAACAACCCTAATGTCCATCAACAGGTAAATGTAAAAACCACCTGTTTTATATGTGAACTACAGACTACTGCTTAGCAATAAAATGGGATGGACTATTGATGTGTGCTCAACTTAGAGGAACCTAAGTAATGATGCAGACCAACCAAGTATGCATGCTGCTATGACTTTATTTACATAGAGCTCTAGGTAATACGACTAATACATAGTGACAGAAATAAGATCAGAGGTTTCCTGGGGACAGAGGTAGAGGTGGAAAGGGAGGGAAATAAGAGAGAGATTTTAAAAGGTCACATGAAAAATTTTTGAGGATGGAAACGTTCACTGCCTTGATTGATATTGATGATCTCATAGTTATACACATATGTCAACATGTATCAAATTGTACACTTTACATATGGGCAATTTTTATATGTCTCTTACACCTCAGTAAAGTTTTTAGTTTTTTTTTTAAGAGTATTCATTTCCTCATCTATACTAGCTACATAGGGAAGCTCAATAATCTTATAGAGTTAATGCATTGTCAAATCAGATATAAAACATCCCCCATCAAAGCAGAAAGCTCTATTAGACAGTAGTGCTCTAACTCCTATAACTGCAATTAAGAAGTGAATGATAACTTTTAAACAGCATTGAGGGATTACTCTTCCCTCTCACAAATGGCTCATGTACTTTTAACTACTACTTGCAATACTTTGTAATATACACAAAGTTCCTCAAATATCACGACACCATATCTCACCAAAAGATTCTTTCTGCAGTTGGATATACACAAGCTCTTTTTTGTTTGTTTGTTTTTGTCTTTTAAGTTGTCTTGCACAACTTGCAAACATTTTCTAAGTACTCAATGCCTTCTCTTACCTAGAATCATACGAAGAACCAAATATTCAAGCTGGGTAAAATGGTCACCACATTTGACCTTTACTGAAATACAGTGGTAAAAGGAAACATGTACACATTTGAGGCACAATTTGTGTTTGTGAAATGCAGAGTGAAGTTGTAATTGCTAAAACTTCTAACATGTCCTTTGGCCTATTTTATGGAAGTTGAGTTTAAAATTGCCACAAATTCAGAAACATTGAACTAAATTACTTGCCCAAGAGAGTGCTATTTTAATTTATCCTGCTCCTTCATTTGACTTTTAAACAGTCTTTTCCCAAAAGTTAACTGAACCTATGTCTCAACTTGTTAGCAGAGTTTCGATTAATGACCGTTGAGATTGAGACTGAATAATCAATATTTTATGAATACAGGAAAACCTCATTTTCTTGTGCTTTATTTTATTGCATTTTGCAGATAAATTGCTTTCTTTAAAACAAATTGAGGGCTTGTGGCAATGCTGTGCTGTCAGCACTATTTTTCAAAAAAGGTATATACATTGTTATTACACACACAGTGTTATTATACACTTAACTGACTATACTTAAGCATAAACATAACTTTTATATACACAGGAAGCCATAAAATTCATGTGATCTGCTTACTGCAGTAGCTTGAAACCACACCCACAGTACTCTGAGGTACAACTGGAATCAGTAATTTTTCAAGCCTGAGTTAAGAGAACCCGAAATTGAGTGACTGGTAGAAGGGAAGGATGTTTTGTCTTCAGAATGGTCTGATTAGAAGAAAATACTCAAGAGAGAAGCAGATCTTGTCACCACAACTCCCAACCTGGAATCAGTGAAGGTAGAATTAAGAATCATTAAGGCTTGTCCATCCTTGGGCATTTGTGACTGAAAACATGGGTCCAAAGTAAGTGAAGCAGTGATGGTCTTTACTGTTGTATGAAAAGGCTGTATATTGTCACTCCGCTTATTTAACTTAATCACAGAGTACATCATGCAAAATGCTGGGCTGGATGAAGCACAAGCTGGAATCAAGATTGCCAGGAGAAATATCAATAACCTCAGATATGCAGATGACACCACCCTTCTGGCAGAAAGCGAAGAGGAACTAAAGAGCCTCTACATGAAAGTGAAAGAGGAGAGTGAAAAAGCTGGCTTAAAACTCAACATTCAAAAAACAAAGATCATGGCATCCAGTCCCACCACTTCGTGGCAAATAGATATGGAAAAAGTGGAAAATGACAGATTTTCTTTTCTTGGGCTCCAAAATCACTGTGGATGGTGACTGCAGCCATGAAACTAAAAGATGCTTGCTCCTTGGAGGAAAAGCTATGAGAAACTTAGACAGTGTATTAAAATGCAGACATCACTTTGCTGACAAAGGTCCATATAGTCAAAGCTATAATTTTTTCCAGTGTCATGTATAGTTGTGAGAGTCAGACCATAAAGAAGGCTGAGTGCCAAACAATTGATGCTTTTGAATTGTGGTGTTGAAGAAGACATTTGAGAGTCCTTTGGACTGCAAGGAGATCAAACCAGTTAATCCTAAAGGAAATCAACTCTAAATATTCATCAGAAGAACTGTTGCTGAAGCCAAAGCTCTAGTACTTTGGCCACCTGAAGCCAAGAGCTGACTCCCTGGAAAAGACCCTTATGCTGGGAAAGAGTGAGGGCAAGAGAAGGGGGTGACAGAGGACAAGATGTTTGGATGGCATCACGGACTCGATGGACATGAGTTGGAGCCAACCCCGGGAGACATTGAAGGATAGGGGGGCCTGGCATGCTGCAGTCCATAGGGTTGCAAAGAGTTGGACGTGACTTAGCAACTGAACATCAACAACAACCTTTTGCTCAGTTCAGTATCTCATGCCAACCAGAAGTTCCATTTGGCAGTTGTACATGTTTCTTTTTTTTTTTCATGTTTCATATTTTTAAAGAGAAAAGTAATTAAGAATTCTTAAAAATTCCAAAAAAATATTTTGAAATATGGAGACTACATGGAAAAGAAATTATAACTGTTCTTTGGTAGTAAAAATGCTAGAACTACTACTGGACTTAATCCACAAGCACCTTAATTAAGAGTTGATACTGTGCCAAGGATTAGGAGACTGTTGGAGGAGAAGGCCCCAGAACAGCTGGGGAATCAGAAGGAAACCTGGGATCAAACTGAAGGCTCTAAATTCATGGGGTTTATTGGGGGGAGGGGTACATTTAAGACAAATTGAAATTCTCTGGAAATGATGTGAAAGGTATTAGTGTGGGAGTGGGGCATGAGACCTGGCTCACCCTATCTTACTTTTATTCCTAACCTTAGGCAACTGTGACTGATAAATTAGTAATACTGCCATTATTTAGTAAATGCCTCCTCTTATCCAGACCTTTTGCCATGTGACTTCAAATTTTCTCCCTAAAGTGAGGTATATTTCTCTATGCCAGGTACCTTGCTCTGTCCAACAGAATAACAGCTAACTAAACAAAGGCGAGGTCTTGAGAAACTGTCTGACAACCCCTGGGCTTTTTACTATGGCCCTCACCTTGGGAACATGCTCGAGCTAGCCTGCTGGAAGATGAAGCAAGTGGAGCAGGGCTGAGCTGCTCACTCTCCCAGCAGAGATCAGCCAACAGCGAGCCAAGATAACTGGCGCTGTAGAGAGCTATAGAGCTGACCCCAGGCTGACCCAAGATCCATGAGCAGTAAACTTTTATTGCAACCTGCCCCTGAGGTTTTGTGTGTTTGCTACAAAGTACTGTGGCAGTAGGTAACTGCTAGAACCCATACTCTGAAATGCTTGAAAATGAATATTCCATGAGAATTTAAACAGATGGTCTCAGATCCCATACAGCTCAGCCTCTGCAACTGAATCAATAAGAGGTCTTGGGCTGACCCATCAAAATCTTTTCCGTCATTTAGAACATTTCTCTCACAGGCTACATTGCCAAAAGAGTACCACCAATCAGCCTCTAGTTAACCTTGTTCACACAAGATCTGCTGCCGGATAAACATCATTTTCCAAGCTTTATGCATTTCAAACCGTCTGTAAAGTCAAAAGACAGGCGTGACAAGTGTACGGCTATGTGAGACCCAGTGCGGCTCCAGCGCTGCTGACAGACAGAGGGAGGGACAAGGAAAGAAGGGGGAGACAGGTGAAACAGCACCCTGGAGAACTGTGCACCCACAACTAGAACACCCTTGAGCCACCAGTCTCCCTCCACCCCACCACACGTCACTCAACTGTGCTACCCACAAAATCTCTGGGAGGATTTCCGGTGCCTGTAACGGTTAACACAGGTGCCCCACCCCCTGTTTTTTTTCAAGTTTGCTTTACAGCATTTTGCCCTAAGACCTCCATCAGTACCTGTTCTCACTAGCCAAAAGGAATCCAAAGAGAATTTTCACTTCTACAGTAAAAAAAAAAATTAAAGGCAAAAGGTGAAATTGCATTCAGAATCTGTTTCTCAGAGGAGCTGCTATGGAAGCAGATGTGCACCCCTGTGAGAGGGGCACTGCCCACTTCTTCTTTGGGAACTGCACCCAGCATCTCAGCATCCAGCCACCAGAGATTTGAGCTCAGTCTATGAGCATCTGTGTTTTATCTTGATTTATTTTGTGCACCTGTCAGAAAATGTGTCCTAGGGCAGCTGTTTCTTTACACCATTTTGATTTATGGAAAGTTTCACAGGAAATTTCTACTTTTGCATAGTGGGGGAAACCTGTAAGACTTGTATTGAGGTCCTGGAGGAGTGAGCAATCTCCTCTCTGTCGACTAAGAATGGATAAAAAAAAGATGTGGTACATAGACAATGGAATACTACTCAGCCATATAAAATGAAATGTTGCCATTTGCAACAACACAGATGTACTTGGAGGGTCTTCTCATGCTAAGTGAAATGTCAGACAGAAAGAAAAATACTGTATGATATCACTTACAAGTGGAATCTAGAAAATATAACAAATTAGTGAGCATAACAAAAAGAAACTGACTCAAAGATACAGGGAACAAACTAGTGATTACCAATGGGGAGAGCTAAAGAAGGAGGGGCAAGATAGGGGTAGGTGATTAAGAGGTACAAACTGTCATGTATAAGATAAGCTACAAGTATGGAGATTCCTTCAAAAACTAGGAATAAAACTACCATATGACCCAGAAATCCCAGGACTAGGTATATACCCTGAGGAAACCAAAATTGAAAAAGACCCACATACCCCAATGTTCACTGCAGTACTATTTACAATAGCTAGGACATGGAAGCAACCTAGATGTCCATCAACAGATGAATGGGTAAGGAAATTGTAGTACATATATACAATGGAGTATTACTTAGCCATAAAAAGGAACATATTTGAGTCAGTTCTAATGAGGTAGATGAACCTAGAGCCTATTATGCAGAGTGAAGTAAGTCAGAAAGAAAAACAAATATCATATATTAATGCAATTTATGGAATCTAGAAAGATGGTACTGGTGAACCTATTTGCAGGGCAGCAATGGAGACAAAGACATAGAGAACAGACTTGTGAACACGAGCAGGGGGAGGAAGGAGAGGGCGGGCTGTATGGAGAGAGGAACATGGAAACATATACACTGCCATGTGTAAAATAGAGAGCCAACGGGAATTTTCCATATGACTCGGAACTCAAACCAGGGCTCTGTAACAATCTGTAGGGGTGGGGTGGGGAGGGAGGTCTAACAGGGAGGGGACTTACGTATACCCATGGCTGATTCATGTTGATATTTGACATAAACCAATACACTACTATAATGCAATTATCCTTCAATTAAAATAATAACAATAATAAAAGATATAAGCTACAAGAGCTGCAGCAAAGAAAGTGGGACTCGAGAGAATAGTCACATCCCAGGTCAGGTCTGAGTCCCTTCAATGGTTGCTAAGTGTGGGCTATTGGCTTTGCACAGCAAAGAATTCAAGAGAAAGCCATAGTAAAGTAAAAAAGGGTATATTTATGGAGAAAACAAACTCCATAGACAGAGTGTGAGCCATCTCAGAAGGCAAGAGAGGTGCCAGGGTATGGGATGGGTAATTTATAGAGGTGGGTAATTATATAGGCTAGTGAGTATGGGGGATATTCCAGTTGTTTGGGGGAAGGGGTGGGGATTTCCAGGAATTGGGCCACCACCCACACTTTGACTTTTTGGGGTCATCCTTGGAATCATCATGGTACTTGGGGTGTCTCACAATGAGCGTATCCTGAGGCTCAAGGTCAAGTGGAAGTTGAGTCTGCCATCTTGGACCAAGTTGGTTCTAATGAGTTTATGTCACGTCCTTGGGACATGTCATTCTTTAAAAGGTTGTGCCCTGCCCGCTTCCTTTCTCATAAGGACATATTGTACAACATGATAAATATAGTCAATATTTTGAAATAACTATAATGGAGTATAACCTGTAAAAATTGTGGATTACAGACTTCCCTGGTGTTCCAGAGGTTAAGAATCTGCCAGCCATGCAGGGGACACAGGTTGGATCCCTGGTCCAGGAAGATTCCAATGCCATGGGGCAACTAAGCCCAAGCACCACAGCTACTGAGCCCGCATTCTAGAGCCTGTGTTCTGCAACAAGAAAGTCACCACGATGAGAAGCCTGTGCACTGAAACTAGAGAGTGGCCCCCACTCACCATAACGAAAGAGAGTCCAAGCACAGTAACGAAGACTGATAAATAAATACAGCCAATAAATAAATACAGCTGGATCACTAGACTGTATCCCTGTAACTTGTGTAATATTGTACACAACTATACTTCAATTAAAAACTTTTAAAATATCTGTAACCAAAGGGGGGAAAAAAAAGAATGACATGACTCTGGGCAAGTTGCCTGACTTCTCTTAGCTTCAATTTTCTCATCTACAAATTGAAGATTAATACCTGTCCAGATGACTTCAGAAGATTATTCCAAGAGAAAATGTGACAACACCTATACAACTGCCTTTAAAACTCAAAGGTGCTCTACAAAATGCCAGGCTCTATCATAAGCACAGTTGCTATGGGCAAAAGTCTTTGTTGGGGAGGGGAGCTGACAAGGCAACCTCTTGAGACCTGGGGTTCTCTGGAGGTCTTGCATGGCATCTTTGTTATGCCCACTTTTTCAAGCAGCACTAAGTAGGATCTCAAATATCCAGCAGAGAAAAAAAAAAAAAAAAACTCCCTCTCTCTTTTCCTAAAAGCAATGCTTAGAAAAATGTCCAGTCAACACTGGAAGTAGCTACTCAGATCCTGCCCTTTTGTCCTTACAATAAATCCTACCTTAAAAGATATAAAGCCAAGTTGGAGGCTAGCAGTGGTCTTATGATGCACAGGTATCCTTAAGGCATAGAGCAAGGAGAGCTGAATAAAGCAATGTGCTAGCCAACCCTCACCGCCTCAAGGCATTCAGATGCCACACAGAGTTGACCTTCTTAGAAAAGATTCTAATAATGATTTCCTCCCCACACACCCACACGTTACTGTGAATCTGCTCACAGCAAGAAAACCTACAGACAGATGGCAAATATCAGGTGCCAAGTATACAGTTTCTTCCATGCAAAAGCCAAATAGTGAAAGAGAACCATCTTACTTGTATTATTATTTCTAAAACAAAGGTTAATTGTGAAACTAAAGCAGATCTGCCATAAATAAAAATAGGAGTCCCATTATTTGATCCAAGTCATTCTCTCATTCATCAGATGGAAGTAGGTTTTTGTTTTTAATCGTAGGCCATAAAGGCATCTAAATATCTCATAAATAAATTACACACATTGATGATCATTCTCTTAGTTGAGGTCCCTGAGGCATCTTTAATATAAGCAAATAAATGATGTTCTGTTCAAATAGCAGATGCTATGCCCACAACCCTTGCTCTTACGTGGTTCCCTTGCATTTCTGATGTTTACTTTACACTCTTATTAGAGAAAACACAAACACACCATCAATTGTTTCAGGATTGTTTCATCAATTGCTTCGATTATAATTTTCACATTACAAGAATAATTTGGTTCTTTAATTTATCTACATATTTGGTCTCCAAATGATAAGGTCTCAAAAGTGAATACTCTCTAAACCTAAAACAGAATCCACGTGTGGGAAAGACAGAATTAACAGTGGGTCTATCACTTCTAGCTTCCTCCCTCCTTAGGACTTCCAGAGGAAGTGCTGGCCTTCACAAGACCAGACCTTATTATAAATACTGTGATGGGATTTACTAGCAGGGTGATAACCCAAGAACTCACCTAAGATTTTAGCAGATTACTCCCAGTCTGCCATAAGTGCTTCAAACACTAACCTGGAACTTACGGATTGATGGAGTACAGCCTGCTGGAGAACACATATTAGTCATGCAGGCTCTCTACCTCTGTAGCTAATCGAGGATAAAAAATTGAGACACCTTAAATCTAAATGGCTTCATCGGAACTAACTTTTATCACACTTTCGGGTAGCATTTGTCAGCTACTCCTAGCCCAAAATGTGGAGTTATAGGAAGCGGAACCTGAGGTTCAAGGCCCTTTCAGAGAGATGCAGAAATGCTGAGAATGTATTTTGGTTTTGCTCACATTCATCACTAATTATTAGCAATGCATTATGTTTGGTGAGGTCCATGATCCTTTGAGGAACAACAATATGCCAGACACAATACGTATCCTTCAAGAATAAACAGTTTAAAGGGAAATACTCTAATACCTTGGAGTCTTCAGGAGGTTAAGAAATGACCCATCAAAAAAGATATCCACATCCTAACTCCTGGTATGTGTGAACGCCACCTGACATGGCAAAGGCTTTGTAGATGTGCTTAAGTTAAGGATATTGAGAGGTAAAGATTATCGTGTTTCAGCCAGATGGGCTTTTAAATACCATTGCATTTGTCCTAAGAGCAAGGCAATGGGAGATGAGACCACAGAGAAGAAGGCAATGTGGAGGGATTTGAAGATGCTGGCCTAGAGTGATGCAGCACAAGTCAAGGAGTGCTCGCAGCAACCAGAAGCTGGAAAAGGCAGGGAACAAATCCTCCTCTAAAAGCTCAGGAGGGTGCGTGTCCCTGCTAAGATATTAACTTCAGTCCACGGATACTGATTTTCAGACTTCTGGCCTTCAGAATGCGGGAGAACAGAATTCTGCTGCTATTAGCCAAGTTTGTGATGAGTGGCTCAAGCAATCACAGCAAATTAATACACACCCTAAAGGCCCCCTGAAACATTAGTTCACTACCAAGAAACAAAAGCCCAAGAAAGCAATATGGATTCTTTTTTTTCCTACTTTATTAGGCCTGATTTTAATGTATTTCAGCTAATAGAACCATACTGAAATAGAAAAATGAATTCAAGGAATCATGGTGAAAATTCTGGGCACTATTTTCATAAATGACTATAATATATACTGATACATAATAATTATAACATTAAAGTGTAATATACATATATAACACATACTATAAAATATTATTGTTCACTGTTCAGTCACTAAGTCATGTCTGACTCTTTACACCCTGCAGCACACCAGGCTTCTCTGTCCTCTATCTCCCAGAGTTTGCTCAAACTCATGTCCATTGAATCGGTGACGACATCCAACCATTTCATCCTCCGTTGCCCTCTTCTCCACCTGCCCTCAATCTTTCCCAGCATCAGGGTCTTTTCCAATGAGTTGGCTCTTCACATCAGGCAGCCAAAGTATTGGAGCTTCAGCTTCAGTCCTTCCAATGAGTATTCAGGGTTGATTTCCTTTAGGATTGATTGACTGGTTTGATCTCCTTGCTGTCCAAGGGGCTCTCAAGGGTCTTCTCGAGCACCACAGTTTGAAAGCGTTAATTCTTGGGCATCCAACCTTCTTTATCCAACTCCCCTCTTACATTAAGAGCACAGAATCCATATTCTTTAGAATACTTTATGCTATTAGCTCACTCAACTGGCAAAACTGGCCTGTGCTCTTAATGTAAGAGTTAGACTATGTGAGCTTATTAAAAGCAAGAACTTCTCTGACTACATTAGCATCTCCAGTATAGAGTTCTTCATGGATATTAACCCATGTCCAATGACTGGATACAAGTAAAATATTAACAAACTAAGAATTTGGGGGAAGCAAAGTCACAGGTTCTTGCTGGGTGATTAAATGGACAGACTGGTGGATTATGGATTGAACAGATGACTGGCAAACCATTCTGACTATCTCTGTGATGACAAGCAGCATCACAGAAGAACTCTTGAACACTCGTGAGGTGTGTGTGATGGAGCGGCCCTCTTGAATCATATTCCACATAAGCTCCATGTTATCTACCTGGCCTGTCTAATCTTGCCCTTGGGTTTAACCATAGGCATCTGTGTGGCCCTCAGCATTGGTTTTCGTTTTGTTTCCACGTTGCTTTCAATAACAAATTTTGCTTTCCAGGCTTCTATGATTTGGGCAAAGTGAACTCATTCTGGCCATGCTTAGGGGCCTCTTGGGGAATGGAAAATGTATTTGCCTGTGACATGAGCTAAAAAAGTTCCAACAGCAGGCAAATGGGGAGAGAAGAAACTGGACAGGCCCTTGTTCCTTCCAAGTCTGGTTTTCTGAGTATGTCTCCAGTATTTGATTTGAAATGAAATCATCTCCAGTCAAAAGTAAGTAGAAAATACACTAAAAAGCTAACTATAAGTAATATTAATCATCTGACATTTGGGGTTTTTCATTCTTCTTCTTCTTCCAATTTCAGAGATGAATTGAAAGCTGTTAGTACCAAGTTACTTCTTATTAAACCGCCATCACTTAGTCAAAGGATAATGGCGCACTTACCCTTTTATAGGTTATTTTTCACTTTGAGTGATGCTACATCATTAAGCAATTTTCACATTTAATATATAAAATACATCTGGTTTCTCACATGCCTGTTATAAGAAGATGGACTACAACATTGGTGACTCAGTTTCTCTACAAAATGAGAAATCCTACAAGAAGGAAACAACCCTTTACAGCTGTTATATTTAACAGACAAGAGATGGTCACCTTAGTATCTAAAACGCATCTTGGCTGCTGCTGCTGCTAAGTCGCTTCAGCCGTGTCCGACTCTGTGCGACCCCACAGACGGCAGCCCACCAGGCTCCTCTGTCCCTGGGATTCTCCAGGCAAGAACACTGGAGTGGACTGCCATTTCCTTCTCCAATGCATGAAAGTGAAAAGTGAAAGTGAAGTAGCTCAGTCGTGTCCGACTCTCAGCGACCCCATGGACGGCAACCTACCAGGCTCCTCCATCCATGGGATCTTCCAGGCAAGAGTACTGGAGTGGGTTGCCATTGCCTTCTCCAGCATCTTGGCTAATTGGCTGCAAATGATCAACCTAATTTATGAATGCAGTTATGCAATATTCTGGGTGAGATTACATATATATATAAAATCTCAGCCAGGATACATATATTAGCTGCATCATGCAGCTTGTGAGATCTTAGTTCCTCAACTAGCGATTGAACTGAGGTCACAGCAGTGTAAGTACTGAGTCCTAACCACTGGACTTTCAGGAAATTCCTTCTTATGCTTTATATTATTTTCATGTATTAATTTTATGTTCCTACACTGGTGATTCTCTAGCTGCAATATGCACAGGAATATCCTCTTGAAGTGCAAGTTCTGGCTCTGTAGTTCTGGGGTGGGGCCTGTAACCTGCATATTAACAAGCTCCAGGTAACAGCCACGTTGCAGATCCTTGGACCACATTTTATGCAGTAAGACCTTGAATGAATGAAGAACAGACAAGTGAGTCAATTTTGCTGAAATCATCAAAATATGAAAAGAAAAATAAGGGGAAAAAAGAAACATGTAATGTCAATGTCAAAACCAAAAGAAGAAATTGTGAATCTAGTGCAGGAGACTATGTTGTTTTCTCACCAGCTTTTGACCCGGCTTCCCCACCCCTAGACATCGGTGATAAAAACAGCATCTGTGTCAAGCCAAAGCAAAGTTCTAAAATGACCAAGAGCAAGCTCAATGTTAAAAAGTTCCTAAAACTTTCTGATCTCCCATTTGAGACCAAGGTCTTTCCTCCTCTGATAATAACATTTCAAACATTGAGATCATTCTTACATTTGGTGTCCCAGACACTCCTCTTTTGTCTGGTGGACCTGAAGTTACCCCTGCCCATACCTCCCACACACACCTCTGAAACCTTCCCCATGCAGGGCCACTTCCATTGTGGCAGTGCAGGTCACAGGAATGTATCTTCTCTATAACAACTAGCTCCTACCCAGGCTTCCCAGCATGCAGGAATGGCAGCAATGTCCCTTGAGCCTCAGCAGAATAGCCAACAGAGCCAAATCTGTAGTTTTTTATATACCTTTCAAATTGATGAATAGCTTACAACAATAAAGTGCACAAATCTTTTAAACTGAAGTAACAGATGATTTATAACATTATGCTAATTACTGCTGTACAGAAAAGCAATTCAGTTATATATATATGTGTACATTTTAAAAATATTCTTTTCCATTATGGTTATTATAGGATATCGAATATATTTCTCTCTGCTATACAGGGAGAGAATTATGCACTATATACAGTCTTGATGTACTCCTTTCCCCATTTGGAGTATATTGTGTATACTGTCACCCTTCTTATTTAAATTGTATGCAGAATACATCATGCGAGATGCCAGGCTGGATAAACAACAAGATGAAATCAAGACAGCCAGGAGAAATATAGATAACCTCAGATATGCAGATGACACCACTCTTCTGGCAGAAAGAGAAGAGGAACTCAAGAGCCTCTTGATGAAGGTGAAAGAGGAGAGTGAAAAAGCTGGCTTAAAACTCAACATTCAGAAAACAAAGATCATGGCATCTGGTCCCATCACTTTATGGCAAATAGATGGGGAAACAGTGACAGATTTTATTTTCATAGGCTCCAAAATCACTGCAGATGGTGACTGCAGCCATGAAATTAAAAGATGCTTACTTCTTGGAAGAAAAGCTATAAACAACCCAGACAGTATACTAAAAAGCAGAGACATTACTTTGCTGACAAAGGCCCGTCTAGTCAAAGCTATGGTTTTTCCAGTAGTCATGTATGGATGTGAGAGTTGGACCATAAAGAAGGCTGAGTGCCAAAGAACTGATGCTTTTGAACTGTGGAGAAGATTCTTGAGAGTCCCTTGGACTGCAAGGAGATCCAGTCCATCCTAAAGAAGATCAGTCCTGAATATTCACTAGAAGGACTGATGCTGAAGCTGAAGCTCCAATACTTTGGCCACCTGATGTGAAGAACTGATTCATTAGAAAAGACCCTGATGCTGGGAAACATTGAAGGCAGGAGGAGAAGCAGACGAGAGAGGATGAGATGGTTGGATGACATCACTGACTTGATGGACATGAGGTTTGAGCAAGCGCCGGGAGTTGGTGATGGACAAGGAAGCCTGGTGTGCTGCAGTCCATGGAGTTACAAAGAGTCAGACACGACTGAGTGACTGAACTTAACTGAACCGTGCTATACAGTAGGGTTTTATTGTTTATCAATTCTATATATAATAGCTTCTATCTGCTAACCCCAACCTCCAACTCCATCCCTCCCCAACTCCTTCCCCCTTGGCAACCACCAGTTTTATTTCTATGACTTGTTTCTATTTCTGTTTCATAGATAGGTTTTATTTGTGTCATATTTTAAATTCCACATATAAGTGATATCATATGGTATTTACCTTTCTCTTTCTGACTCACTTTACTTAGTATGAGTATCTCTAGTTGCATTCATGTTGCTGCAAATGGCATCATTTCATTCATTTTTATGGCTGAGTAATATTCCATTGTATATATACACCACAGCTTATTAATCCATTCATCTATTGATGGACATTTAGGTTATTTTCATTTCTTGGCTATAATGAGTAGTGTTGCTAGGCATGCATGCATCTTTTCAATGTATAGGTTTGTCTGGATATATGATCAGGAGTGGGATTACTGGTTATATGATAATTCTATGTTTAGTTTCCTGAGGACCCTCCATACTGTTTTCCATAGTGACTGCACCAATTTACATTCCCACCAACAGTGTAGGAGGGTTCCCTTTTCTCCACAACCTCTCCAGCATTTGTTATTTGTAAACTTTTTAATTATGGCCACGCTGGTATGAGTTGATACTTCAATGTAGTTTTGATTTGTATTTCTGTAATAATGAGCAATGTTGAGCATCTTTTTGTGTGAAATGAACAAATATTAAGCATACAGCTCAATGACTACTGACATACCTGTATATCGAAGCAAGAAGCCAGATCAAGACTGAACACAGCACTACACAACAGGACTTCATGCAATGATGGACAGTTTCCGTGATAAAATACACGGATGAATTTATTAGCCACAGTGCCACTGAGTGCTTTCAAATGTGGCTAGTACAACCAAGGAACTTAATTTTCAATTGTAGTTATTTTCATTAATTTACATTTAAGTAGCCATCGTGGTTAGTGGCTGCCATAATGGACAGCACAGGCCTAGAACATTTTCAGCACCTTCGAGGAAGTTTCCCTCATGCTTTTCTTCCTGCCAATATCCTCCAAACATAAGCCCTCTTCAGGCTTCCAATACCAGAGGTTAGTTCCTGCTGTCTCTAGTTTAACTGTGATCAAGAACATGTTTTCAGTTTTTAGATGGTGCTTTATTTGAATCAATGAAGGGAAGTATTCGGAAATAACCCCCTGACTATGCACAAAACAGTCAATGTCAATTTTTTTATCATTATTAATTACCTTTATTATTATAATTATTTTTTATCTACTAATACTCCTCAATTCTATCTTCATAAGGGGAAAATAGTCTAAAAATATACTGAGAGCTACTAACTCTCCTGTACAAAACTAAGAAAAACTAACAGTCAACTTATCCAATATTTGTTTAAAATACTGTATGGACAGAGCTTTTAAAATTACTATAATTCTTATTAAAAATACCCCACACCATTCACTATATGTGGTATTTGAATACATCTGTTTTTATGTATTTTCCCACTTATGAGATTTAAAAGTCTTGATGTCCGTGGTTATATTGGATATTTTTGTAAATCTGACAAAATACAGAATAGTATCTTGTACGTGGCACCTGCCCAAGGTTCATGCATAGAAAGAAGAAGATGAGAGTCCTATAATAAGTACTAATTTAAATGTTTGTTTTGAAATGAAAGTTAATATGAGGTTCATATTTTGCTATTCCATACATTGATGTAATCACTTGTAATTTCCTGCCTTTTATTAATATTCATGATCCACTAAATTACTGCTTCATTCTTTCTGGAGTTATTTCTCCACTGATCTCCAGTAGCATATTGGGCACCTACCGACCTGGGGAGTTCCTCTTTCAGTATCCTATCATTTTGCCTTTTCATACTGTTCAAGGCAAGAATACTGAAGTAGCTTGCCATTCCCTTCTCCAGCGGACCACATTCTGTCAGACCTCTCCACCATGACCCGACCGTCTTGGGTGGCCCCACAGGCATGGCTGAGTTTCACTGAGTTAGACGCGACTGTGGTCCATGTGATCAGATTGGCTAGTTTTCTGTGATTATGGTTTTAGTGTGTCTGTCCTCTGATGCCTTCTTGCAACACCTACCGTCTTACTTGGGTTTCTCTTACCTTGGATGTGGGGTATCTCTTTATGGCTGTTCCAGCAAAACACAGCCACTGCTCCTTACCTTGGACGAGGGATATCTCCTCATGGCCACCCCTCCTGAGCTTGAATGTGGAGGTCCCAATATACTACTGGAGATCAGTGGAGAAATAACTCCAGAAAGAATGAAGGGATGGAGCCAAAACAAAAACAATACCCAGTTGTGGATGTGACTGGTGATAGAAGCAAGGTCAAATGCTGTAAAGAGCAGTATTGCATAGGAACCTGGAATGTTAGGTCCATGAATCAAGGCAAATTGGAAGTGGTCAAAGAGGAGATGGCAAGAGTGAATGACAACATTCTAGGAATCAGCAAACTAAAATGGACTGGAATGGGTGAATTAAACTCAGATGACCATTATATCTACTACTGTGGGCAGGAATCCCTTAGAAGAAATGGAGCAGCCATTATGGTCAACAAAAGAGTCCGAAATGCAGTACATGGATGCAATCTCAAAAATGACAGAATGATCTCTGTTCCTTTCCAAGGCAAACCATTCAATATCACAGTAATCCAAGGCTATGCCCCAAGCAGTAATGCTGAAGAAGCTGAAGTTGAATGGTTCTATGAAGACCTACAAGACCTTCAGAACTAACACCCAAAAAAGATGTCCTTTTCATTATAGGGACTGGAATGCAAAAGTAGGAAGTCATGAAACACCTGGAATAATGGGCAAATTTGGCCTTGGAGTACAGAATGAAGCAGGGCAAAGGCTAATAGAGTTTTGCCAAGAGAACACACTGGTAACAGCAAACACCCTCTTCCAACAACATAAGAGAAGCCTCTACACATGGACATCAACAGATGGTGAACACTGAAATCAGATTGATTATATTCTTTGCAGCCAAAGATGGAGAAGCTCTATACAGTCAGCAAAAACAAGACCAGGAGCGGACTATGGCTCAGATCATGAACTCCTTATTGCCAAGTTCAGACTGAAATTGAAGAAAGTAGGGAAAACCACTAGACCACTCAGGTATGACCTAAATCAAATCCGTTATGACTATACAGTGGAAGTGAGAAATAGATTTAAGGGACTAGATCTTATAGACAGACTGCCTGATGAACTATGGATGGAGGTTCGTGACATTGTACAGGAGACAGGGATCAAGACCATCTCCATGGAAAAGAAATGTAAAAAGGCAAAATGGAGGAGGCCTTACAAATAGCTGTGAAAAGAAGAGAAGTGAAAAGCAAAGGAGAAAGGGAAAGATATTCCCATTTGAATGAAGAGTTCCAAAGAATAGCAAGGAGAGATAAGAAAGCCTTCCTCACAGATCAATGCAAAGTAATAGAAGAAAACAACAGAATGGGAAAGACTGGAGATCTCTTCAAGAAAATTAGAGATACCAAGGGAACATTTCATGCAAAGATGAGTTCGATAAAGGACAGAAATGGTATGGACCAAACAGAAGCAGAAGATATTAAAAAGAGGTGGCAAGAATACACAGAAGAACTGTACAAAAAAGATCTTCACGACCGATAATCACGATGGTGTGATTTCTCACCTAAAGCCAGACATCCTGGAATGTGAAGTCAAGTGATCTTTAGAGACCATCACTATGAACAAAGCTAGTGGAGGTGATGGAATTCCAGTTGAGCTATTTCAAATCCTGAAAGATGATGCTGTGAAAGTGCTGCACTCAATATGCCAGCAAATTTGGAAAACTCAGCAGTGGCCACAGGACTGGAAAAGGTCAGTTTTCATTCCAATCCCAAAGAATGCTCAAACTAATGCACAATTGCACTCATCTCACACGCTAGTAAAGTAATGCTCAAAATTCTCCAAGCCAGGCTTCAGCAATAAGTGAACTGTGAACTTCCAGATGTTCAAGCTGGTTTTAGAAAAGGCAGAGGAACCAGAGATCCAATTGCCAGCATCCGTTGGATCACCAAAAGAGCAAGAGAGTTCCAGAAAAACGTCTATTTCTGCTTTATTGACTATGCCAAAGCCTTTAACTGTGTGGATCACAATAAACTGTGGAAAATTCTGAAAGAGATGGGCATACCAGACCACCCGACCTGCCTCTTGAGAAACCTATATACAGGTCAGGAAGCAACAGTTAGAACTGGACATGGAACAACAGACTGGCTCCAAATTGGAAAAGGAGTACATCGAGGCTGTATATTGTCACCCTGCTTATTTAACTTATATGCAGAGTACATCATGAGAAATGCTGGGCTGGAGGAAGCACAAGCTGGAATCAAGAATGCCAGGAGAAATATCAATAACCTCAGACATGCAGATGACACCACCCTTATGGCAGAAAGTGAAGAGAAACTAAAAAGCCTCTTGATGAAAGTGAAAGAGGAGAGTGAAAAAGTTGGCTTAAAGCTCAACATTCAGAAAACTAAGATCATGGCATCTGGTCCCATCACTTCATGGGAAGTAGATGGAGAAACAGTGGAAATAGTGTCAGACTTTACTTTTTTGGGCTCCAAAATCACTGCAGATGGCGATTTCAGCCATGAAAATAAAAGACGCTTACTCCTTAGAAGGAAAGTTATGACCAACCTAGATAGCATATTAAAAAGCAGAGACATTACTTTGCCAACAGAGGTCCGTCTAGTCAAGTCTATGGTTTTTCCAGTTGTCATTTATGGATGTGAGAGTTGGACTGTGAAGAAAGCTGAGCGCCGAAAAATTGATGCTTTTGAACTGTGGTGTTGGAGAAGACTCTTGAGAGTCCCTTGGACTGCAAGGAGATCCAACCAGTCCATCCTAAAGGAGATCAGTCCTGGGTGTTCACTGGAAGGACTGATGCTGAGGCTGAAACTCCAATCCTTTGGCCACCTGATTCGAAGAGCTGACTCATTGGAAAAGACATTGATGCTGGGAAAGATTGAGGGCAGGAGGAGAAGGGGATGTCGGAGGAGAAGGGGATGTCAGAGGATGAGTTGGCTGGATGGCATCACCGGCTTGATGGACATAAGTTTGGGTGAACTCCGGGAGTTGGTGATGGACAGGGAAGCCTGGTGTGCTAGGAATCATGGGGTCACAAAGAGTTGGACATGACTGAGCGACTGAACTGAACTGAACTGAAAAATTTGGTGACACTGGTTTCCCAGTTCTTTTTTTTTTTAATTTTAATTTTTTTATTTTTTCTAATAAAAATATTATGACTGCAATAAAAAAATTAGAATCTCTTACTCAATGTTATGCTTCACACTATTTAAAAAGATGTGGCTTTTTTCTTAGAGTTTCCGTAAATAGATTTAGTCTGTTTAACAGTTTTCTGTTGGGCCTGATCATTCTTATTGTATGTTTTAGGAGGTACCAACGAGGCAAACGTTTACTGCCTCCACTCAGAAAGTAGTTCCCTCTGGATCTATGAATGAATAGAGATCATTCTTTCGTTTTTGAGATTGCATCTAAGTACTGCATTTCAGACTCTTTTGTTGACTGTGATGGCTACTCCATTTCTTCTAAGGGATTCTTGCCCACAGTAGTAGATATAATGGTCACCTGAGTTATATTCAACCATTCCAGTCTATTTTAGTTCGCTGGAGTGGCAACTGCACAGCACTAGAACGGCTTTGAGGAGATACCCCACATCCAAGGGCAGAGAAGCCCCAGCAGACGGTAGGAGGGGCAAATTGGCATTTAGAATCAAATCCTATTCCCACCAGAGATGCTCAGAGGGCTCAAACAAACCTTGTGCACACCAGAACCCAGAGACCCTGCAGAGACTGA
Source organism: Cervus canadensis (assembly GCF_019320065.1). Classification (NCBI taxonomy): domain Eukaryota; kingdom Metazoa; phylum Chordata; class Mammalia; order Artiodactyla; family Cervidae; genus Cervus; species Cervus canadensis. Next base: position 17,601,189 of record NC_057395.1, on the reverse strand, counting down.
GACAGAACTGTGTTTGAGTGACTCCTGTGGAGGTCCAGGTCAGCAGTGGATTGCCGCAGGGGCAGGGGCTCTGGGTGCAGCAGACATGGGTATGGCATAAACTCTCTAGGAGGAGGTCACCATTAACTACACCATAGAGCTGCCAGAACTTATACAGGACTGGGAAACAGACACTTGAAGGGCACAAACAGAACCTTGTGTGCACCAGGACCCAGGAGAAAGGAGCAGTGACCCCACAAGAGACTGAGCCAGACTTGGCCGTGAGTATCCAAGAGTCTCCAGCAGAGGTTTGGGTTGGTGGTGGCCTCTGCAGGGCTGGGGGCACTGAGTGTAACAGTGCATGCATGGCCCTTTTGAAGGAGGTTGCCATTATCTTTATTACCTCCACCATAGTTTGGCCCCAGGTAAATAACAGGGAGGGAACACAGCTCTACCCATCCATAGAAAATTGGATTAAAGTTTTACTGAACATGGCCCAGCCCATCACAACAAGACCCATTTCCCCCTCAGTCAGTCTGTCCCATCAGGAAAATTCCATAAGCCTCTTATCCTTCTCCATCATAGGGCAGGCAGACTGAAAACCACAATCACAGAAAACTAACCAATCTGATCATGTGGACCACAGCCTTGTCTAGCTCAGTGAAACTATGAACCATGCCATGTAGGTCCATTTAGGACAGATCATGGTGGAGAGTTCTGACAAAATGTGGTCCACTGGAGAAAGGAATGGCAAACCACTTTAGCATTCTTGCCTTGAGAACCCCAGGAACAGTATGAAAAGGCAAAAAGGTAGGACACTGAAAGATGAACTCCCCAGGTTGATAGGTGCCCAACATGCTACTGGAGATCAATGGAGAAATAACTCCAGAAAGAATGAAGAGATGGAGCCAAAGCAGAAACACCACCCACTTGTGGATGTGACTGGTAATAGAAGCAAAGTCCAATGCTGTAAAGAGCAATATTCTATAGGAACCTCTTGTGTGGTTCCTTTTATTGGAATGAACTTTTATTGGAGTGAACTAGTTGCTTATCTGTAAGCAACAAAAAGTGACCCTGCTTTATTAAAAAGTAAAAAAAAAAAAAAAAAATCTATTGAAATGATAATAGGCAACATTACCAGCATTGCTGAGAAGCCTGAAGAGTTAGGGAGTAGCAAAGCAGGCTAAGATGGACTATCACTAAAACTCCACCCAAGGTGCCCAGTGAAGACATACATAGAGCTTGCATGCCACCACCAGCTGCACTAGTTCCTACTTGCCCTGTGGCTCCAACTGTCACTAGTTCTACCAATAAAATGGAATCTCTCCTGCTCCACCTCTTACGTCATATAGTTTAGGGTTTATTTATCTAATGGCCCATGCCCAGGTCACATGCCTGTGACCTGGCTGCAAAGGAGTCTGGGAGACTGATTTCTCTGGCTTCTGTTGACTCACAAAGGAGGAATTCTTCTAGGTAGAAAAAGGAGGCAGCTATCTGGCAGCCCTCCCAAGTTACAGATGTACATTGCAATGCCTCTCTATTCATTTTAAGAGATGACAAACAATTGCTAATGTGTAGAAACAAATCATTGCTAATATATAGAGGATCTATAAGTAAAAAGTTCCTCTAGCATCTTCAAAATGCCAAATGTCTCTTGTTCAAAATGTAATTCTTATGACTCAAAGCACCTTAGCATAACACATTTAGATGTTATCCACCCAGGGAGAAGCTTTACAATATATGACTTCCTCCTCCATTTCTCCTTCTCACAGTGTATTTCCCAAGGCCATCATCTAATTAACAATCACAAAGCTTCCTACAAAACAAATGCCTATGAAATGGCTGGCTTCTTCATTAGCTTGTTTCTCTCTCCTCATCTCTTTCAATTAGCAGCTGATAAAAGGAAATCAAAAGCACCTGATACCCATTTTTCATGACGGAGAGATTTCATGTCTCTCTGAAGCATGAATAAAATTCAATTTCAGAGCGCTCTCCCCTCCATTTGGAAAATGACACTCTGAATATCACAGCCTTTATCTGGTAAAGACCCCTTTCTGAAAATGTTTACTTGCATTGTATTAAGCAAGGCACTAATACATGGCTTTTGTAAATGTCATCTCTATATGTAGGGTATCAGATGAATAAACTTCTAATTCTTTGGACCATCCCAATTCTATTTCCATAATAAAAGATCATTTGTCATGATCAATATTTATGATGTGCCACTAAGTATATACCATGAAACTATGGAAAAATTTTTTTAAAGAAAGGCTACAAATACTCCTCAGTTTTGTTATTCAGTAAAAATTTTATGTAAGAGTTTGCTCTGTACATCAAATTTATTAAGCAACTAGTACATGCAATGATGTGAATAATCAGATACTGTCTTTGACTTTTAAGCACACATTTTGGTGGAAGAAATAGGCAATGAGCATGTAAACTGACAAACCAAACAGTATTAAGGAAGTTTACAAAGCAATAAAATGTAAGTTGATCAGCGGAGTCCTACTTGACATGGGTGGTTAAGAAAGCACCCAGGAGATGTGGTTATAAGAGAAGAAGTAAATCCCATGAAAAGTTGGAAAAGGAACATACCAGGAAGAGGGTCTATCAATATCAAAATCTCTGAGATAGAATGTGCTTGATATGCTCCAGGGCTTCCTAAGAGGCAGGTCAGGCAGTAGCTTGTTAGAAGTCAGATCACCATGGAACATTTTGGGCCACGAAAACGAGTACAGATTTATTTTAAGACTGAGAAGAGACAAGAATTAATTTATATTTTTAAAAGATCATCATGCCCATGTGGAAAATGGGCATTAGAAATGGCCAAGAGTGGAAGGAAGGAGATAAATTAGGAAGTGGTCCACCAGGTGAGATGGTGGCTTGAGTTAGTGGTGGTGAGAGAGTTGAATTTTACTGTTTTAACAGCAAAACAGATAGGAATTACTCACTGATTCAACATGGGGAATCAGAACAGGCAGAGTGCAAAAATGACCCCCAGGTCTCTATCCATCCCTGCATCCAAGTCCATTACACAGTTATCTTCCAGCTCCTCCCATCAGGAGGTGGAGTCTGTTTTCCCATTCCTTGTATTTGGGCTTGGATATGTAACTTGCTTTGGCCAAGTGAATGAGGTATTAGTAGATGCAATACCCGAACAGTTCTAAGTTGTTGTTCAGTCATTCAGTCATGTCTGAGTCATTGTGACTCCATGGACTGCAACATGCCAGACTTCCCTGTTCTTCACTATCTCCCAGAGTTTGCTCACATTCACGTCCATTGAGTCAGTGATCCCATCCAACCATCTCATCCTCTGCCCTCCCCTTATGCTTCTGCCCCCAATTTTTCCCAGCATCGGGGTCTTTTCCAATGAGTCAGCAGCTCTTTGCATCAGCTGGCTGAAGTATTAGAGATTCAGCTTCAGCATCAGTCCTTTAAAAGACTATTCAGTGGCACAGGCAGCAGCAGTCCTGGGAGGCGAGGTGTGCTGGCCTAACTCCTCTTGGAGGAGGCTGCCCTTATCCCTGAAGTTCTAAGGCTGGGTTTCAAAAAGCTTTGTAGCTTTCACTCTCTCAGAGAAAATGCTGAAAACTAGCCTTCTGATACATGGAGACAAATGGGAAAAGAATCCAGTCATCCCAGCATCCCATGAGACAGCATCCTAGACCAGCCAAACCCAAGCTGATTGCCACCTGCCCTCACACTCATGTGAGCCAACCAAGCTGAAAACAACCAAGACCAGCCTGGATCTGCACAACCACCCAGATGACCTGCAGCTCAATCAGCTAAATAATGCTTGTTGCTTTAAAATCACTAAATTTTGAGGTACAGTGTGCTGCACAGCAATAACCTACTATTACAATGGAAAAGAAAAGAATTAAGTGCAACATTTACATTATATAACTTACAAAAGTGCAATACTTACTAAAGAAAGTTTATTTTCTTATTTTATGGGCAGCCCTAAAGTAATATTTATTATAATTAGAGATAGGTTGTTTTAGTCAACTATATAGTATAAGGTATCAGTGGAGGGTGGGTCTATATTAAATATGACAGACCAGAAAATATATGATAAATTCATGTTCTTTAAATTTCACCTTGGGACTTCCCTGGTGGTCCACTGGTTAAGAATCCTTCTGTTAATTCAGGGTTCATGGGTTCTATCCCTGGTCTGGGAAGATTCCACATGCTGCGGGCAACTAGGCCCATGTGCCACAACTAGAGAGCCTGCATGCTCCCACTACTGAAATCCACGTGCCCCAGAGGCTGTGCTCTGCAACGAGAAGCCACTGCAATGAAAAGTTTGTGCACTGCAACAAAAACTGAGTGCAACCAATAACAGTAAACATAATAAACTGCTCTCTAATATGTACTTTCAAGTTATTAAAAAAATTCACCTTAAATAATAATGCTGAGTAAGACTGTAAGAATTTGCATGTTATCTAGGATTACAGAAAAGTATTTTTTAAAAATTATATGTATCTTTTGGATAGCAGCCATCCTGACTGGCGTGTAATGGTACCTCATTGTGGGCTTGATTTGCATTTCTGTGATAATGAGTGATGTTGAGCATCTTTTCATGTGTTTGTTAGCCATCTGTATGTCTTCTTTGGAGAAATGTCTGTTTAGTTCTTTGGCCCATTTTTTGATTGGGTCATTTATTTTTCTGGAATTGAGCTGCAGGAGTTGCTTGTATATTTTTGAGATTAATCCTTCATCTGTTGCTTCATTTACTATTATTTTCTTCCAATCTGAGGGCTGTCTTTTCACCTTGCTTATAGTTTTCTTTGTTGTGCAAAAGCTTTTAAGTTTAATTAGGTCGCATTTGTTTATTTTTGCTTTTATTTCCAATATTCTGGGAGGTGGGTCATAGAGAATCCTGCTGTGATTTATGTCAGAGAGTGTTTTGCCTATGTTCTTCTCTAAGAGTTTTATAGTTTCTGGTCTTACATTTAGATCTTTAATCCATTTTGAGTTTATTTTTGTGTATGGTGTTAGAAAGTGTTCTAGTTTCATTCTTTTACAAGTGGTTGACCAGTTTTCCCAGCACCACTTGTTAAAGAGGTTGTCTTTTTTCCATTGTATATCCTTGCCTCCTTTGTCGAAGATAAGGTGTCTGTAGGTTCGTGGATTTATCTCTGGGCTTTCTATTCTGTTCCATTGATCTATATTTCTGTCTTTGTGCCAGTACCATACTGTCTTGATGACTGTGGCTTTGTAGTAGAGTCTGAAGTCAGGCAGGTTGATTCCTCCAGTTCCATTCTTCTTTCTCAAGATTACTTTGGCTATTCGAGGTTTTTTGTATTTCCATACAAATTGTGAACTTCTTTGGTCTAGTTCTGTGAAAAATACCGTTGGTAGCTTGATAGGGATTGCATTGAATCTATAGATTGCTTTGGGTAGAATAGCCATTTTGACAATATTGATTCTTCCAATCCATGAACACGGTATGTTTCTCCATCTGTTTGTGTCCTCTTTGATTTCTTTCATCAGTGTTTTATAGTTTTCTATGTATAGGTCTTTTGTTTCTTTAGGTAGATATACTCCTAAGTATTTTATTCTTTTTGTTGCAATGGTGAATGGTATTGTTTCCTTAATTTCTCTTTCTGTTTTCTCATTGTTAGTGTATAGGAATGCAAGGGATTTCTGTGTGTTAATTTTATATCCTGCAACTTTACTATACTCATTGATTAGCTCTAGTAATTTTCTGGAAGAGTCTTTAGGGTTTTCTATGTAGAGGATCATGTCATCTGCAAACAGCGAGAGTTTCACTTCTTCTTTTCTTATCTGGATTCCTTTTACTTCTTTTTCTGCTCTGATTGCTGTGGCCGAAACTTCCAAAACTATGTTGAATAGTAGTGGTGAGAGTGGGCACCCTTGTCTATTTTCTGATTTCAGGGGAAATGCTTTCAATTTTTCACCATTGAGGGTGATGGTTGCTGTGGGTTTGTCATATATAGCTTTTATTCTGTTGAGGTATGTTCTTTCTATTCCTGCTTTCTGGAGAGTTTTAATCATAAGTGGATGTTGAATTTTGTCAAAGGCTTTTTCTGCATCTATTGAGATAATCATATGATTTTTATGTTTCAATTTGTTAATGTGGTATATTACATTGATTGATTTGCAGATATTAAAGAATCCTTGCATTCCTGGGATAAAGCCCACTTGGTCATGGTGTATGATCTTTTTAATATGTTGTTGGATTCTGTTTGCTAGAATTTTGTTAAGGATTTTTGCATCTATGTTCATCAGTGGCCTGTAGTTTTCTTTTTTTGTGGCATCTTTGTCTAGTTTTGGAATTAGGGTGATGGTGGCCTCATAGAATGAGTTTAGAAATTTACCTTCTTCTGCAATTTTCTGGAAGAGTTTGAGTAAGATAGGTGTTAGCTCTTCTCTAAATTTTTGGTAGAATTCAGCTGTGAAGCCATCCAGTCCTGGGCTACAAGCAATAAATGCTGGAGAGGGTGTGGAGAAAAGGGAACCCTCTTACACTGTTGGTGGAATGCAAACTAGTACAGCTGATATGGAGAACAGTGTGGAGATTTCTTAAAAAACTGGAAATGGAACTGCCATATGACCCAGCAATCCCACTCCTGGGCATACACACCAAGGAAACCAGATCTGAAACAGACATGTACACCCCAATGTTCATCACAGCACTGTTTATAATATCCAGGTCATGGAAGCAACCTAGATGTCCAACAGCAGACGAATGGATAAGGAAGCTGTGGTACATATACATCATGGAATATTACTCAGCCATTAAAAAGAATTCATTTGAATCAGTTCTAATGAGATGGATGAAACTGGAGCCCATTATACAGAGTGAAGTAAGCCAGAAAGATAAAGACCAATACAGTATACTAACGCATATATATGGAATTTAGAAAGATGGTAACGATAAGCCTATATGCAAAACAGAAAAAGAGACACAGATGTGCAGAACAGACTTTTGGACTCTGTGGGAGAAGGCGAGGGTGGGATGTTTCGAGAGAACAGCATCGAAACATGTATACTATCAAGGGTGAAACAGATCACCAGCCCAGGTTGGATGCGTGAGACAAGTGCTTGGGGCTGGTGCACTGGAAAGACCCAGAGGGATCGGGTGGAGAGGGAGGTGGGAGGGGTGATCGGGATGAGGAATACATGTAAATCCATGGCTGGTTCATGTCAATGTATGGCAAAAACCACTACAATATTGTAAAGTAATTAGCCTCCAACTAATAAAAATAAATGGAAAAAAATTATATGTATCATTTAACACGGTTATGCACTTCTTGTTTTATCAAGTAAGGGTAATTTACATACACACATGCTCACCTGCTTTTTCTAATGCTTTCACGTCATGAAAGGTGATGCTTTTATGATGTGATACTACTCAGTTTCCTAGGATCCCCCATCACGGTCCAACCTAGTATCATGCCTAGAAAACAGATATGCTCACAGTCCTTGGTCTTTTCTATCCATCAACAATTCATGGAGGATGCTACATAAAGCCACTAAGGAAAATATCAAAGTTTAAATCTCAAGAGTCTCAGAATACTGTCTTAGCAGTCCCACCATAGATTCAAGTAACACAAACAGAAAAGGACTGAGGAAAAGTTAGGTACTTAGTAACTTTTCTGAAAGCAGAAAAAGTGGATGTGATGAAAAAGGAGCTATGTCATAATCTAAAGGTGTGCAGGGTGGGAGGGGGGCACTGAACTATTACCTGTTAGGGAAGTGAGCACATAAAAATTTCATCTTCCTTTGAACACTTTTCTCTGTGGGACTCAAATTCCAGCTGAAGATGTTTCAATCACATGCTTTGCAATGCCTTCTCTAATGTCTTCATTTTTGTTTTAACAACTGCCATAGCACCAATATGTTATCTTAAGGGTCTTTTTTTTTTTTTTAAATACCACATTTGGGTACGTGTTCAGGGAGAGTACCTGCTGCCCTGTCCCCACCTATGTAATCTGAACCACCAAAGAAAAGGACAGGGAACATCTCTAGTCTGTAATGAAGACCTTTTGTTGTTGTTGTTCAGTTGCCCAGTCATGTCTGACTCTTTGTGACCCCACGGGCAGCAGCACACCAGGCCTCCATGTCCCTCAGCATCTCATGGAGTTTGGCCAACTCCATGTCTGTTGCATCAGTGATGCCATCAGCCATCTCATCTTCTGATGCCCTCTTCTCCTTCTGCCCTCAATCCTTCCCAGCATCAGGGACTTTTCCATTGAGCCATCTGTTCATATCAGATGACCAAAATACTGGAGACCTAACCAAGAACAAAAATCAATGATGGGAGGGCAGTAGTTATGGAACTAGTGTTCAGGTACAAGGAAGTTTCATATGGCTGACATGATTGACTACTGTGCCATTCTACTGAGTAATGAATATTGATTTTTCTTTAAACATGAGAGTTTTCCCAGCAAGTACCTCATTTTAACAATGAATTCTGAGAAGTACTGAACACGCAAAGCCTCTTCTCACTAAAACCTGACACTCTCCTCCATGAATTACCTGTCTCCTGTCTGGATCAGAGCTGATTTGAGCCAAATTGGAAATGGCCTTGCAAACTCTTGTCTAGGGCTCTTCCAGTGGAATTTCATATACATGGGTTGTTGCTCAGAACTGCTTTTTTTCCCTAAAGAGGTATGATACTCACATGCAGCCTGATAGTTCTACAAGAGTGATTTCTGGAATAACTCAGGTGTCACTGTATGGAATAAAGGGACAGAGCACAGAAAAGAACTGACCAAGGTCTGTTTCACACACAACACGATAGATGGTGGGTGTTATTAATAGATAAAAAAGTAGTCTTTAATGGAGTAAGAGCTAAGCCCCTGACATCAAACTGAAAACTCTGATTTCTGGTCATTCCTCAGTCAAGGTGCTTACTGATTTTTGCCTCTGTTTCCGCATGTGTGAAATGAAAATAAGAATATATTCCTCATAGGATACTGTGAAATAAATAACATAAAATAAAGGTAACAAGTAACTGAACTCCCAAATAAATGAATAGTAGTAATGAAAGAATTGAAAGTCAAATGCAATTATGACATCAAAAATAGGTAGTTTCAGTACAAGGTCAGAGTTACAAGCCAGCTTTTCTGTGGTTTTCTTGGCCTTCCTCTCATTACCACAAAATGGCGACCACAGCTCCAAACATCATGTGCTCGCCTGACTTCATTCAAAGTAGGAATAAAAGGTGTTGGGGTTTCCCTTTATGCTCATCTCTCTCTTTGTAAGAGAGGTACCTCAGACCCACTGGTCACAACTGGGTCATGTGCCCATGTCTTATGTGCAAAGGATGCTGGCAAAGTCAACATCTAGCATTTTTTAGCTTCTTTAATGGTAGCAGGATTCTGCCATCAAGGAGGAAGTTTGGGGCAAAAAGGCTAGTGAGGAGGCAACAATTTCTGCCACAATATATGCAGCAACAAAAAATAGTTGTTGGCAAACAGGTATTGGCTTTAAGTAAAAAATGAAAAATATTAGGTCCTTTTGTTATAATTCTGTCAAACTCTACTCCACATGTGGTGAATTTTCATGACAGATGCTACGTAGCCTCCATTTACCATCAATAAGAGTTTCTAGCCTCCTTTTGGGGAAGCACCACTGTCTCCTAATTTTGAATGGTCTTGGAGGGAATCAGTGGTTCTCTTCTGCTACTGAAGCACAGTGGACTAAACCTTTTCTCATACTTTCCTGGTACAACCAGAGGAACCACGTACCTTAGGTGGGAACAATTTACATTTTGGTCAAGGACTCTGCATTTCGAGCACAGGCAACGGCAATTAGGGATAACTAAAGAAGCGGGTGCAGCAGTAGGAACCAGCCCGCAGAGCTGACCTTTCTTCTCCTGCTGCGTGATGCTCATCAGTTCCCTGTATTACATCAGCCTCTGCAAGAGGTTTCCCAGATAGCTCATGGGCAGGGACACCTCTCCCCAGCTGCTGTGAGTGTTGGCTGCTAACAGTTTACAGTTGCCCTGTTCCCCAAAGAACTGCACTCCACAGACAGGAACGCCACCTCTGTCTGCTCATCCCTGGTCCAGGAGATGCCTGAAGACAGTGAGTCCCTGGACCCTGATCATACTGGCTCCCAAGAGCTTCATGTGCCCGCCTCCCTCCGCACCCCAGCTCTACCCAGGTGGTGCAATGGTAAAGAATCCACCTGCCAATGCAAGGGGTGCAAGAGATGCAATCTTTGGGTTGGGAAGATCCCCTAGAGGAGAAAAAGGCAACCCAATCCAGTATTCTTTCCTGGAAAATCTCATGGACAGAGGAGTCTGGTGGTCTACAGTCCGTGGGGTCACAAACAGTTGGACACAACTGATTGAGCGTGTGTGCGCGCGCGCGCACACACACACACACACACACACACACACACACACACACACAGTAACTTCACCTTGGTAGCTTGAAAGAGGTCATGGGGGCAGTATTTACACTATAGAAACGCAAATGCTGTAAATCTGGTTCCCCACAGCCCCAGAGGTCCCCTTTACCTGGACACTGCTGCCTGAAAGGCTCCAACCAGAGGTAAAAGCAGCTCTTCTGCCCCTTTCCTTTCTGCCCATTTCTGCTCCCCTCTAACCTTAAAAGAACTGAATTACAGGAATGAGATCACTGGGCAATTTCACCTAACTTCTGACTTCTGCTCTCCAGAACGCCCACCATGTCTTGCCCAACCTGTTGCTTCTTTTCCTAGATAAAAAGAACTAAGAATGAAAAATTAAGTAATTAAAGAATGATTAATTCTCTACTCCCAAAGCCCCTCTAAGGAAGCCTGCAGGCAGACCATGTGGGCAATGTCAATGGAAAGGAAAGGTACTTTAATCAGAAAAGCTGGCAATCTGGGGAGATGATGGACTCACATCCAGAGACTAATTTATTGGCTTTTGAGTGGTGAGCAGCCACACTTGACTCTGGAACAGAGAGAGTCCACCGCCACTGGCTGATTGGCACAGGAACACAACAGCCCAGCCCTTTGTCTGGAGGTGGAACAATTCTCTGATGGTGTTTAAGCATCGGAGCCCAGTGAAATCAGCCTGCTGCTAGGCTCCACCTGAACCCGTGCTTGCTGCTTAAATCCTTCTCCTGCCCTATCCCATTTCCCTCGCCAGCTTCCAGCTTTCTCTGGAGAACATTCCCTCAGTAAGTCACTGGCACACGAACCCCCCCACTCAGTCTCTGCTTCTCAGGATCCCAGCCTAAGCTCCCCTGAGTACACCCTTAGCTCCTGCTTACAAAGCCCAAGGCTAAAGACTTCTGTCAATTCTTAGTCCCACTGTCTTTCCAAGGAGTTTCTTTTTGCTTACAATAGCCAGCATAAAATTAAGCCTCTATTTTGCTTGCAACCATCAAAATATTAGGAAGTAAGATATATAGAAAGGAACATAATAGCCACCTTTGTCAACTGCTTTTAAGTTTTAGGGTGCAATCTAGCCCAGAAAATTAAATCAGTGAAAATAAAACAAGATCTTAAGTATTGAATCAACTGATGCAATCTGATGTGTTAAAGATGCTTAAAAAGTAAATCTACTCTTTTCCATTACAGTTACATTAAAATTATTCCAACAGCCATATGAAATACCCAGACCCATTAGTAGAAATTATTATGTAATAAAACACTATTATCCTCAGTCAGTTAAAACTGAAAGGTTTTGTAGCCTAATATAACTCTAGAAATATCCTGCATATGTAATCACTGCAGTAAGATCTTTGCAAGTGCCACTGCTTCAAGTTAACATTTTTATTTTCTTTAGTGTCTCAACCCTCAAAAGTCAATTATGCTTTGAAAACACCATGTCTTTAAATAATTAAATGCTTTCACATTTCACCCAATGAATAAAACAACCTTAATTAATAGAGAAATCATAGCCTTGTCACACTCATAGCTCAAATAAATACCTCCTAGGGTTCAACTGAAAACATGGAAGTGGGAAGTCTGACCTCCCCTGCTTGACTGCTATTCTTCAAAGATCTATAAACTTTACGCCAGAAAGATGGCACAAGCCGTGACTCAGCTATGTATAAGACAGCCCGTGCAGAAGCAGGATGTTTGAACTGCTCATAAATTAGGCACCCAAGGATGCAAAATACTGTCATGTACGTATCCTCCTAGGCAGACTTTACGCAACTTATTTTATAGTATAGGTAAATCCCTAGAGGTCCCCTGTAAATTAGTTCAAAGAATCTAAATCAAATCTCCCTCTAATTAAAGGAACCATGAGGTAAAAAGTTCTGAAAAATGCAAAATTCTTTTTTAAGAGGATTTTAAATAACCACTATCCAACTTATTACACACGGCATCTGATTAAAGTAAGAGAAAGCCTAGTAGCAAGCTGCAAAAAACAGTTGCTAAAAACCTGTTCTTCCCAGGAAACTATGGATTTTGGGTGACTGTGATGTGTCCATGCAGGCTCATCACTCTGGTGGGGAATCTTGATAATGGGGAGACTGTGCATGTATGTGGGACAGCTTATGTGGGAAATCTCTGTACCTTCCTATTAACTGTGAACCTAAAACTGCTCTAGAAAAAATAAAGTTTTATTTTTTTAAAGAACCTGTTCTTTGTGGCACTTCTTATTTACATGGTGTTCTGTTTGTCTGACTTCCTCAGCAAAATATAAGCCAAGACTTTGTCTCTTCACTGAAGGGTCCCAGGGCCTATAACTATGCCTGGTCCAAAAAAAAAGGGTTCAATAAAGATTTTGTGCATGGAGGGAAAAAACAAGATAAACAAGTATCTATTTTTTGCTAGTAAAACCTTATACTGATCTATTAACAAAAACGGCAGAAACTAACATAACAATGTAAAGCAACTGTAATAAAAATTAAAACAACAGTAACAAAAAACCAATAGCAATGCATTTGCAAAGACATTAAAAATGCTAAAGTTTTTTAAAATCTCAATAATCAAAATCATTCTATAGAATAAGCAGAAGGCAGTATTTCCCAGCCTTTCTATCTCGAGAAATCAGAGGAACATAATCTAGTAGAGACAGTGAAGCACCAGTTGGACGCAATGTTGAAAGTATATGTTTGGTTCCTTTCCTTACTGGCTGGAATTGATTTGAGGCATTACCCAGAGCAATTGACATGCTCCCAGCATGGCCAGATACAGTAGCCACCAGCCCCATGTGACTATTGAGCCCTTGCAAAGTGGCCAGTTTGAACTGAGGTGAGAGATGTGCCATTAAAGGTAAAATGTACACCAAACTTCAAAGATTTGGGAAAATAGGATTCAATAATTTTTATACTATATACATGTTGACATGAGAATATCTTGCATATACCTTAAAAACAGGTATTAATATATCTTAAAAGCAACAGTATTAAGATCAATTTTCATATTCAGATTAATTTACTAAGATTATCTTCACCTATGTCTTTTTACTTCTTAACGTGGCTCCTGGAAAGTGTTAAATGACATACGTAGCTCGCATGGGTGGCTCAGAATAAACTTTTTGGACATTGTAGCATTAAACAATGTCCTGATTACAGAGTGAAGCTCCTTACTGCAAACACCTATACTTTCTGCCTGGAGAGCTCCTATCAGGCTACAGGAACTCACTGAGCCTTTTGTAAGACAAGGTGGTCTTGTCAGATAGTTAATGACCCTGGAAGCGCCTTGAACCAGTGGCTGGAAGTGAGCTGATAAGTTTACCAGTTGTCTTGACTTTCACTGGGGACAGTTCAGAGGTGCATGTTACCATGTTTCATGGAGGTCCCCAGCAGAGCTGAGCACCAGTCATCCACAAGGCCAACTCCCTTGATAACATTCCTCATTGAGCTCTTTCCCTTCCCCATTTCACCTCCACTCACCCAAGTGTTTCCTGGATTTATTTTCCCAAGAAATTATGCTTGCATCAGAATCTTCTCTCAAGGTCTGCATCTGGCAGAACCAAAATGAAGATAACAGGGAAGACAAAATAAAACAGAACAAAACCTACCAGACACATTCCATACCTGTCAAGGAGTTTTATTTCAACCCTTCATAAACTTAACAACCCCTTCAAGATAAGTACAGTAAAAGCCTTTGTGACTATCACAACCAGAGATACTGCTTTATCACAGACAGGATAAAAATAAAACATGAGAATATGAAAAGAAACCATATGTTCAATTGCACCAAATCTAAATGTAGGGTGTTTTTCCCTCTTGGATCTTTTATTAGATTGCACTCAACTTGGTGTTTTAGAAGATTTTCATAGCTCTGTTCTCTTCTCTGATTCTACTTGGGAAATTGTGACTTTTTAAAGGAAATACTGGAATTCAGAGACCCTGAGATAGAATGGAGGGTTTTGTCGTCCTTAACATGTATCTGAATCCTTAGTCCATGTCCCTCGTAAAATGGCCTGATTTTGAGAACAGTGTAAATTAATAAAAACAAACCTTCCACATTCTCTGTCTTCCAAGAGCATCTTCATGCAGTCTGTTTTTAAGCTCTTATTTGAATTCCTTTCCTCTTCTCTCCAAATACCTTGGTAGTAATAAATAAGTCAGTTCCCCAGATAACATATACCTCCATTTTATTACCTTATAGGGCATAACGCTCTCACCACAGTCTTTTAGGCTCTAAGCCCAATGGCGACAAGAATAATCAAGCACTGAACTCAGGTACTAACTAGAGTAAATATGGATATTGGCTGCACTTGGTCTATAAATAACAAGATTATTTGAAGATGAGGAGTTTGCTTCCAAAGTTCTGCTGCTCTGAGAGCTTTTTCACAGTCTTACTAGAATGCAGCCTCTTTTATACTCTCATAAGAGAGCAAATGCAGGCAATAGCTTTCTGGGACAAGGAAGTGTGTGTGTGCATGCATGCCTCTGGCTCTGGGGGCAGCCTTAGGTAGGGAAAAAGGGTGTTGCTGAGTCATTTATCCAACAGCCTGAGATGTGATGTCCTTCCTACCCCCATGCTTTGTGGTGAACTCACCACGCTGTTAATGGAAGCATAGAATTTAGCATTTTATAGCTTGCCAACACTGGGGTCAACACAGCATTGAAAGGCAGAGGCTATTTTCTCATCTCCTGAAGACCACTAGATCTATCTTCCTCCCCGCACGCCAAGCCTGGGCATCTGCGATTCCCACCTTCTGTCCATGTCCGCCAAGGGCAAGGTCAGTCCCTCTCCTCTGCAGTCTCAGGGAGCGCTGGGAAGGGAGCCTTGGAGCAGGGGTGTGCTGAGGCCAGCTGGCATGAGATAGTGACAGCCTGTGGTCCCAGCTCCACTCCAGTGACACCACCCTCTGCCAGTTGGAAATCTGCCCCTTGGTGAGAGTATGTATATCATAAAAATCAGCTGAAGTTACAATTCAGGGTCTCCTTGTCAGGAGACTAGCTTGCTACACATTTTCCAACACACCTCTGAATTTGGGGGAACTAAAAGAAACATAGTTTATCAAAATCAAATGTTCTCTATCCACACAGAATGGAACCATGCCCTAATAAGGACAAGACATGCCCGGGGTCAGGTTCACAGGCTCCCTTCTCTATGAAATGTTTTGTCTTTTGCCTGGAGACCACATCTAAGGAAAAGAAAGGCAGGATTTTCCAACCAAGAAACAGGTCCCAGTACTCACAGAATTTAGTCTAGGCCTGCTTTCCACAGGGACCAAACCTTTTGTGACTCCAGTCACAATACAGTCCCTTGAGGAGCTACACACATGTCATCTTCGTTGAGCACCTAAGAACTCTGAAGGAGAAAGCAGGCAAGCATCCATTGTAGGAAAAAATTCACATGGGGAAGATTTCACTTAATACTGAATCCTACAATATAACTGGGAAATCCAGGAGGCTGGGGGTGGGAGTTACACAAGATGCTGCAGAATCTAGCTCTGCTTCTTTGTTTTACTGTCATTTCACTGCTAAACATCTGATAACACTGTGTTTCAAGGAAATTACTCTGTAGCACATTTAGGTTTGTAAGAACTGATTTCTAATCACATAAATATTCAGCCATTTGCATTTCAGGAAATAACTTCTACTCCTAGATGAACAGATTATCATGCTTATCTTTGGAGAAGCAGGCAGCTATGAGGTTGATGTTGCCTCATACCTATAGGAAATCTAAGGATGCTAGACTTCACAGAATTACTGGGAGAGCTTGTTAAAACACATTCCCTAGCCCTACCCCCAGGGATTCTGAATCAGTAACTGGGGCCAATGAATTAGCATCTTGAACAACCTCCCAGGACTTCCCTCATAGCTCAGTAGGTAAAGAATCTACTTGCAATGCTGGAGACCTGGGTTCGATCCCTGGGTCGGGAAGATCCCCTGGAGAAGGAGATGACAACCCACGCCAGTATTCTTGCCTGGAGAATCCCATAGACGGAGGAGCCTGGCGGGCTATAGTCCATGGGGTCGCAAGAGTCAGACACAACTGAGTGACTAAACCACCACCACCATAACCTCCCAGGTGATGGCAATGCAACTGGAACATGGACCTCACTTTGAGAAAACCTGCTGTAACCCACTACCCTTCGAACAAGGGTAGATGGTGTTCGTGGCACAGAGTCCAGAAAGGAAGTGCTGCTGGTCCCACTAAAGGGTCTTCTGTTAAGTCTGTAAGTAGTGCTGTTACAGTGTTTACCCAAACACAGTTAAGAGTGACTCCCTGGAGGCAAGAAGACTGGTGATAGAATGCCGGGTCAGAGACAATGACCTTTTTGTAAAAACGAATTTATTGGAGTATAGTTGCTTTACAATGCTGAGTTAGTTTTCACTATTCAGCAAAATGAATCAGCCACATACATACACATCCCCTCCCTTTTGGACTTCCTCCCTATTCAGCTAACAACAACAAAAAGAGACGTATTTCTATAAAAATTATTTGTTTCCATTATAGTCTTTTTTTCCCCCAAACATAAAACTTTTTATTTTGTATTGGGGTACAGCCAATTAACAATGTTGTGATAGTTTCAGGTGAATAGCGAAGGGACTCAGCCATACATATACATCTCCATGGGGTCACAGAGTCAGACATAACTGAGCAACTGAACAACAATGAAATTCTCTCCCAAAGCCCCCTTCTGTCCTGGCTGCTACATAACAGTGAACAGAATTCCATGTGCTATGCCATAGGTCCTTGCTGGTTATACCTTTTATACATAGCACCGTGTACATGACCTTCCCAAAGTCCCTGGCAAACAAGTTCATTTTCTGAGTCTCTTTCTGTTTTGTAAGTTCATTTGAATCATTTCTTTTTTAGATTCCACAATAAGGGATGTCATACTATATTTCTCCTTCTCTGTTGACTTTCTTCACTCAGTATGACACTAAGTCCATCCATATTGCTGCAAATGGCATTATTTCATTCTTTTCAATGGCTGAGTAATACTCCTTTAGGACCCCAGGAGACTCTTTTAAGTTCTACATCCAAGGTTACATTCAGATCATAATATATAATAGCTATTTCATTCTCAGTTCATCTGCCTGTGAACCATCTTGTTGCCATTCAGTCGTTAAGTTGCGTCCGACTCTTTGCGACCCTGTGGACTGCAGCACTCCAGGCTTCCCTGTCCTTCACTATCTCCTAGAGTTTGCTCAAACTCATGTCCACTGAGTCAGTGATGCTATCTAATGATCTCAACCTCTGCCACCCCCTTTTGCCTTCTTCTGCATTCAATCTTTCCCAGCATCAGGTCTTTTCCAGTGAGTCAGCTCTTCACATCAGGTGGCCAAAGTATTGAACTTCAGCTTCAGCATCTCCAGTGAACATTCAGGGTTGATTTATTTTAGGAGTGATGAACCATTTAGTCAAATGGAAACATGTAGGTAAGTATACAGCTTTATATAATGATAAGTTGCTACCCTACTGGAAAGTGTCCCTTTGTCTTCATTTTGCCCCCAGGACTTATACTGAAGGGTATTTAAATATCTGTAATTAAGCCAGTGTAGTTGCCCTTTCCATATGGTTTTATGGACTATCTGTGGCAGTCAGAGTGTGCCAGGCATATGAGGCATATTTACCACAAATAATGATTTTTTTTTTTGTATTTCAAAAAGTAGAATGCTTTTTCCAGACAAAAAAGAAAAGAAATAGAGAAAAAAGAGAAGCTTTTTTGGAAAAGCTCGTTCTAGACTTTTAGGGCAATGACAACATAATGAAAACATCTTAAAACATTATCATTTATTTATTGATGCTATATACAATATTGAAGGTTGAATGATTAGTTTGATTGACAAAACATTCCAGGAATAACCAAAGAAAATGGCCCTTGTTTTCAATCCTGAGCAAAACTATCCCACACGGATCTGTTATTCTCCTATTCAAATTTAAACTCATACAAGGCATGCAAAGTGTCAATACTACTTCTAAAATCCATCAAACTATTCTGATGGAATGCCCAGAAAGTGTTCCAGAATTCAGGTTTCTGATGGTTTAGAGAAAATGCATATTTATCTGAGTTCAGCTTCTTTTTGAAGTTCATCATCTGTATCAACTGATCTGGCACTGATACTCTTTCCACAAAATTACAGGGCCTGTTCTAAAAAGACAGCTCATTCACTTAGCACTGCAGATTATGTTCAGTAGTTTTCCTTACTGCTGTAAGCATATGAAGCATATGAAGGATCACTAGCATCACTGAAGAATTAGACAAAGACTTTCCCCCCCATTTTGGGTAATAACACAGGCTGTTCTAAACTAACAGAAATGATAAAGAGGGAAGTTAGCTTTACCCTTTCTGATGTCACTGCTTATCGCAGGAAAAACAGCATCACCTGCCAGGCATGATGCCATGTTAATCCAAACACATACAAGGCCTTCTCCACTTCTGTGCAGCTCTGCCCCTTGCTCGAGGTATCTCACCACCAGGGCAGGGTGGTGATTACTAAGAACCCTTCCTGAACCTCAATTCCTACCTGATTACTATACAAATATAAATTAAATAGTACAGTGAAGTTGATTCCAAGAAGAGTGACATTTTGCCAAAATTTTACAGAATAAATGGAGTTGTGAAACTACAGAGACATGGGATGAATGGTATCCTAACTTTTTAATTCTGAAACATTTCAAAACCATAGAAAGGTTGCCAATGTAGAAGATCCATGCCCATAAAATCTTCACATGCCTTTGAAGCTTACCATTGTTTACATTTGCTTTCTTTGACTCTTTCTGTTTTCTTTTCTCTCTCTTTTTCCTGGCCACATAGCACTGCATGTGGATCTTAGTTCCCTGACCAGGGATCGAGTTCATACCCTCGGCAGTGGAAGCACAGAACCTTAACCACTGATCCACGAGGGAATTCCCAGCTCTGCCTCTTTCCGTGTGTATTCTCTATGTACACATAATTACACACACACATACTTACATGCACATACACATTTAAATATATGCACTTTTGTGCATGTATACATATAAACATATGCATACACATTTTGGAGAACATTTGAAAGTTACTTGCAGATATGACACTTCACTCACAAGTATTCAGCAGATTTTTCATAGTGCCAAAGTCAGTCTCCCACATGACCATAACATACTGACTGCATTTGAGAAACAACATTAATACAATATTATCTAATATATAGTCTATTGTCAAAGTCTCCAAATTCTCCCAATAATATCCTTTACAGCTTAATTTTCCCAGGATCCAATCTAGTACCACAGACTACATTTAGTCATCAGGACTTCAGATTTCTTTAATCTGGGGTAATATATTGTCTTTCGTGACATTGATATTTTAAGAGTAAAACAGACATTTTCCCAAACAAGATACACAGATGGTTAAGAAGCATTACAAAAAGAAGCTCAACATTGCTGATTATTAAAAAAAATGCAAATTAAATCTACAAAGAGGTATCATGTTACACCAGTCAGAATGGCCACCATCAAAAAGTTCACAAACAATAAGTGCTGGAGAAGGTGTGGAGAAAAGGAAACCTTCCTACACTGTTGCTGGGAATATAAATTGGTGCAGCCTCTATGGAAAACCGTATGGCACTTCCTTAAAAAACTAAAAACAGAACTACCATATAATCTAGCAATCACACTGTTGGCATATACCCAGGAAAGGCCATAATTTAAAAAGATCCATGCACCCCAATGTTCACTGAAGCACTAGTGACAATAGCCAAGAGATGGAAGCAACCTAAATGTCCATCCACAGAGGAATGGATAAAAAAATTGTGGTACATATATACAATGGAATATTGCTCAGCCATAAAAAACAATGAAACAATGCCCTTTGCAGTAACACAAATAGACTTAGGGATTATCATACTAAGTGAACAAAGTCAGAGAAAGACAAATATCATATGCTATCACTTATCATCTTTATTTATTTTTTGGGGCTCCAAAATCACTGCAGATGGTGACTGCAGCTATGAAATTAAAAGACTCTTGCTCTTTGGAAGAAAAAGCTATGACAAACATAGACAGCATATTAAAAAGCAGAGACATTACTTTGCCAACAAAAGTCTCTCTAGTCAAAGCTATAGTTTGTCTGGTAGTCAGGTATGGATGTGAGAGTTGGACCATAAAGAAAGCTGAGCAATGAAGAATTGATGCTTTTGAGCTGTGGTGTTGGAGAAGACTCTTGAGAGTCCCTTAGACTGCAAGGAGATCAAACCAGTCAATCCTAAAGGAAATCAGCCTTTGAATATTCATTGGAAGGACTGATACTAAAGCTGAAGTTCCAATACTTTGGCCACCTGATGCAAAGAAATGACTCACTGGAAAAGACCTTGATGGTAGGCAAGATCGAAGGCAGGAGAAGAGGACGACGGACGATGAGGTGGTTGGATGGCATGACCAACTCGATGGACATGAGTTTGGTTAAGCTCCAGGAGTTAGTGATGGACAGGGAGGCCTGGCGTGCTGCAGTCCATGGGGTCACAAAGAGTCGGACATGACTGAGTGACTGAACTGAATTGATCATTTATATGTGGAATCTAAAAAGATGATACAAATGAACTTATAACATATATGGGGAAAGAATCTGAAAAAGAATAGATATATGTATAACTAAATCACTTTGCTGTACATCTAAAACCAATGTAACATTGTAAATCAACTATAACCCAATGTAAAATAAAAATTAAATTTAAAAATATTCTGTACAGTCAAGATTTTTCAAGGACAGTCTTCAGTTTAGTTTTCCCAATTCTTTTCCTCATGATTGGTGGTGGTGGCTCAGTCACCTCTGACTCTTTGAGACCCCATGGACTATAGCCCACCAGGCTCCTCTGTCCAGGGGATTCTCCAGGCAAGAATACTAGAGTGGGTTGCCATTTCCTACTCCAGGGGATCTTCCTGACCCAGGGATCAAACCTGAGTCTCTTGTGTCTCCTGCATTGGCAGATGGAGACCACTGAGCCACCTGGGAAATACTGCCTAGATATCCTTTCTTAATGCATATTCAGGGGCACTGTGGTTTCAGTCTGTCTCATTATTGGCAATAATAAATTTGATCAGTTGGAAAAGGCAGTTTCTGCCAAATCTCTCCATTTTTATGGTGTCTTAGACAGTGTATTAAAAAGCAGAGACATTACTTTGTCAACAAAGGTCCGTCTAGTAAAGGCTATGGTTTTCCCAGTGGTCATGTATGGATATGAGAGTTGGATTATGAAGAAAGCTGAGTGCTGAGGAATTGATGCTTTTGAACTGTGGTGTTGGAGAGTCCCTTGGACTGCAAGGAGATCCAACTAGTCTATCCTAAAGGAGATCAGTCCTGGGTGTTCATTGGAAGGATTGATGTTGAAACTGAAACTCCAATACTTTGGCCACCTGATGAGAAGAGCTGACTCATTTGAAAAGACCCTGATGCTGGGAAAGATTGAAGGCGAGAGGAGAAGGGGACGACAGAGGATGAGATGGTTGGATGGCATCACCGACTCAATGGACATAGGTTTGGGTGGACTCTGGGAGTTACTGATGGACAGGAAGGCCTGGTGTGCTGTGGTTCATGGGGTCGCAAAGAGTCGGACACGACTGAGCAACTGAATTGAACTGAACTCCGCTTTGTGACACTTTGAAGACTATGTGAATAGTCCCCTGCTTAACAACCTTTAACCTTGTGGCTAGCACCCACTGCTGACTCTTGCCTAAATCAATTATTTCTATGGTGTTTGCAAAATAACCATTATATATACTGGAGATAGAGTCCAACACAAAAGCCCACTAACTCATATAGAGAAAATAGTCTTCATTGGAATTGATCCTGTTACAGTTTGATAGTTTCCTCTTTAGTTTCTGAGAAAATACAATACTGGTGGATAATTCTCTGGGTACAACCATTAGCTTTTTCTAGGATAATTCAGATATATGAAAGGATGAAAATGCACAGGCATGAATTCAAATAAACCCTTTAAAAACAACAAATATCTTGAATGGTCTCTGCGGCTGTGACATTTACATGCATCAAATATCCACCTGTTTCCCCACATTCACCAGTTGCCCTTGCAGTGGGACGGGCCCAAGTAATTAGTTCTGACCAGTGACCCATTGGTGGAAGTGACAAGTCACTTCTGGACTGAAGTTCCTACAAAGCCATGTCTCTCTTTCTCTCTCTCTTTGCTTCAGCAGTGACCATGGAGACTGAGTGTTGAAATGAGGAGTCAGAACACAGAAGCATCCCAGGCTGCTAAATCACTGCATTGGAAACAGCTTCCCTGAAGAGTTACTTGACCTACTGTGGACTTGGCATGAGTGGGAAATAAACCCCTATGTGCTAAGCTGCTGTAATTTGGGTCTGTTTATTACCACAGCATAATCAAGCATAGTCTATTATCTCTAAAAGCCAATTTTTATCAATAATTAGAATTTAACAAGAACCACTGTTGGATTAGAAGTGATATATTAATTTATCCGTGGTGGTAATACAACTGATACAAAAACATTAGTCATTTACAGAACAACCTTCTCTGCCCCTTCCCTGCCTCCTTTTTCTCTGACAGCCAAACTTCAGTATAAACATTGACGATGAAAGCTAGTGGTATCCTGGAGCTGTTTTAGGAGACCCGTTTGCAAGCTGGTGGATGTAACATTGGTACCTTGACATTGGCCACGGAGGGAGTATTTATACCAAAGAAACTGGCAAATGCTACACATGGGCATCACTTCCCTCATCCTCCTGCAGAGAGCTGCTTGTTGAACACTTAAACAGCACATCGCTGGCTATTTTCTGTTCCAGGTTCTGCTACAAATAGGAGATGGGCATATGACCCAGTATTCACCAATGAGAGTTGCAGGGAAACTGGATACAGAACATCAAGAAAGACTTCTCTCCCTATTAAAAATAAAACTATATATATATGTATATATATATAGCATACACATGATCACTAAAAGATAGATATGTACTAGAATGTTTATTGTACCATCTTCACTGTAACCCCAAACTAGTTACTATTCAAATACTCATCAACAGTAGAATGGACAATGAAATACTGTAAAGCAATGATAATAATTTGCAACTACACACAAAAAATGGCTGAGATTGTCTCAAATATAATGAGTAAAAGAAGCCAACACAAGACATATTAGAGGGATTCCATTTAGATGAAAGTTCAAAACAGGCAAAATTAATCTATGGTGTTGGACATTAAAAATTATACAACGAGTTACACTTGGAGAAGCTAGTTATGGAAAAGAAACCTATGAGAGACTTCTTGAGTCTAATTTTACTCTATTTCTTGATCTGGGTGATGATCTCAAACCCATTCAGTTTGTGAGAATATATCAAGTGAATGCACACTTAAGATTTGTACACTTTTCTGTATGTATGTGCTTAGTCATTCAGTTGTGTTTGACTCTGCAACCTTATGGACTGTAGCCCACCAGGCTCCTCTGTCCATGGGGATTCTCCCCGCAAGAATACTGGATTGGGTTGCCATGCCCTCCTCCAGGGGATCTTCCCAACCTAGGGTTTGAACCCAGGTCTCCTACATTGCAGGCAGATTCTTTACTACTGGAGTGGGTAGCCTATCTCCTTTCTGGGGAATCTTCCCGACCCAGGAAGCAAACTGGGGTCTTCTGCATTGCAGGCAGATTCTTTACCAGCTGAGCTACCAGGGAAACCCTTCTGTATGTATAGTATACTTCTATAAAATGCTTTTTTAAATAAAGAAAGATGAAAAGGTAATAAAGAAAGATGAAAGAAGAGGTTGACTTTGCTTCTCCTTCCCACATGGACATGTGGGAGGCGTGGATGCCTAGACCCACGGCAGCCCTCTCAACCCACATACTGAGGGGAGCAGAGCTGCCTCCCTGAGGACAAGGCTGAACCATGGCACCAATCTTGGAAGTCCCTCCGGACCTTTTGCTTTGGAAGTAATACATATCATTCTGGGGACTCCCTTGGTGGCTCAGTGGTTAAGAATCCACCTGCCAATGCAGAGGACACAAGTTTGATCTCTGGTCTGGGAGGATCCCATATGCCATGGAGCAACTAAGCTCCACAATTACTGAGCCCCTGCTCTAGAGCCTGGGAGCCACAGCTACCGAGCGCATGTGCTGCAAGTACTGAAGCCTGAGAGCTGAGAGCCCATGCCCTGCAATAAGAGAAGCCACCACAATGCAAAGCCTGCACACGGCAGCAAAGAGTAGTCCCTGCTCTCCACAACTAGAGAGAGTCCACACACAGCAACAGAGACCCAACACAGTCACAAATAATGCATTTTAAAAAGTATATTTTTCTTTGGCCTAGAGTAGTCATGTAATCACGGAGAAGGCAATGACACCCCACTCCAGTACTCTTGCCTGGAAAATCCCATGGACGGAGGAGCCTGGTAGGCTACAGTCCATGGGGCCACTAAGAATCGGACACGACTGAGCGACTTCACTTTCACTTTTCACTTTCATGCACTGGAGAAGGAAATGGCAACCCACTCCAGTGTTCTTGCCTGGAGAATCCCAGGCACGGGGGAGCCTGGTGGGCTGCTGTCTGTGGGGTCGCACAGAGTTGGACACGACTGAAGTGACTTAGCAGCAGCAGCAGCAGTCATGTCATCAAAATTATTTATTCTGAGGACTTCCCTGGTAGTTCAGTGGCTGAGACTCCATGCTTCCAATGTAGGGGGCTTGGGTTTGATCCCTGGTCAGGGAACTATATCCCATATGCCAAACTAAGAGTTCACATACCACAGCAAAGAAAGATCAAAGGTTCCACATGCTGCAGCTAAGACCTGGCCTAGTCAAATAAACAAACTTCTTTTATTTTTTTTAATTATTATGATTTTGGATGGAGACAGCCTTTGGTATTAAATGAAGAAAAAATTTGCATGTCAGCATTGCAAAGCAGAATGATTAACCTATGCAGTAGTTTTCAATACTGCATCAGATAACTGACATGGTTATTTTAGTCTGTTGGAACTGCTATAACAGAATACCACATACTGGGTGGCTTACCAACAACAGAGATTTGTTGCTCACAGTTCTGGAGGTTGGGAAGCCCAAGATCAAGGTGCCATTCTGGGTGATGTTCTTGTGAGAACCCTCTTCCAGTTCAGAAGCCAGTGTCTCACAGTGTCCTCATGTGGAGAAGAGGTTATGGATCTCTCTTGAGGTGCTCTTATAAAGCCATTAACTCTGTTCAGGAGGGTTCCACCTTCAAGATTAAAGGCCCCATCACCTCCCAAAGGCCCCATCTCCTAATGGCATCACCTTAGGGGCTTAGGATTTCAACATGTGAAGTTTGGGGGGATACAGACATTCAGACCATAGCAAAGGTTATCCTGGTCATTCTATTTATCAAATTAGGTCCCCCAAGGACTCACCTGCCTGCTCAAATGTCACCTCTTCAATAACAAAAAATATCTATGTACCTTTATCATGTATATGTGAATATGATTTCTAGTCATTCCGGAATAACATTTCCTCACTCCTGGCACCTATTTCTTTCCTATTGCCCTCCTTCATTGTCATGAGCACACCTATATTTCTGGAATTATCTCATTTGTCTCTATGTTTCTCTTCTAGGAGATGAGCTCTACATTAAAATGAAGGGCAGAGGAGCAGAGAGGCCTTCTCCACCTTGTTCAGTGTGGCCTCTCTAGTGCCTAAAATTGAACCTGGCAGAGTGTGGACAATCAATACAGGTTTGGGTTTTTTTTTATTATTATGTATTTAGTTATCTCTGGCTGTGCTGGGTCTTCATTACTGCACGTGGGCTCTTTCTAGTTTCGGCGAGTGGGGTCTACTCTTCATTGTGGTGCACAGGTTTCTTCTCACTGCGGTACCTTCTCTTGTTGAGAAACACGGGCTCTAGGTCACTCTGGCTCAGTAACCAGGGCGTGTGGGCTTAGAGCTCAGGCTCCGTGGTTGTGGCACACAGGCTCAACCATTCTGCAGCATGCTGGGATCCTCCTGGACCAGGGATTGATCCTGGGGCCCTTGCATTGCAAGGCAAACTCCCAACCATTGGACCACAAGGGAAGCCCAATAGATTTTTTAATAATAAATGAATAAAGAAGGAACACACACCACCAGGGAATTCATGAAGTCCCCTATGAACAAACGCGTTCCATTCTAAGAGAGCATTCATTAAGTACAATCTGTTCATAAGTCCAACAACGTTACCCTGGGTACCCAACTAACACAACCGGCTATATAGGACTGTACTGTGATAGGTTTACAATACTTTCCATACAAATAATACATAAAAAAATAAAGAAAACATTTTTAATCTTACAGTACCAGCTGCATCACCCTGCCTTTCCACTTGCTTCTGGACATCCCAGGATTGGAATAAAGATCCTATGCTACTGTACTGTATGCAGTCTGTACAGTAAAGCACACGAAAGCACAACCAGCTTCAGAGGACGCACACAGGTGACCACGTGTGCCAGACACGCGAACTGACTTATGCAACTGGACATGCAGACATAAAATTCACAACTCGAAGGCTCATAAAGGAGACTTTTCATGTAGGAAACACTGTTGTTAAGCTTCCCACTGAGTACCTATTGGCTCATTTGGGGCGTCCCTGTTCTCCTTCACGTGCAGCAGTCATGCCACGGTTTCCCTCTTCCTGCCAGACATGGGTACCTGGCAGGTCCGGTTGCACTGGTAGGTCTTCCTGTCCTACTTGCACCGGGATTCACGTCTGTCACCTAGCTGTAGTCTAAACATAGTCTGTGGGTTTTCGGTCTTGCTACCTCACTGTCCTCTTTTTATAAGAAGATTTTAAAAATATGATAAACGACACCTCCCCAAACTGCTAACACCTTTCCAGAAATCCCTCTGTAATTTATCAACATTTTCAAAAATAACCCAATGACAAGCCACCCTGACAACACAGCAAGAAAACAGCCCTACAACTCATTAGGCCTGAACTTCTGACTAGTCAGAAGCACAGCAGAGTGAATATAGCACAATTAACATTTCTTAGATAAGTGAAAATGTAGGCACCCAGGGCATGACTTGACCCATGGCAGAGATGAACGGGCACTGAAGCAGTACAGACTTCTAAAGGTGTGGAGATGAAGCTTTCTCTCATCATCAGGAGAGTGAATATTTTCCACAAAGTCTGCTCGTGGAAAAAAACATGCCATCAAAATACAAGGCAGAGGCTGTGTGACATCGCTGCCAGGCTCCATAAGCACGCAGGTGCCCCGTGACAGGCGCTACCCCTCAGCCATTGGGACTAAAAATAGTTCTTTGCTGTCAGGCTACAGGGTAAAGACTTTGACATAATTTACCAGATTTGACTAGAGTTTCCCCCCCCCGCCGCCTTTTTTCTTTTTTTTTTTTAACTTTCAATGAGGCTCTGAACTCTTCCCCTCAAAATTGAATCTGACAATTGCAAACCAAGGAGATTTAAAAGAACAAACAGGCTCCAAGTTTTCTTCAAGCCTGGTTAGATAGACTTCATGTGCCTTGAGCTTAGCCGTGGGCCAGAGACAGCACACCCAAGCATGTCCTCAAAGGTGACGGAATGGGATGGCTTCATCTTTTCTCTAAATATTTGGCTGTGTTTCCTCTTCTTTTCATCTATTTTAAACTCCCAAGCAGCCACTCCCCATGCGATGTGACCTCTGGTATTGAGATGAAATCAGTTCAAGAGGAAACAGCTCTTTAAAAACTAAATATGGAACAAAGAAGCCAGAAGTAACTGGTGGAGACTGTGGAATGATGGGACCTACAGAAATGTGTGAATCGTTATATTGAGTTTTGCTTTAAATGGGAGGGAAATTGGGGTGACAAGCTGGAAGGACACAAAATCAAGAGAATTCCATTTTTAAAGGGACAAAAACAAGAGCACATGGATATGATACAGAAAGGCAAATTCAGGGCAGAGGGAGAAGTTTCCAGAGCAGGCAAGAAAGGACGATGCTCCATTTTAGAAGGGGGTGGTGTTTCACAGTTTCCTTCTGAGCAAAAGGAATGAGGCAGAGACCATGTGGATAGATGCAAGGTCAGTAACGTGATGCGGAAGGCATGGGGATGCTCTACTTTGATGGCTTCTCTTTACTTCATGAAACAAGAAGCAAGAATATCAGCTCCAAGTGGGAATGAGGAAGAAAGGAGGAGAAGGTCTGAAATGGTTATTAAGAAAACAGGAGAGCAAAAGGATTTGGGAAAACCATCCAACTCCCCAGCAGCTCAAAGGACTCATGAGTGCTTCCTGGTTTATAAAGTCAAGGAAAATCAGCCACCATGATGAGTTTTCTCCAGCCGTGTTTAACTGGACAAGTGCAGGCAACATGTGAGGAAGGGGTGAATGTAATCAGCATTAGATTTTTGCCTAGTGAATAAAAAGAAAGGAGAAAGGAGAAATGTGCAAAGTATAGGCAAGAGAGAAATTATAATTATGTCAACTAGACTCTGAGCTGGCATGGGGCAAGGAGACAGGAAGGGGACAAGGGCTGGTCAAGAGGGTGATGGATTTCAGATCATAGTGGGGCTGATGAATTGTTGAAGCTAACTATGACAGGGCACAAGGGTCCTCGAGAAGTTATCCTCACTGTCACACAGGGCTCCAACAGTAGGGTAAACGAAGGAGCAAGATGTCAAGGAAAGATAAACAGAAGAGATAGTCCCCATATTGTTTAAGGCTGCCATGGGAACAGACAACTCAGACTAGAGCTGTCTTAAGGGAAAGATAAAGCTGTCTAGTAAGGAAGAAATTAAAAAGGATTACCAGAGAATGGAGGAGAGCCTGTATGTATAAACATGGACCTAGGAACAACCCTTCCTTTATGAGATTGTAGATATAAGAAAACGAGGTATCAGCAAGAAGGAAAAACATCCTTGAAACAAATTTCTGGTGGCAGCCACAGCAGTGACCTGGAGCCTTCCTGCGATGGGGAATACATGTAAATCTATGGCTGATTCATATCAATGTATGACAAAACCCACTGAAAAAATAAATAAATAAATAAAGGAAAAAAAAAAAAAAGATTCATAAAACCAAAGACTCATTGTTGGATTTCTAGCCAAACCCATTTTACAGATAAGTAGCCAGACTCAAAGAACTGGAAGAATTTACTAAAAGCTATACAGCTACAATGCTGACATCTTGAATTACTTTTTAAAAGGGGACAATTACTGTCTTCATGTCAGTCAAACCACATGAAATGAGTATTTTATAGGTCAAAAGTGGTTGAATATTGTCACTTTCATGCTGTTAACCTAACACATGCTGGCATTCTTTCCAAGAATGAGCAATGAATTTTTTTTTTTTTTTAATAAAGTGGTATTCAATTGGTTCCTTACAAAATCTTCCAAATTTTATCAGGAAAACTCCACTAAGCTCTGTGGAGTTAACTGTAAATAATCTCCTAAAACTGAGGTCAAACTTAACCTTCAGTAAGAAAAAGGGGAAGAATCCAAAAGTAATGGATCAGAGCAGCCATCTGGAGCTGTGACTCAGAGATTACCAGTGACCTTCAAATCTAAATTAAGGTAACCTGAGACAAGTGTAATTGGATTATGACTATAAATATAATGCTTAAGGCTAAGGGATTACATTGTATATTAGGAAAAGGAGAATGGTCACCAAGATGTCTATAAAAGGAAACACAGAGTCAAACCCAAGGAGTGTTGTCTCCACCCATCTCCACGGAGGGATATACAATCTTGGGGATGGATGCCGTTGGTCTACAAAGCTCAATGATACCAGCAAAGAAGCTCAAGTCATCCCCTCTGAAAGCCACAATCTCTGTGAAGCTTCCCCCTGGGACATGACCACAAATAGAGACTGCCGTGTCAAATCACACAGAGGCTGGAATTTCTGGTGGTTATATTTCTCATCAAATATTCATAAATCAGCTTTATTTTTCACACATTAGCCTCTGTACTTGGGGATTTTGGTTAATGTGCATTAGTGTTTGAGACATAATGAAGCTGGGCTTCCTTGGTGGTGCAGTGGATAAGAATCCACCTGCCAATGCCTGGAACATGAGTTCTATCCCTGGTCTGAGAAGATTCCACATGCTGCAGAGCAACTAAGCCTGTGTGCCACAACTACTGAAGCCTGGACCCTCCAGGACCCACGAGCCATGACTAGTGAGCCCCTGTACACAACCACGGAAGCCCACGTGCCCTAGAGCCAGCGAGTCCCAGCTGCTGTGCCCATGTGCTACAACCACCGAAGCCCATGTGCCTAGAGTCTGTGCTCTGCAACAAGAGAGTAGCCCCTGCTCTTTGCAGCTAGAGAAAGCCATGCGTAGCAATGAAGAGGCTGCGTGGCCAAACATAAATAGATAAATATAGCAGTGTGTGGTGGTGGTGGTTTTAGCTGCTAAGTCCTGTCCAACTCTTGCAACCCCACAGACTGTAGCCCGCCAGGCTCCTCTGTCCATGGGATTCTCTAGGCAAGAATACTGGAGTGGGATAGCAGTGTGTACATGTCAAAAAATAAATATAAATAAACAGATAAATATAGCAGTGTGTGCAAAAAAGAAATAAAAATGAAAATGATAAAAAAATGATAATAAAAATGATTTTTTAAAAAGACAATAAAGAAGATGCAAATCCCTGGAATCACCAGCAGAATTTCCTCACACCAGTACTGCTGCTCCTCTTGGCCTGAGCGTGGGTCAAGAAGAGATGGCTCAGCCGCTGTGCAAGGTAAGCGAGACAGGACAGGCAGGTAACACCTTCAACTGCTAAGAGACCCTCAGCCATGCAAATGTTGGTGGATAAACATCCTGACTTCCTCACTCCTCAGTGGGAAAACAAACATACCCTGTACTGTCTCACCAAGGGTCTTCCAGACACTAAATCAGCAAGCTGAGAAATCAGATTCTTCACCCTTCAAAATCAAATGAGGGTTCTGGAGAATTCAACAATGTACAGAAGGCCACCCAGGAGCATCTGTTCAGTCTTTTCCCATTTGACAGGACTGCGTAGTGCTCAGTCACTCAACCGTGCCCTACTCTTTGTGACCTCACAGACTGTAGTCTGAGCTTTTCCCAACAAGAATACTGTAAGCAGGTTACCATTTCCTCCAGGGATCTTCTTGACCCAGGGATCAAATCTGAATCTCCTGCCTCTCCGGCTTTGCAGGCAGATTCTTTTAACACTGAGCCGCCAGGGAAGCCCATTTGATAGGAGGTCACACTTTTTATTTACATGGTGAAGAATCCAACTGCAATGCAGGAGACATGGGTTCGATCCCCAGCCTGGAAGATCCCCTTGAGAAGGAAATGGCGACCCAGTCCAGTGTTCTTACCTGAAAAATTCCATGGACAGAGGAACCTGGCAGGCTACAGTCCATGGGGTAACAAAAGAGCTGGACAAGACTGAGCTACTAAACAACAACACACTTTTATAAACTGGTTTCATAAGTGAAAAGGAGAAGCCCAAAGTCTGAATTACACATTGACTTGATGTAGCTACAAGTATATGAAAAAGAACATAGGAAGAACAAGAACAAGAACAACAACAACAATAACAATAACGAGAACATATAAATAAAAGAACATATGAATAACAAGAACAAAGATAAAAGCAGATAGTAAGCAAGGGCAGAGAGTGGTAAACAGCCAAGTCAGCACACTGGAAGTGACAAGAAAGAGTATTCTAGCAGCTATCATATTAATCATAGACTGCAGAGTTGAGCCCTGAGCTATCGGTGGCTAAGCACTTTGCATACTTTATTCTCACAATAACACTTTTTATTATTTTATTCTTACATTAACACTCCAGGTAGTTACTGTTATCAGATGTTCCACTTTGCAGATGACAAAAACAAGGCTTGATGTTAAATCCAAAGTAAACAACTGGTAAGCAGCAGAGTTAGGATGTATGCCCAGGGGTCAGTTCAAAGACCACACTCTGCAACTAATCTGTTCTATTGCTCTTTTTTCTGTGCTGGACAAAGGTAGGGAGAGTTATGTCTCAGAAGGCTGTATTTTGAGAATGAAAGTGAGCATAAGGAGGGGATGGTGGTGGTAGTGGTGGTTTAGTCTCTAAATCATGTCTGACTCTTGTGATCCCACGGACTGTAGCCCACCAGGCTCCTCTGTCCATGAGATTCTCCAGGCAAGAATATTGGAGTGGGTTGCCATTTCCTCCTCCAGGGAATCTTCCCGAACCCAGGGGTGGAACCTGAGTCTTCTGCATTAGCAGGCATTCTCCTGCATTTCAGACAGAAGATTCTTTACCTCTGAGCCACCACAGAAGTCCAAGGAGGGGAGGGGAGTTCCACAAAGAAACAGGATGCAGGGTCCGACCTGCCTACTCTGGCAAATGCTGAGGCCATTCAGTACAAGGAAAGTATAGTCTGGAAGTACCCAGCCACTGGAGACTGGCCATCATTCAGCACAACAGCTTATCCTTCAGCAGGAACACTCCCTACTAGAAGAGCCTGGGATGAGGGGAAGGGGGACTAGAGGCAGTTCAACATTCCTCTTGTGAAACTAAAGCAAAAGTTGTGATTAGAGAAAACAGCAGCATACACATAACTTGAGTAGGGGAAATTGTAGACACCACATCACACCAACTCAAAGTGAAACGACAACGTCAAATGTTAGGGAGGATATGGAGCAACTGAACATCTCCTATATTGCTGGTGGGGGTATAAAATGGTACAACCAGTTTTAAGAAAGGCCTGGCCATTCCTTGTAAGATTAAATGCCAGCCTTATTACCCAGCAATTATATTCCTCAGTACTTACCCACCAAAGAAACAAAAGATGTGCAAAACTGTTCATAGTTTTATTCACAATAGCCCAAAATCGGAAACAACTCAAATGTTCAACTCGATAAATGAGTAAATGAATTGTGGTATGTACACACAACGCATATAACTCAAAGAGGAAAGGAAGGAATTACTGACAATATACAACAGTAGACCTCTGGGGCATAGTAATAGGCATGGCAGTACACACTTTCTAGAACAGACTACAGTAATGATGATGGAAATCACATCAGTGGTTACTTTGGTTGGGGGGTGCTGCTGAAAGACTTCTGCTGCTGCTGCTGAGTCACTTTAGTCGTGTCCGACTCTGTGTGACCCCATAGATGGCAGACCACCAGGCTCCCCCATCCCTGGGATTCTGCAGGCAAGAGTACTGGAGTGGGTTGCCTTGCCTTCTCCAGCACATGGAAGTGAAAAGTGAAAGTGAAGACGCCCAGTCATTTCCGACTCTTAGCAACCTCATGGACTGCAGCCTACCAGGCTCCTCTGTCCATGGGATTTTCCAGGCAAGAGTACTGGAGTGGGGTGCCATTGCCTTCTCCGCTGAATGACTAGAAAGGGGCATAAAGACTATTTTCAGGTGATACAAATATTCTATCTTGATTAGGGTGTGGGTTTTTTATATGTGTATATATATATATATACACACACACATTTGTGAAAACTCATAGAACTATAAAGTTTAGATATGTGCTTTTCCTTAATGGAAATTATGCTTAATTTTTTTTTTCTTTTAGGGAAAACAAAAAGAACTACATCAGTAGACTTACTCATATGTTATCAAGTGTCAGGACAGCTGGGGAAGTTTTTGTTGCAGTCCATGAGTCAATGAATTGTCATTTCCCACAGGAATAAATGTCATAACTACAGAGGAATCCTTTGTTTTTCCCTCAAGTACAATGTATCATCACATTCATTTCTTTTAGACAAAATATTGGGTCTAAATTGCAGTGGGAGTCCCTACAGTAACAAATTGCTTTCCATCTGACATATTTGTTATTTTCCCTTTCTATGCACATTAGAATTCTCTTGGGAGGATCTAATATGTAGATATTATGCATTTGTGCCAAAGTTCCTCCAATCTGACGTACATTGATTTTTCTTTAAAAATTAAGCAAGTAGTTCATCATAAGAAAGAGTTAAATTTTTGACATCACACAGTGAAGAAATGATCTTTGAAGGTGTTGAGAAAACTAGAAAGAAGGGGGGAAAATCAGGTACACTAAAATTCAAATGCTCATCTTGTGACCAACACTGGAGAAAGTGCTTTGCATGTGCAATCTCATTAATCCTCAGAGCATCCCTGCCAAGCAGGTGTTATGTACGTGACATGAGGAAACAGGCTCCTAGAAATTAATGTGCCCACAGTTCAGAGCTAGCGAAAGATGGAGCCAGACTTCACTCCAGGTTTACATAACTCCATGGCCTCCATTTTTCTCGCCCTGGGACATCCATCCATTTCCTCACCCAACAGATGTTTATCAAAGTGCCTACTGCTTTAAGCATTAAGGGCCTAGCTGTGAGTAGCAACCCATCCCCTGCACTGCTGGAGCTTATATTCTATTTGGAAATTGGTGGTGTTACATTATGCCAACAGATTCTCTGAAAATCCTTTCAACAATTGGAACTTAATGTCCCTTCCCCTGAGTGTAGACTAGACTTAGTGACTGACTGGTAACAAATAGACTAAGTGGTGTGTCACTCTTGAAACTAGGTCATAACACACTATGGCTGCCTCTTTTGGATCATTTGCTCTGAGGGAAGTCAGTGGTCCGTGGCGAGAAGGCTCAAACAGCCGTGTGAAGAGGCCCATGTGGTGCAAGCCTGGGGCCACCTGCCAACAGCCATGGGAGTGAGCTTGAAAGCAGACACCCTAGCCTCAGTCAAAATCTCCAGAAGATATTGCAGCCCTGGTTAATACCCTGGCTATAACCTCCTGAGAGAACTTGAGCCAGAGACATCCAAAGTTACTCCTGAATTCCTGATCCACAGAAACTATGAGTTAAATATTTGTTGTTTTAAGCCAGTGAACATGGCTAACTTGTCACCTGGTAATAGCGTGTATAAAGATGTGCCAGGAAGAAAACGAAGGACTGAAAGAAATGGAAGAGTACTGGTGCTGTTTTAGGTAAAGTGGACATGGATGGCATCTCTGAGCGTTTACTATTTTACATGAGACATGAAGGTGGAGAACAGAGAAGTGTCTGTTGGACTCTGGGGCATGTAGGTAGCTGCTCCCTTGACAAGATCAGTTACTGCAAATGGTGGAAACTGAGACCGATTAGAATACCATAGGGAATAAATAGAAAGAAAGAGGTAGAAATATTATCTGTATATGTCTTCCTAAAAGCTTAACTAGAGGAACAGAAATGGAAAGTGCCACTGATGGTGGTGGTGTTTTGTTGTTGTTGCTACCTTTTTGAAATGACAGATATTTTTTTTTTGCACATGTGTTGAGAAAAAAAAAAATGAAAAAGGAGGACATGCTCAAAGAGGGAAAAAAGATGCACAATCTCGGCACAAACACAGGGACCAGACAGGAATGATATTTCCTGCATCATGACCAGAACTGTCTGCCTATGGTAGACAGAGTTGGATGGTAGGTTTTTGTGAAGCTCTGTGGTTCTGAAGATGAGGGAATTTATGGCAAGTTTTATTAGGGTAAAATTTCTTTTAAAACACACATCAATTTTTAATTATATAATTATCTAAAATACTGCCCAAAAGAACCCTAGATGTGTTTTTATCTTGAATAAACTGCTTTGGGGTTTTGTGTCTTAACATCTCCTATGCCTCATGCTTATAATCATGGTGAGTTATGTGCAAGTTCTCCAATGTTATATTTTCACACCTTTATATTTTTGTTTGTTACACTTAGTTTATTAACCTGACTTTTATTTTACTGTACATAATGAAGCATGGATAATCTTCTCCATGGATATTCAGTCTTTCCACTTACTGGACTGTTCACTTTCTACACTAATTGGAAATGATACCTCCACTAAATTTTCATATAATCATGAGTCTATTTCTGGACTAACAATTCTTTCTGCTGATATACTAGCCTATTCCTGTATCTAGACCTTACTCTTTTTCTATTGTGAAATATCAAATACACACAAAAGGATACTGAATACAAATATACTGTAGTTTAATGAATTGTACAAATTGTCTGGAATCTGAGTTGATAGTTCACACAAATACACTAGCATTTTGGCTGGTACTACATAAAATTAGTAGATTATAATTCTTACTATCAGTTCTATGAACTTGACATAAGTGAAGGAAGGCATTTGAAAAGTCCCTACTTTATATATATTCCCATATTATATGTTTTCCTTACATTTTTATACATCCACTTACGCATATTTTCTTTTAATTACATTTATACCTTATTTAACTTATATGCGGAGTACATCATGAGAAACGCTGGGCTGGAAGAAGCACAAGCTGGAATCAAGATTGCCAGGAGAAATATCAATAACCTCAGATATGCAGATAATACCACCCTTATGGAAGAAAGTGAAGAGAAACTAAAAAGCCTTTTGAAGAAAGTGAAAGAGAAGAGTGAAAAAGTTGGCTTAAAGTTCAACGTTCAGAAAACTAAGATCATGGCATCTGGTCCCATTGCTTCATGGCAAATAGTTGGGGAAACAGTGGAAAGAGAGGCTGACTTTATTTTTGGGGGGCTCCAAAACCACTGCAGTTGATGATTAAAAGATACTGACTCCTTGGAAGTAAAGTTATGATCAACCTAGATATCATATTAAAAAGCAGAGACATTACTTTGCCAACAAAGGTCCGTCTAGTCAATGCTATGGTTTTTCCAGTAGTCATGTATGGATGTGAGAGTTGGACTATAAAGAAAGCTGAGCACCGAAGAATTGATGCCTTTGAACTGTGGTGTTGGAGAAGACTCTTGAGAGTCCCTTGGACTGCAAGGAGATCCAACCAGTCAATCCTAAAGGAGATCGGTCCTGGGTGTTCATTGGGAGGATGTTGAAGATAAATTCCAATACTTTGGCCATGTGATGGGAAGAGCTGACTCAGTTGAAAAGACCCTGATGCTGGAAAAGATTGAGGGCAGGGGAGAAGGGGACGACAGAGGATGATATGGTTGGATGGCATCACCGACTCAATGGACAGAAGCTTGAGTAGGCTCCGGGAGTTGGTGATGGACAGGGTGGCTTGGCGTGTTGTGATTCATGGGGTTGCAAAGAGTCAGACATGACTGAGCAACTGAACTGAACTGATACCATATTTAATACTGCAGGTAAAATTAATAATTGTCTCTTAAAACCATTTCATTATTACAACTTAATATTATCTACACTTAATATTAATACAGTTAATATTATCTACTAAAGACCTCTCTTCTCAATTACCAGCAAAAGGCAAATATATCCATGCATTCCTACCAAAAATAATTACTATAGTAATCATAAGCTCATTATTGACAACTCAAAGGACAATAAAACCCATGTTCAGTTCAGTTGCTCAGTTGTGTCCGACTCTTTGTGATCCCATGGACTGCAGCATGCCAGTCTTCCCTGTCCATCACCAACTCCTGGAGCTTGCTCAAAGTCATGTCCGTAGAGTTGTTGATGACATTCAACCATCTAATCTTCTGTCATCCCCTTCTCCCCCTGCCTTCAATATTTCCCAGCATCAGGGTCTTTTTCAATGAGTCAGTTCTTCACATCAGGTGGCCAAAATATTGGAGCTTCAGCTTCAGCATAAGTCCTTACAATAAATATTCAGGACTGATCTCCTTTTGGATTGACTAGTTGGATCTCCTTGCAGTCCAAGGGACTCTCAAGAGTCTTCTTCAACACCACATTTCAAAAGCATCAATGCTTCAGTGCTCAGCTTTCTTTATAGTCTAACTCTCACACCCATACATGACTACTGGGAAAACCATAGCTTTGACTAGATGGACCTTTGTCAGCAAACTAATGTCTCTACTATTCAATTTGCTGACTAGGTTGGAAGAACTGATGTTTACACTGAAGCTCCAATACTTTGGCCACCTGATGCGAAGAACTGACTCATTGGAAAAGACCCTGATGCTTGGAAAGACTGAAGGCAGGAGAAGAAGGGGACAACAAATGATGAGATGGTTGGATGGCATCACTGACTCGAATGACATGAGTTTGAGCAAGCCCCGGGAGTTAGTGATGGACAAAGAAGCCTAGTGTCCGCCGGGTCGCAAAGAGTCAGACATGACTGAGTGTCTGAACTGAACTGACTGCAGCACTTCACAGCATCATCTTTTAGGATTTGAAATAGCTCAACTGGAATTCCATCACCTCCACTAGCTTTATTTGTAGTGATGCTTCCTAAAGCCCATTAAACTTTGCATACCAGAATGTCTGGCTCTAGGCGAGTAATCACAACATCATGGTTATCTGGGTCATTAAGATCTTTTTTGTATAGTTTGTCTGTGTATTCTTGCCACCTCTTCTTAATCTCTTCTGCTTCTATTAGGTCCATACCATTTCTGTCCTTTATTGTGCCCATCTTTGCATGAAATATTCCCTTGGTATCTCTAATTTTCTGGAAGAGATCTCTAGTCTCCCATTCTATTGTTTTTCTCTATTTCTTTGCATTGATCACTGAGGAAGACTTTCTTATCTCTCCTTGCTATGCTTTGGAACTCTGCATTCAGATGGGTATATCTTTTCTTTTCTCCTTTGCCCTTCGCTTCTCTTTTCTCAGCTATTTGTAAGGCCTTCTCAGGCAATCATTTTGCCTTTTTTCATTTCTTTTTCTTGGGGATGGTCTTGATAACTGCCTCCTGTGCAACATCAGGAACCTCTGTTCATAGTTCTGCAGGCACTCTCTCAGATCTAATTCCCTTGAATCTGTTAGTCACTTCCACTGTATAATCATAAGTGATTTGATTTAGGTCATACCTGAATGGCCTAGTGCTTTTCCCTACTTTCTTCAATTTAAGTCTGGATTTTGCAATAAAGAGTTCATAATCTGAGTCACAGTCAGCTCCCAGTCTTGTTTTTGCTGACTGTATAGAGCTTTTCCATCTTTGGTTGCAAAGAATATAATCAATCTGATTTTGGTAATGACCATTTGGTGAAGTCCATTGTAGAGTTGTCTGTTGGAATAGGGTGTTTGCTATGACTAGTACATTTTCTTGCATTTATTTTTTATGGAAAGGCAAAAAAAAAAAAAGAAAAGAAAACAAACCATTAAATCTAAATATATAAGAATTTGACCCTGATATCCATTCCAATGATATATATTCTACAGTAAAATGTATGTTTCCACATATTAAACTAGATGTTAAACTCTCAACACATGTAAGAAAATTTCTCATGAGGCTACTGATATAACCAGGCACATTTTCTGCCTGGTCTGGAGATCAAATCATCGAAATACTAACAGTGACTTTTCTGGACTGTGGGGAATAGGTAGGTCCTAGTGAGTTTCACTTTCCACTTTCATGCATTGGAGAAGGAAATGGCAACCCACTCCAGTGTTCCTGCTTGGAGAATCCCAGGGACGGGGAAGCCTAGTGGGCTTCCATCTATGGGGTCGCACAGAGTCGGACACGACTGAAGCGACTTAGCAGCAGCAGCAGTGAGTTTCTATTATCATGGGGTGAAATCAAATAAAAAAAAATCTCTTCTAGAACCCTTTTCACCTCTGGTTCACTTTCCCCAAACACTAACTCAGATCAGGAAAATTATATCGGAGAGAAACAGGACACAGGGTACAATTTAGAAAGGCCAACATTTACTCAAGAAAATCACTAACCTTATCCTTCTTCAGCTGTGATATGGAAAGTAAGGCATATTCATTCTGACGCTAACTTTACATTCAATTTGAATTGAAAATGATAATCAAAAGCAAAATGTTATCCAGATCCTGGGAGAGGCTGAGATGTCCATGCCATGTGTATGCTCAGTCGTGTCCAACTCTTTGCGACCCCATGGACTGTAGTCTGCCAGGCCCCTCTGTCCATGGGATTTCCTAGGCAAGAAAACTGGAGTGGGTAGCCATTTCCTACTCCAGGGGATCTTCCCAACCCAGGGATTGAACACACGTCTCCAGCACTGGCAAGTGGATTCTTTACCACTGAACCACCTGGGAACCCCAGGTGTACATGTTTATGCCATACACCCTGTAAAATAAATTAGTCATATATCATTAACACATATACCTTTGTTTAGAGATGAATACTTGTATTAGCACTAATCTGCCTGTTTAAATTTAGAAAAACTAATTTCTGTATATAGGTAAAAAATACATGTACAATTATACACCTCAGTTATTTTCTTCCCAAACCCATTATATTATTTAGTCTAAACATACCCCTTTGGAGACTGCTAGGCTTCCCTGGTGGCTCAGAGGTTAAAGCGTCTACCTGCAGTGCAGGAGACCTGGGTTCAATCCCTGGGTCGGGAAGATCCCCTGGAGAAGGAAATGGCAACCCACTCCAGTATTCTTACCTGGAGAATCCCATGGACGAAGGAGCCTGGTGGGCTACAGTCCATGGGGTCGCAAAGAGTTGGACACAACTGAGCGACTTCACTTTCACTTTCAATCTTAACCATACAAACATTGAATAATAGCTTTATCTGAACAAGCCTTTTTATATGCCATAATCATCTGAATGTTAAGCAGATAGAGATTTAACATCTTTGCGTGTATTCCATCCATAAATCGTGTACTTTAAAGGTTTTAACAACAATGTACATTATGACTTGGTCTTTTCATACACCATCAAAACCTTAATGTATCTGTTCCTTTACTCATCTGGGTAGTATGATGATGATTTTTCCTTTATGGACACAGGTCTCAATCCTTACATCTTTTCCTATGAAATGTACCATGCCTAAGAGAGCATCCTCAGGAATAAAGGTAAGAATTGAAAGGGACAATGTAAATTTTTATTTTAAGTGGGCAGCCATCACTGATACTTACAAATACAGCTGCATACAATTGAAAGTGAAAGTGTTAGTTGCTCAGTTGTGTCTGACTCTTTGCAACCCTGTGGATTGTAGCCCACCAGCTCCTCTGTCCATGGAATTCTCCAGGCTGGAGTGGGTTGCCATTCCCTTTCCAGGGGATCTTCCTGACCTTGGGATTGAACCTGGTCTCCTATATTCCAGGCGGGCTCTTTACCATCTGAGCCACCAGGAAAGCCTGTATAGCATTGGGCAAATGAAATCCTTTCTTTCCAGATTATTAAATCTTCATAGACTGCATTTCTAAACAGATTCTATCACTGTCTCAATTCTGGATTTCAGGAACAGAATTGGGTGAGTCTGGGAGAAAGATGCACATCATCCTTCATGAATTTATCAGTGATAGAAAGGACAACTGTCTAAAATAAGGTGTAAAAAATGGAGAAATTTTAGAAAAGCTCATCTGGGTCAGGTCCCCAAAAGAAGGTTCTCCTAGCAGTGGGCACTAAGAGGATGCTGTGTTGTTTCAAAGATTGAAGAAGCAAGTAAGTTACAGCAGGTATCACAGATACCATATATTACATTACCTTAAATCAGGATGCTATTGCTGAGTAGTATTAGTAGACCTCTCTATCGGCACCAAGAATCTCATGCCCAACAGCCTCATCAACATCATTCTGATCATCTGCCATCAGCTCTCTAATAGACAATGCAAAGTCAACATGTCCAAATCCTGGCCCGATCTTCATTAGACATCCAGATTCCAGCTACCTCTCACTTCCCCCATTATTATTCCCTCTCACCCTCCCCTCTCTCCCCAAATCAATGTAAAATTTTGGAACAGGTGCCTTAGTTTCTTCCTTTCTTCCTATATAGTCTGTTCTCAGTCAACAGTTAAAATAAAATTAAAAATAAGAACAAAAATGAAAAATCAAGTCATGTCAAATTTCTGCTCAGATCTTCATGGTCCCCATATGTCACTCAGAGCAAGAGTTTAAATCTTTACCACGACTTTCAGAACCCTACATGATCTGCTTGCCCTAAACCCCCATTCTCTCTGAGATCATCTCCTACCACTCTCCCTTGTGCTCAGCTGCAGTTCATTCATGATGGGTTCTATAGATGTCAAATGCACTCATGCTTTTGTAATGTCTGTTTCTCCTTCTGGAAAATTCTCCTTCCAGACATTGCCCTCCTGACCTCCTTCTAGTCTTTCTTAGATCCCATCTTCTCAACGACGCCCACACTTACCATCCTAAATCTGCAGCTCCCCCCCCCATTCCTACTCTAACCCACCTAATGCCTCTTATCCTGTTCTCCTTTGAATAGCTGTGTTCACCTTCCACTTCACTAAATTTCAGACACCATCAGTTGTGAGTCACACCATCACCCTGCTGTGACACGCCAAACTATGATATGCCATTGCTTATAAGATACATCTTGATTTCAAGGATGTTAAAATGTGA
This sequence comes from Cervus canadensis, assembly GCF_019320065.1. Taxonomy (NCBI): domain Eukaryota; kingdom Metazoa; phylum Chordata; class Mammalia; order Artiodactyla; family Cervidae; genus Cervus; species Cervus canadensis. The sequence continues at coordinate 17,558,732 of NC_057395.1, read as the reverse complement.
AACTATATGTACCTTAGAACCAATGACATAAGGATGACGGTACTTTGAGAGCATCCTTCCTTATCTCTCATGCAATACTTAAATAGGATAACAGAAGGGGAGCTACTGTGGAGTCTAAATTTTGATTCATATTCTCATTCATTCATTAATAAAGTCATTCCTGGGAACTCTGTATCAGGCACTGTGGATTCAGTAATAAATAGCATCTGCTCTCAAAAAGAACTTTCGGTCCAGTAGGAAGCCTGACTATAAATCAGAAACTGAATTACAGTGTGCTAACTCCTATGATGACTACACAGTCTCAAAGAAGGTCCTCAGTAATCAAACACAAAGCTAAAGAGAGTAGGCATGGTTGCAGCCAGAGATATTGATACTGAAATTCCTTGTTTGTAACTAGAAAATAAACTCGTGAGAAGTTTTTAAAGAAAGAGAGAGAGTAGGTGTAGTTTTCTTAGTTGTCTGCTTTTTACTTTTTGCTGAACTGTGAAAATGGGACAAATAATAGTATTGATATAACAGGCATCAAGCAATATACCCAACTAAAGTATCATTTTATGTATGACAACCTAAATCAAGCCTAAATTTATTAACTCTGGGGCTCATTTTTTAATTTAAAATACAATTTTATAACTCTCTGTAAGAGAGAAGAGTTAGAAGCATTCTGTCAACTGAGTCTTATTTAACATGAGGCTCTCAAAGATCTTGAAGGCCAAAACAGCTCTTTCCTCTCCTTATTTAATAGACTTACTCAAGCTAAGAACTTTTCATCTATAAAAATCTTCTAACTATGCCAATTGTCATTCAAAGCATGAATCAAATCATGATGTAAAATTTTGGCAAGTATGAAGTCTACCAATCAACAGCAATTCTACAATGAAATCATAATTTAAATCCCACAAAAAGGTAAAAATAGTTAAACAGTAGATGCCAGTGTCCTCTCAATAATCTACAATGACACAACCAACTACAAGAATCTCAGATGGGACCAAAAATATAGACAGCATAGGTTTTCACAGGTTTAAACTTTAATTTAAAGGGCTATTCCTGATAGTCCTGTTGTATTTCTACATTACGATATGGAAGCTTGTTTAATTCTTTGTATTGGGGCTGTCACTGCTGAGACTGAGGATTGCAGAGCAGTTTCCAAAATAAGAGGCAGGTGGAAAATAAATCCAGTTTGCAGTATATTTTTAAGTTATAGCTTTAATGCTCAAGGGAGAGGCTGGAAACATAGATTTGGTGACCAACCTTGTAGAGAGCACCAGGAGAGTCATTGGGCTGTATACAATTATAGAGGGCGAGAATACCCCATCCAAAAGAGAGTGAAGAGAACCACAAGGGGATAGTCAGGGGAGATCCGAAAAGGAAAACAGTGACGGAGAATCTTGAGAGGTCAGGTGGACTGCAGATTTAAATGATTTGGTTGGATGTTTAGGCTATTTTTTCACAGTTGCTAACAACTGTCATTGGTGGGCTTAAAATGGAGTTCTGGAAGGGAGAATGAGAAAAAGACTTGTCCTGGACTAGACAGAAAATGTGAAAAGACAAGAGCATTTTAAGATGTTTGGAAGAAAAGAGGGCAGTACCTGGAAGGGAAAGGCAAGTAGTGGGGAGACTTGATAGTTTTTGTGGGTTGAGGCAAGAAGGTAAGAAAGAAAAACAGTGAATACACAAGTAAAACATAGGGCGTATCTGGAGCTGCCAAGACCTGGATCAGGTGGAATATATGACGTCAAAGGTTGATGGTTTTCAGGAGCTTGGTGTATTAATATATGAGCAGAAAAGTCAATAACAGATGGGCTGCATTCTCTGTGAGTGGGAGGCAGGACCATATGCAAGAAGCAAGAAGGAAGCTAAAAGACGTGTAGCCACAACTGCTTGGAAGTTTCCCAGTCCTTCTTACCTAAACTCTCTTACACTTACAACTGAATAAAGGAATAAATTGAACAAATGCATGTCAAACTGAACTAAATGCAGTTTAGCTTCAAATGAACATTTTCTTTAATTTCAGTGTCTTCACATTATGCTAGATTCATTTTGGCTTTCATGGCATCTTCTGGCTTTCAAAACACAAAAGTTATAGCTTCAATTAATTGTATTAGTCTCTAAATACCATAACCCTTAGATATTTTTCTGGTCTGTATTCTACAGTCATTATGAGAAATCCTGACATTAATAAATTATCCTAGGAAAGGTTGTAAAAAATTCTCCCATAATTAAACAGACAATTCATTTTTCTACTCCAAGTTGGCAAATGAACATATAACCATATTTATATTATTTAAATTATCACTGTGCCCTAGTATACTCACATATGATTTCTATGACTACAACAATAAAGGCGAACAAACAAAAAGTTTGGTGATGAATGACAGTGAGTAAAGAATTTCAATGTTACAGCTTCAAAATGGCTGTTGTAAAATGTGCTTGCTTAGCTCAATCCAGCATCTATTTTGTCAACTTCTCAAGTTTATCAAGCTCTCTTCCAGTCTCTCCATTCCCCTCTGAGTATATCTCCTTGGAAAAGTATCAAGTCTCTGAGTAAAAAAGATGATTCTCTCCAGATATGGAAATGTTGAAAATGTTTTGTTTTATAAAGAATTGCTCTAATACTAGGATGACATAAAATTAATATCCTAACAGAGGAAAAAAAAAATGTCCAGAGAGTAGCAGAGAAACGTGTTTGAAACAGCAAAACCTTTCTGGCAATAACTTTGAAAAAATTGGCTTTCAACAAAACTTTGGTTAATACAATCATGTGTTGTTGCTTGCAAGAGTATGCCCAGTATGGCAAAACACCACCAAAATAATTGTTGGAAAAAGTAGCATATCCATAGATCATGTCAAAACTTCCAAAGGGCAGCTCGAGGGGCAGCCTACGGGTCAGAAGGAACTGTGTCCTAAAATGGACTGACCCACCCAATCTGCCTCTCAGTCACAGGGGTCCACAGAACTTTACTCCACCCATCTGTCCATCCTCCATTCTTCATACATAGACCTTTATCATGATGCTGTCATGTTATGACTGAAAGATTGCTGATTTGCTCACAGGGACCATGGCAGCATTCCAGCAGGATAAAAAAAAAGAGAAAGCAAAATACAGAAAGATTATGGGGTATGCCCAATGAGTCTACTAGTTTAAAAATGTCTTTTCCAGGAGCCCATTCAACAAACAGATGCCCATGTCCAACAGGAAAGAAAGCTAAAAAGTTGGATCTTTCCAACTTTGATGGAAAAGAAAGGCAAGGAAGAAGTAGACTGGGAATGCTTTAGAGAGAATAGCAAACTACTCAAGTATGCCTGCCTGGAACATCCCATGGACAGAGGAGCCTGGCAGGCTACAGTCCACAGGGTCACAAAAGGCCAGAATCAACTGAGTGACTGAGCACACACAGAGCCCACAGATGCTGCCCTCTGGGACACAGAAAACACTCAGGGAATGTTTACTGTCATGCAAAACTCCATCCCCTCCACATGACACACACATGCTATGTCTGTCCTAACTCTAGCCACATCTCATTTTGTGTCTTGCTTCCATGGCCCAATGGAGCACACACTGTCCCCTCGGTTGAGACCTTACTCCTCTTTAAGAAAAATCTTAAAATTGTAGTTTCACCCACATATAGCCCCATGCTTAGTCATGTCCAACTCTTTGCAACTCCATGGACTGTATATAGCTCACTGGGCTTCTCTGTCTATGGAATTCTCCAGGCAAGAATACTGGAGTGGGTTGCCATTCCCTTCTCCAGGGTATCTTCCCGACCCAGGGATCAAACATAGGTCTCCTGCATTGCAGGCAGATTCTTTACCATCTGAGCAACCAGGCAAGCCCAATACTTTAATGTTACACCTTTTACTATACTCCAAGATATGCCTATATAATTGAAATGGGGATAAGAGGACTTAGTAACCTATTTTATGAGTAATAAATGTCTGGGTAAAAATTAGACAAATTTTTTAACCTGGATTTTTAAATTACAGAATACATTTCATTATTTTTTTGTGTCTTGTAGGATCCATATTGGCCATTTGGAAAGTGTCACAGAAAAGTGTCCTATTGGGTCCACCATACCGCCAATAAGATAGCTAAAGACAGATGCTAACAATCCCAGGTGAATTTAGGCTTCAATGCACTGTGAATCTTATACAGGTTTAAATATGAGTGTATTTAAGTGTTTCCAAACTATTCATGGTACAGCTGCTAAAAATGGCAAGAAATAATTATTCTTCCTTAGAATTATATATATTTAAGTCAAAAGAAAAGAGTACTGATGGACCCACAGTGTTGGCTTAACTTTATTAACAGTGTCTTACCTATCACAGCGAATTCACATGTATAACCATCCTTCACTCTTACCTTAAGTGTGATGTGACCTCTTCTACAGATCATAAAAATGAGACAGAAAGAAAAATTACTTGCCTTGGTTTCATAAAGGTAGTTAGTGATCTAGTCCTTCTTCCAGAACCTCTTCAAGTTTTCCCCCTCCCTCTTTCATCAGCCCCAAGAGTACCCTTGCTGCCCTCAGAAACAGCAAGCATGAGCTCACTTGCACTGGTTGTACCCTCTGCATGGAACTCTGGAAAAAAGTGGAAGTGTTAGCCACTGAATCCTGTCCTACTCTTTGCGACCCCATGGACTGTAGCCTGCCAGGTTCCTCTGTCCATGGAATTCCCCAGCAAGAATATTGGAGGGTAGCCATTCCCTTCTCCAAGGGATCTTCCTGACCCAGGGATTGAACCCACGTCTCTCACTTGGCAGAAAGATTCTTTACTGCTGAGCCACCAGGGAAGCCTTTCCCTTGGCTTACTTATTTTCAATTTTGGGGAGTTAGGAGAACTGAAGAATGAGAATGGTCCCTTGGGCAAGTGACTGAAACTCTAAGTCTCAGTTTCTTATTTATAAAATAGAAGAACTGATTCCTGCTCTGCATGGTTATGGAAAGCATTTGGATATATACGAAAAAGAAAGAGTGTGTTTGTGTGTGTACATTTATAGTGGTATGCTGGTGAATATTTAACTGACTCTGAAAAAAAAAAAGGTCCTGAAGTTTGGACGGGCAGTAACACACAAGTATACAGCATTTCCCCAGTGCAAACAATAGACATGACCACCACAAGAGCATAAGTAACAGTAAAATGTAGTAAAGTGATGGGTAAGTGGTGAGTTTTGAGTGTTTATCACTTTTTCAAATAAATTTTGTTTAATTATGTATTTACATAATTTAAGTTTTAATAATGGCTGAAAGTGAGTTGACTCTAACACACTGGTCTTGGGTGGGGGGAGGGGAGGAGTAAATGCACAAACCAAAGCCAGTGCTATTTACAGGAAAGAAAAATAAATTAAAGGAAGCACTGACTTTATCGAATGTGATCTTATATCACTGATGCCTTACGGCAGCAGCTTCCACGCTAATGCACAGATACTCTGAGCCACACTAAATGGAGAACTGCAAAGGAACTTCAACCAAGGAACCACAGAAAATGTGTCTCCAACAAAAAGGCAGGGATCTATTACTGATAAGCATTTTGTCACAATAGATACCCAGTCTCTTGACGGAAAGCTTCCCCTGACAGGTTTCTGAAGAGCTTGTCAGGGCATGTCCTCAAGTGATTACAGACCCAGACAAGCTTTAAATCAAGGTCAGGGAGAAATCCCTCCATACCACTACCCAGATATCCAGATTCTAAACTGCCAATCTGCTTCAGCAGTGTTAAGATCCCAGTGGGGTAATGTGGTCAAAGCAGGGGAGAGAAGTACTATAGTACTTCTATAAGAGAATTAAAAGAAGGAGAGTGTTCCACTTTAAAAACTACCTACTGGGTAGAGGCAGTGCAGAGATAAACCTGGTTCCCACTGGGCAAAAGACAGAAAAAAAAGAAAAGGAATCATAGGAAGTGCCTTGTCCTTTCCTGTTCTCTGCTCCTATCCAAACCACTAGTATGCTTTCACCTTTGCTGAAATTAGATAACCAGCCTTCCATGTCTGTGGTTCTGTATCTGCGAATTCAACCAACCATGGATCCAAAATATTCATAAAAAAATTCCAGAAAGTTCCAAAAAACAAAACTTGTATTTGCTGCATGCTGGAAACTATTTACATAGCATTTACACTGTGTTAGGTACTATAACTATCTAAAGATGATTTTAGGTAAGCAGGAGGATGTGTACAGACTATATACAAGCACTACACTGTTATGAGACTGACGCATCCTTAGAAGTCTTGGATCCAATCCCCCATGGATACTGAAGGATGACTATATTTGGGCCAATCTATGCCTGACCCCATCCACCACTGAAAGTCCCTCTTCTAATTCCTGATGTGTTGCATATTAAAGAGGCTTCAAGATTCAGCTTAGTCACAGCATTATGCTATCATCACAAAGCAGAGAGAAGACAGTTAAACCCAAGGGGTAAAACTTACCTTGAGCCAGGTAGCAAAGGAACACACAAAACCATGCAGGTAAAACCCAGGTCTTGGAACTTCCGACAACCAATCATAAAGCATGGATGTAGAAGGATATACAGGTGAATAAAGATCCCGGCCGTGCCCTCAGATCTCTGTCTGCTCACCACTATGCACGTATTAGAATGCGGCCTCTGGAACTGAACTTACAGAATGAGACCACTGAAAAGGCCTCAAGAGCATTCCTAGTTGAGCTGCAGTAGAGTTGACAATAGGCAATTTGGACCGAATGAATCGATTATTTGTAGAAGTATGTTCCAGCTTGCCTGCAGTCAACCCTTGGTTTACTCAAGTACCTCTGAATATTTCTGTAAGATGTCTTCTGCTGTCTTCTTCACAGAATACTCTATTTGACAGAATTTATGCCTATTTCACAAGTCTTAGTTCAAGCAGGTGTTATTTTTGCTTCATCTTTCTGCCAGGTTGTATTTCTTGGGGACAGATGGCTATCAAATTGCTCTTGCATTTGGAATCCACACCAGATGCCCTCATAAATCAAAGAGCGATACTAGGCTCTTCAAGGTGTGAGCACTTACACTCTAAATTTAAAACTCACTTAACTTCCAAGTCTTCACTGCAACAGGAAGAAAAATGTTCCCACTAAGCCACTCCTTTGTTTTTCCTAAAACCTGGCTTATATGAAGTTTTTACTTTTGCCATCCTTAGGAGGTAGGGTTAAAGATGACCTCAAAATCACCACAAGCTAGATTCTGTACAGACTATGAAGGGTTTTTGGAAGAAAAGCCATGACAAACCTAGACAGCATATTAAAAAGCAGAGACATTACTTTGCCTGTAAAGGTGCATATAGTCAAAGCCATGGTTTTTCCAGTAGTCATGTATGGATGTGAGAGTTGGACCATAAGAAGCCTGAGTGTGAAATAATTGATGTTTTCAAACCATGGTGCTGGAGAAACTCTTGAGAGTCCCTTGGACAAGGAAATCAAACCAATCAATTCTGAAGGAAATCAACCCTGAATAATCGCTGGAAGGACTGATACTGACACTCCAATACTCTGGCCACCTGATGCAAACAGCTGACTCAGTGGAAAAGACCCTGATGCTGGAACTGTTGAAGGCAGGAGAAGGGAGCGAGAGTAAGAGAAGGCTGGATGGCATCACTGACTCAATGGATAAGAGCTGAAGTAAACTCTGGGAGATGGTGAAGGACAGGGAAGCCTGGCAAGCTATAGTCCTTGGGATCACAAAGAGTCAGACATGACTGAGTGACTGAACAAGTGAAAGGTTCATTGTATAGTAGATGCTGCTGGCACTATGCCTAATTCTACCTTTCCTGGAACCATATACAGAGACGTGTTGAATATTGGAAAGACGAGGATTTCTTAGGGAAAGACAAGCAACTCTCCTGCATTCCTTACTGAGGCTTCAGGAGAGACTGAAATAAAGCATCCCTTTTCCCTTAATTTCCAGAGACTGTTCCAAAATCACTTCTGAGGACCTTAGGGGCTAGTGAAAGTCGCTCAGTCATGTCCAACTGTTTTCAACCCCTGTAGCCTGCCAGGCTCCTCTGTCCATGGGATACTTCAGGCAAGAATACTGGAGTGGGTAGCCGTTCCCTTCTCCAGGGGATCTTCCCAAATCAGGGATTGAACCTAGGTCTCCCACATTGCAGGCTGATTCTTTACCTTCTGAGCCACCAGGGAAGCCCCTAGGGGCTAGCATGAACCCAAAACTGCCTCAGGAAAAATACCAGTAAGACTGAATGGCTCATTTCCATCCCCCATTAATTTGCAAAATAGATGATGATATAATTCAGGAGGGGCGTGGGGCAGGGGTCTCTGCATGCCCAGGATACAAACAAACTAACAAGCATCAGTTTGAAGAAGTTAAGGAAGGAGCTGTCAGGGAATTTAGCTAAGGAGCTTCTTTCCACAGCACAGCCTTTTACTCCAGCTTCCCAACAGCCCGCCCACAACAGCTAAAGGAGCCTGCCTCCTGCTAAGGTACAAAGAAAACTGTACCCCAGAACTTCCTCCACTGCTTCTGCTGTTGGGCTTGAAATTCCTGAAACCTTGGCTCAAGACTTTGAGGACTAAGATGATGATACAAATCACCTCATGCCATTATTAGGCTCTGGCATCTTACACAGAACCAATACGCCTGTTATCACAGAGCAAATAGTGCAAAAGGGGCCCTGGCTAAGAGAAATTTTTATTTCGAGGTGAAGCATGGGCAGAGGAAGAAAGGGGAGAGACAAACCTATTCCGAGGCATGAACAGTGGGAGACAGAAGGTTCAGGGTGGGAGTGTATATAAAGGGAGGATGGCCACTAAAATAAGCCACCTATGAAGACTTCTATTATTTTATAGTCTGCTCTTGGATCAAAGATGAGGAAAGGGGAAAAGAGTATGTCTGAAAATAAACCTCCTTGAATTTAGAGTTTGTCTCAGGTCCAATCAAAGCAAAGGGGGAAAACTTATAGTAAATGATTCAAGAAGAATAGAGAAACCATCTATGACTACTGAGAAGCAGGTTCTGACTGCATGGGCCATGCTGCAGAGGGGAAGTGATGAGCCAGAGGCACTAGCACGCTCCATTTCCTTTTACGCTATAACTGAGTTCCCAGTTTGCTCCAAAACCCCATCTGGTCATCTCTCTACTTGTCCTCCCCTCTGTCATCAAACTCCACAGAAGCACGGTTTTCTCTGGGGACACCTCATTCTGTATCATCTACTCTTGTGATCCTTAGATACTTTTCTTCTCATAGAGGTGATTTTGATTCCCTATTTACCAAAAGCAGTGGGACCTGGTCCTCACCTTTCCTGGCCCCTCAGCATCACTGGGAGCAGATGGGCTGCATTTGGTGTCTCCCACATCTCACTTTCTCCTGTTTTTGCTCCTCCTTCAGAGAGATCGATCTCAGACCCATTTTATTTGCCTTTCCCTTACACAACAGTGGAGTGCAACATTCAGCATCACTCTCCCTACTTTTTCTCACTGTATTGTGTCTACCTTGCTGCTATTAGACACGATTGCTTTCAAGATGACTTTAAAACTTTTAACTCTTGTTCCAGACCTCACCTCTAAGTCCTGGACAGATAGCCTACATTCCCTTCTCCATAGCTGCCTGAACCATGAGAGCAGCAACGCATTCAGGGAGTGGTCTGAGCAGGCATAAACCACCCACTGACCCTTCTAAAAAAGTATTTGAAAAAGTACAGCATCAAACAAGACACTGGTGCTAAACCAAAAAGACTTATAATCACTTTGCATAAACCATCTTTCTATCTAAAGCCTGTGGGCTGGTGATAAAGCAAAAACAAATTCTTAAAAAGGCATTTGGTGGGTGAGCCGTGGGCTTCACTAAAGCAATTTTCTTGGAGACCCCTCCCTCCTGACTTGCTGTCTTTGCTCAAGCTGCTGGCTCCACCTGGTCTGTCTCTGTCTGAACCACTCCCCTGCCCCAGTCTTTGGAAGGTTTTTTCTTGATCCAAGTGAAACCCTCTTTATGAAGCTTCTGAATGCACATGCCTCACAGTGAAGAAAGCCAGGAACATTCTGGAGGGATGTCCTGGAGTCTGTTCTAACTCAGGACCTCTACTGTATTACTTTCTGTTGTGGGTGTTTCCAGTGGGTCAGCTCTTCACACCAGGTGGCCAAAGTGTTGGAGCTTCAGCTTCAGCATCAGGCCTTCCAATGAATATTCAGGGTTGATTTCCATTAAGATTGACTGGTTTGATCTCCATGATGTCCAAGGAACTCTCAAGAGTCTTTTCCAGTTCACCCTTGTTTATTAATCAGCTCATCTCCCTTGCTAGACTAGAAGCCCCCCAGGTAACAGGAATGGGCTTGATAACCACTTTGGATTATCCTACTGTACACTGTACCTGTTATACTTGTTTATTAGACAAAGAAATAAATGAATGAATGATTTTTGAAAAGAATATTTCTTACAGCTTTACACTGGCAGGGAAAATAAATGAGGATGCATTGAGTATTTAAAAGATCCATCTCAAGTAACAAGGAAGTCACAGAATTCAACACACCATGTCTATAGGGGAGAAGAAGCTTGGTAATTATGGTGAACAAACAATATCTTGTGTCAAGAAGTCACAACAGTCCTATAACCGAGCCATGGACCAAGTGATTTTCAGCAGTGCTGGGGGTATGAACTATATTGCAGGAATTGTACTCATTAGCCCATGTTCAGTGCAGGGAGTTATTTTTGCCTGAAGATGTTTCCAAGAATTGCCAGGCATTTTTTAAGTGGGATGGTAATTTATGGCAGACACATCTCTGAGCAAATCTCCAATTTAATTTTCAGGAAACGTAAGTGGAGGCAATTCTTCTGAGAATAACAGACCTCAAAGAAACAAGCCCAAAGAAATGTATTTGAATAGAAAGCTGGAGAATATATTACCATTTCAGAGATGATTGACAACTCATTTATATTTTACTACATGTTCTATTAGGAATCCCAGCAATGAAATATTTTCAGAAAGCAAGACTAGGTGAGAGATTCTAAACTCCAAGAGATATTATTAACCTCAGATCAAGTGGAAGCTGGCACCTGAAATCCTTCTAGGAATCAAGCAGGGTATGACACAATCAATCAAGTATCCTGGCAGAAAGCTAATAGGCAGGTAACTGAGCATCTATGATGCTTGCTTAGAGAAAGGGACTAAATCAAGCTTGCTCTATTGTATCACCAGAGTGCCTTGAGAATACAGTGGGGAAGGACTTCCCTGGTGGTTCAGTGGTTAAGAATCCACTTTCCAATACAGGGGATGCAGGAGGTTTGGTTGTATGGATGTACGCAACTGGGGTGCTGAAAGTGGTGGTGTTTCCGCTCAGGACAGGACCCATAGAGTGACCTTGGGAGACTGTGGTTAAAGTCAAGTGCACAAAAAGTTCACTGAAAATGAGAAATGCAAGGAACTCAAGAAAAAGCAAAAAACAAGCAAACAAAAAAACATGGATATAGTGTGCTTCCCAATGATTTTGGAAAGTTGGTCACAAATATATTTGTGGAACCTCAGCACTTTGTCTTTCCTTAAAGCTACAGCTCCCAGATCTCCTATGGTTCTTTGTATTTCTGTGGTGTCAGCTATAATCTCTAATTTTTCCATTTCTAATTTTATTGATTTGGGTCCTCTCCCTTTTTATCTTGATGAGTCTCACTCCCTAGAGTTTTATCAATTTTATCTTTTCAAAGAAACAGTTTTTAGCTTCATTGAGCTATTCTATTGTTTTCCTAGTCTTTATTCCATTTATTTCTGCTCTGATCTTTATGATTTCTTTCTTGCTATTAACTTTGGGTTTGGTTTGCTCTTCTTTCTCTAGTTGAACAGCTCCCAAATCTGACAGTTGTCTTTGTTTTCTCTTCCAACTTTCACTAATAAACTCTCAATAAAAGAAGAATCACAACTTCAGTATATGAGATTCCCTGGATGGCGTTTCCTCTCCCTCCCACTCTTTCAGGTTTTCCCTTTCTTAATGCACATTTTTACCTTCTTTCCTCACAAGACTATGACATTCCTTCTGCCTCCCAAAGGCCCAATGGACATGAAACAGGAAGGAAGAGGGCAGGGCACAAATTTTAAAAGAATGACATAGACTGAGGACTCAACTGATTAGAACCAAACAGGTCCGTGAAGACTAGGCCTTGAGCCTCAGTACGTGCTCACTCTAACACACCAGCAAGCTAACGGGCATGCCCACCAGCACCACCAGAGCTCTGAGGCCAACCATTAAGGGTCAAAATGCGTGCAGGGGCCCAAGTCCTGGGAATCTCTGCTCCTTCCCCCCAGAAGAGTTGGAATACTCCTCCCACTCTTCATCCTATGAAATCGCACAACTCATAAAAGCTACCCACAGCACATTTCATGGTCACGCTTGCCTTCTGTGGTGGCCCACACTCTTGTCTGTGGAGTATGGTCCCTGGGCTGCTCCTGCCTTCTGAGATGGCCCTGTCTGTGCAATGATTTCTCTCTAAATAAATCCACTTCTTACCCATCACTTTGTCTCTCACTGAATTCTTTCTGCGATGAGACATCAAGAACCTGGGCTTCATTAAGTCCTGAAACCAGGTGTGTGATCTCAGTTGGAAGACCGTGTGTACCAGTCTGGATTTTGGCAGGATTCAAGTCCCAATCTGAGTTACATGGTTTCAGACACACTTCACTTAGAACTCAGCTTCTTATCACCTCAAGAGTTTTGCCATTTTGGATTCAAAATGATTTGTGTTAGGAGAGTGTGTAATTTTCTCGCTTCTGTCTCACTGCAACAAAGATTTTAAATGGTGGACCAGTGTTACAACTGAGTTACAGTTCAGAATTTTATTCAGTAAACAAACAATGGTATGCCCTGAAGGTGTGAGGGCAGGCCAACCCCAAAGGAGAGGCCTCCACCAGTTTTGGCTGGCTCTTTTCATATGTTTTGTCTCCTCTCCTCTGAGCCTGCCCTGTGCAAATTAGGGTTAGCCAGGAAGGGAGCATGTTTGTTTCACCTGATGTTCTCACTCCAGTGCATGGATTTTTCCTTTGTTCCCTTTTTGCAGGCTTTTCCCTTTCTTTGCCTTTTAGCCACTGCCACTTTGGACTCCTTTTTCCTATTCTAACTACCTACAGTTTCCATAAATACCCTCAGATGTGTTACAAATATTAATTAATTAACAAGAGACCTTGAATCTCATTGGGCACTTATTTTCCAAGATGAGCATGTCACTAAAGCCATGTTAAAGAAATTCAGTCTCTAGGCAAAGAAAAACAAAATTGAGTTTTGAGTTTCCTACAGGGAACTGTTGCATAGTTATAAAGTTGTAAGTACTACACATTTGTATCACTGCCTCTGTACCAAAGGTATTTACACAATTAATGACTTTAAGTGAAAAGTATGCCCCTTGCCAAGTAAAGGGTTCTAAAACAATTAATGAGTACTTTTGCCACAGAAGTATCTAAATGTCTTTTTAAATAACTTAATTACAACATTGATCATATTTACCATCAAAAGGCTGGAAATAAGAAAGCACAATGAAATCCAACCATCATCCTACCTCTCTCTCTCTCCGAGAAAAACCCTAGTAATATTTACCTTTTTTTCTTTTTTCTTTTTTTAGATACTCAGTTATGGGGAACAGATGGATCCTGCTGTATATGAAGCCTCTATCAGCAGCTGGTACATGGATGATAAATATTTGTAGGTAATGAATATAGTGTACATATTATTTCATAATCCACCTCAAAATGTCTTTGTTTTCAAACTAAGATGTTATAAAAGGATAATTAGCAAATTATAAAAAATTTTAAATCCAATAGTTCAGAAAGGGATGAGATAAATTATTTTCACTCCATATTGCCATTCCCTGGAAGAAATTTGTAGAAATCCTGGAAGTTGACATAGAGAGAAAGAGAGACTATAAATATGAAAATGCATTTAAGAAAACTTGGAACTAGTACCAGGTTTAGCAATGACTTTTACCATTTAACTATTTATTAAATATGTTGCCCATATCAGCATATATAATTTTACTTCTCTCTTTACAAAGGCTTCATGTGGATTGTCCTATACTTAATCACTAAATTAATTGACCTTTACATTGTGGCCAGCTTTTTTGCTGCTAAAAGCAATGCTCCAAAAAAAATTATTCAGTCTCTCATCAAATAGTTTTTGAGCACCCATGTGCCATACAGTGAGCTAGATTCTGGGGATTGTGATGTTAACACCACAGGTAAGATCTCTGGCCTCACATAGTTCATGAACTAATAGAAGAGATTATAACAAGAAAACAAAAATGAACATACCCTTTCAAATTTTAATCTGTACTATGAGGGAGAAGGAGGAGAAGGAAGTGACTTACATCGAATGGGCAGGAAGGTCTCCCTGAGGACATAAATAATCACTTCCATAGGGACAGGGTAAGATAGTTGTAGAAGTACACAGGCAGTTGTAGAAGTCCCAGCAAGGGACTATAGAGTGGGAAACCTAGGAAACTGTGGGAGACCACTGTAAATTAACAGTCACTCAAGAAAACTATAGGAATGTTGTGGGACAAAGCAGGCTTGCTTAACTATAAAGCTATAAATAAAAGAACCAGGCCATTAAGTGAAAGAAGAATGTCACCATCCTTCTACTGATTTGAGTAAGTGCTATGATGATCCTAGTTTGACCTCACAGAGTCAGATACTCTACTGCCCAATATGAAGGAGGAGCTTGTGATATTAGTCTCACATCTACTTGAAGAAGGTGGTCTTTTCCCCCTCTCTAACTTTCCTTTGATTGTAAAACTGTAGTCCACTTAATCCTTGGGGCTGAGCCCCTTCACTTGCCTACTTGCATCTCTCACAAGCATCTTACATTAATAAAACTACTTCTTGCCTATCACTTTGCCTCTGGATGAATTCCTTCTATGCTGAGACACAAAGAATCTGAGCCTCAGTAAGTCCAGACACCAGGTGAGTGACTGTAATTGAAAGAACATGGGTTCAAATCCCAATCTGAGGTGCAGAGTTTCAAGCTGGCACCTAAAGCATGACAAGCAGGCAGGTTGCAAAGATTTGGGAAACATCTAAGCAGAGGGGACAGCTAAGGGAAATGTACCGGTGAGAGCTTGTTTTTAGGAAACTGAACAACAGAGAATGTACAAAGGACACTCACCAGGCCAGGTTGAAGGGGAAGAAATGCATGGATCTTATAGGGCACAAGATGAATACTTTCAACTTTATTCCAAATGTAGTAGGAAACTACTGAAAAGTGATAAGTAAGGGAGTGACATGATCTGATTTGCATTTTTAAAAGATCCCTCTAACCAGGAGAAACAGACTGGAGAGAGGCAAACCCAGGAGATTTGCTGTGGAGTAAAGTCAAAATTGATGCTTTTGAACTGTGGTGTTGGAGAAGACTCTTGAGAGTCCCTTGGACTGCAAGGAGATCAAATCAGTCCATCCTAAAGGAAATCAGTCCCGAATATTCATGGGAAGGACTGATGCTGAAGCTGAAACTTCAATACTTTGGCCACCTGATGTTAAGAACTGACTCACTGGAAAAGACCCTGATGCTGGGAAAGATTGAAGGCAGGAGGAGAAGGGTATGACAGAGGATGAGATGGTTGGATGGCATCAGTGACTCCATGGATATGAGTTTGAGCAATCTCTGGGAGTTGGTGATGGACAGGGAAGCCTGGCGTGCTGCAGTCCATGGGGTCGCCAAGAGTCGGACACAATTGAATGACTGAACTGAACTGAAAGTCAAAATCTGGTAAAAGATTGGCTATGCCAGATAAGATGGTGAATTGTCAAAGGACTTCTGCTGAACTGTGAACAACTGGGAATACCTTTCTCTGAAATAGGGAGGAAATGGAAGAATTGGGTTGGGGGAAAATATCTAGACTTCCACTTTGAATACATCAATTTTGCACTGCTATTGACAACCAAGTGGAGATGCCAATTAAGAAAGTGTGAATGTGACAGTCTGGATTTCAGCATAAAAGTCTGTACTACATATAAAATAAAAGCTTTGTCAACTTATGGATGGCTGGATACATCCAAGGAGAGATGAGTAATGCTTAGCTCACATTCAGCTACTCACCGATCAAAAGACAATACTCAAAGAGACAAGTGCTAGCAGGCATGGAAAGGTTGCTCAACCAAAACCAACTCCAAAGATCCCACTCTACCAAGAAAGTTTTAAAAGGGAGAATCATTTGGGGAGGGAGGTCAGAGTCTTCCTTATCTCCCATTGTGTGCAAACACTCTTCTGGTGGTGATGTAATAGGGAGGGGCTCCAGAAATTCCGCTTAGCCTGAAGACATGCCAGGCTGGGTGAAGCTTAAACTGGAATTAAGATTGCCGGGAGAAATATCCATAACCTCAGATATGCAGATGACACCACTCTTATGGCAGAAGGTGAAGAGGAACTAAAAGCCTCTTGATGAAGGTAAAAGAGGAGAGTGGAAAATCTGGCTTAAAACTCAACTTTCAGAAAACTAAGATCATGTCATCCGGTCCCATCACTTCATGGCAAATAGATGGGGAAACAATGGAAACAGTGTCAGACTTTATTTTCTTGGGCTCCAAACTCACTGCAAGATGGTGACTACAGCCATGAAATTAAAAGACACTTGCTCCTTGGAGGAAAAGCTATGACAAACCTAGACAGTGTACTAAAAAGCAGAGATATCATTTTGTTGGCAAAGGTTCATATAGTCAAAGCTATGCTTTTTTCCAGTAGTTATGTATGGATGTGAAAGCTGAACCATGAAGAAGGCTGAGCACCAAAGAATTGATGCTTTCGAACTGTGGTGCTAGAGAAGACTCTTGAGAGTCCCTTGGACTGCAAGGAGTTCAAACCAGAAAATCAACCATGATTATTCACTGGAAGGACTGATGCTGAAGGTGAAGCAATTATATTATATACATATAATTCATTTTTAGAGTCTTCTTCTCCTTTATAGTTTAATATAAGATATTGAGTATAGCTCCCTCTGCTATACAGTAGGTCCTTGCTGATCTATTTTATATATGGTAGTGTATGTATGTTAATCCCAAATTCCTAAGTTATCTCCCCCAAACCCACCCCCTTTGCTAGCTATAAGCTTGTTTCCTATTTTCTATGAGTCTATTTCTGTTTTGTAAATAAGTTCGTGATATAAATTTTTCAGATTCCACATGTTCCTCCTTTTGTTTCTGCATCCCCTCTCTTTCCTGATTAGCAAATGTTTGAATCTACCCTTTGGAACTCAGGGAAGGTCTAGGAGGCTGTTGTTGCTTAGTTGCTAAGTCATGTCCAACTCTTTTACAACCCCAAGGACTGTACCCTGCCAGGCTCCTTTGTCCATGGGATTCCCCAGGCAAGAATACCGGAGTGAGTTGCCACTTCCTTCTCCAGGGGATCTTCCCGACTCAGGGATCAAAGCTGCGATCCCATGTCTCCTGTGTCTCCTACATTGCCAGGTGGATTCTTTACGACTGACCCCCTTGGAAATTTCCTATCAACAAGGAACAGGGAGCAAGGAAAGGATCTGTACCCAGAAGGGCTTCCCACTGCATCCCCCACCCCCGGATCCTGCTCCATTCCACTAAGACATCATAGGAAAAGGAGGTTGAGTGTAGAGAAGAACACAAGCTGTAGAGAAGGTTATTCTAGCACACAAGTCAGTGGGGGAGAAAACTGAAGCAAATGTTACAAGAAGAGGATTAACAACTGAGAGATCGGGAGCAGATGGGGAAATCCACATCAGGGGCATTTGAGAGGCAAAACCAGGTGGGAAAGTGCTAACCAATTATTGGAAAGTAGGAGGAAATATAACCGAGACAACTCTTTAGAGAAGTTTCATTTTAAAAGTCTGCAAAATAAGAAAAGTAGATGGGGACACATGTAAATCCATGGCTGATTCATGTCAATGTATGGCAAAAACCACTACAATATTGTAAAGTAATTAGCCTCCAACTAATAAAAATAAATGGAAAAAAAAAAAAAAGCTCTACTGTAAAACTAAAAAAAAGAAAGAAAGAAAGAAAAGTAGAGTAACTATAGGAGTCCTAGGGTCAAAACAATTCATGATTGTTACTATAATTATAATGACAATTCCAGTGGAGTTTTGCATATTAACAGGAATGATCCAATTAAGTGAGAGGGAATAACCAAGCAAACAAATCAATTTGGAGGTTAAGAAGAATGCGATTCAAGGTACAGTTTGTTTTTTACTCCCTTCAGGAAAGATGAAAGAGAAACAGGACTCAGACACCAGCTGGTTTGGAGATTTGTGATAAAATGTCAGGAATCTTCCCGGTGGTGTTTTCTCTCCTCTCAAGAAAGCATGAGACAAGTTATCAGGATGAAGTGTTTGCACTTCTGTGCCTCTGAGAAGAAGAGATAAGTTTGAAGGGGAATAGCTAGAAGTCAAATTATTTGCAGACAATGGAAAGAGAAGCTTGGTAGAATTGCCTGGTAGTGTTTTCCTTGGCATACAGAGCAAATTTCAAAAGATGCATGCGCTCTAATGTCCACAGCAGCACTACTTACAATGACCAAAACATGGGCGTGACCTAAGTGCCCATTTACAGATGAATAAATAAAGAAGATGTGATGTACATAAAGAATGGAATATTACTCAACCATAAAAATCAACAAAATAACGCCATTTGCAGGAACATGGATGGACCTAGAGATTATCATACTAAAAGAAGTCAAACAAAGACAAAATTCATATATCATTCATATGTGGAATCTAAAAAAGACAAATGATAGAAATGAATTTACAAAATAGAAATAGACTCACAGACATAGAAAACACACTTATGGTTACCAGAGGAAAAGGTGGGGGCAGGGCAGTGAAACAGGAGGGGAGAGGGTAAAGCACATCCTTTAAAAGAATGACATAGCCACGCTGCTAAGTCACTTCAGTCGTGTCTGACTCTGTGTGACCCCATAGACGGCAGCCCACCAGGCTCCGCCGTCCCTGGGATTCTCCAGGCAAGAACAATGGAGTGGGCTGCCATTTCCTTCTCCAATGAGTGAAAGTGAAAAGTGCAAGTGAAGTCGCTCAGTCCTGTCCGACTCTTCGCGACCCCATGGACTGCAGCCTACCAGGCTCCTCCATCCATGGGATTTTCCAGGCAAGAGTACTGGAGTGGGGTGCCATTGCCTTCTCCAACATAGCCATAGGACATGATAAAAATTGGTTAGGATCAACTAGGTCCAAGATAGTGGAAGATTCGATTTCCAGTGAACCTTGAGCCTCACTACATACTAGCATGCTAAATAACACACCCACCAATGCCATGATAGTTCTGATAGCAAAACTGTTAGTCACTCAGTTCTGTCCAACTCTTGGTGACTCCATGGACTGTAGCCTGCCAGGCTCCTCTGTCCATGAAATTCTCCAGGCAAGAATACTGGAGTGGGCAGCCACTCCCTTCTTCAGAGGATCTTCCCAACCCAGATTCGAACCTGGGTCTCCAGCACTGCAGGCAAGAAAGCCACCAAGGAAGCCCAGCCTAAACATAAAAGGCCAAAAAGTGGGCAGTGGCTCAATTCTGGAAACCCTTGCCCCTTCCCTGAAGTAGTTGGAATAATCTGGTAGTTGGAAACTACCCAGCCCATAAAAACAAACCATGCCATATTCCAGAGTTTCTCACCTTCTGAGATAGATTCTGTGGACTGTGCTTCTGTGTAAATAAATTCACTTTATTGTCTCTCACTGAATTCTTTCTGCGATGAGATTATGTCCGAGCTTCATTAAGTCCTGAGACCAGGTATGTGATATCAATTAAAAGACAGTGGATTCTGGCTCGGTTCGAGCCCCAGCCCACGGATTGAGTTCCAGTCTGAGTTGCATGGTTTCAGCATGAATAAATAGGAGTTAGGGATTAACAGATGCACTACTAGATGTAAAATGGATAAACATCGAGGACCTGTGTGTAGCACAGGCAACTATACTCAATAATAACCTATGATGTGAAAGAATCTTTAAAAGAATACATACATAACTGAATCACTTTGCTGTTCATCTGAAACTAAAACTCACTGTAAACCAACTATACTTCAATTAAAAAAAACAGTTGGGGTTCACAAATTTGTAGTGACACCAACCTGCCAGATGTGATTCTCTCAAGTAACACTCATGAAGAGTTGGGTTCATCCAGGGCAGTGTTTCTCAAAGTGTGCTACCCAGACCAGTACCATCAAGCTCACCAGGTAACTTATTAAAATACAAATGATCAGGTTCCACCCTAGACAAAGGTCCATCTAGTCAAAACTACGGTTTTTCCAGTAGTCATGTATGGATGTGATAATTGGACTATAAAGAAGGTTGAGTGCAGAAGAATTGATGCTTTTGCACTGTGGCATTGGAGAAGACGTGGTAGTCCTTTGGATTGCAAGGAGATCCAACCAGTCCATCCTAAAGGAAATCAGTCCTGAATATTCATTGGAAGGACTGATGCTGAAGCTGAAGCTCCAATACTTTGGCCACCTGATGCAAACAACTGACTCATCAGAAAAGACCCTGATGCTGGGAAAGATTGAGGGCAGGAGGAGAAGGGGACAACAGAGGATGAGATGGTTGGATGGCATCACCGACTCAATGGGCATGAGTGTGAGCAAATTCTGGGAGACAGTGAAGGACAGGGGGACCTGGCATGTTGCAGTCCTTGGGGTTGCAAAGAGTCAGACATGACTAAGTGACTAAACAACAACAATCCTAGAATTACGTATCGTATCGTATCTCACAGTGCCTGGGGTAAGGCCCATCAGTCCGTCTCACTTGCCCTCCAGGTGATTCTGATACACTGGAAAGTCTGAGAACCACTAAACTAGGGAGAGCTTGTTTTGCCTTGCAAATACAAAGGAGGGAGGGGGAAAAAAAAGCATATCTGCAAGAGTGATTATACTGAGGATCCCAGCAATAAAAACTGGATAAGCAGCAAAGACATACTGTATAGACGCCTTTGCCCCATTTTAAAAAGTATTATATACACATTGTGGTACAGCAGAAATTAACACAGCATTGTGAAGCAATTATATCTCAATAAAAAGGTATTGTTCTTGAAGGAAAAGTTTCTATGTTTTAAATTGTGATACACATGCACAATGGCCCTCTAAAAACTTCACCTACCCATTCACAGGTCCACAGAGAAAAACCCCACAGTATCATGTGGTTGCCCCAAAACTTTCTCCATTGTTGTGCATCTGCATTCTCTTTGATAGTTGCTTTTATGTTTGTTCTATGTGGTGCCTACATATCTTTTATTGTACTTATGTTCCCTAAGATAAACTGAGAACAGTGTGGGGGTACCTCACAATAATGTAGGACAGAGGATGAGAGGAGTTTTAATTGGAACATGCAATAAATTCAGAGTATTCTATGGCTCTATCATTAATAATAAGAATGTGTCTCCTGTTCTACTGCAGTGATGTTCCCATTCAGTTCAATCCTGGGAAGATTTGCATGGGTCTTCTATTAAGTCCTGGAGAATACACTTTAAGAAAGGGATTTATAATCTAGAATACAAATGTATTGATAACGTGTCTTCCTGAGATCAAATATGAATGTTTGGAAATATCTGGGCTCAAAAGGAGACTTCTATGAAGAGAAGAGAGTCTAGGAAAGTGACTAGCATGACATTCATAAAGAAATATGTGAATAATTGACAAATGAAAGACAGTGTAGACTTCATCGCCACAAATCTTTAAAAAATATTCAAGGGTAGAATTCCTAAGGAGACAACATCTACAAGAATACATCTTAATAAAACAGCTTTCTTGTCCAGTGTTCTAGGATTTCAAAGCCAAAGTTGTATGGCATTAGCTAAAGGCTAGAACAAGAATCTTTACCTTCTTCTCGATCTTTGAGATTCAGGATGCTCTAAGGGTTCCAAATGCCATTTCCCTAGAGATAAACTCACTGTTTCTATTATTCACATGTCTAAAATAGCCTGGTTTCCAACCAAAGGATTTGAGTTTCTCATTTAGCATAAAGTTAAAGGTCCTTTTTTGTTTTTTCAACTTTGAGTGTAATATACAACTACTAAAATATATATATGTATATACATATGTTATATATGTGTGTATATATACATAAACTCACAACTACTTATCCTATCATTTAACATCTACTTGAACTTTGTGTCTATGGCATAACAATTTGAAAAATGTACCCAGTGACCCAGAAGCAAAAGGCATTTCAGACACTAAAGAGTGAAATAAGAGATATAAGAATATAAGATAAATTCTGAAAATTCAGACTGGAGAGTGTGAAAAGTCTTCTAACAGTGATACAGTTAGGTAAAGGGTGATATCTAATCATTGGGTTTCCTCTTGTAAACTTCTTTTTTCTGTAACATATGGAATTAGTAGAGTAAAAGGGTAGAGGTTTCAACATTACTATCGACTGTATGTGAAGACACATCATAAGAACCTTATATATAACCTTTTCCAAGAAGGCTTTCAGGTCATGGCTGAGAATAACTTAGTGGGTCACTCTTTCCTCCATGGTCACCTACAAGGAGAAAAAGGACACTAGCTAGAAACACCGACTCCCTATGTGGGACAGTACAGCACACCAGCTAATTCCTTGTTCTCTCCTTGTCCATGAAAAGTCTCAGATTTTCACACTCAGTCAAGGGTATATGCTAATGTCAATTTCAATCCAAATGATGTGAAAAAAACAATGAGCTAGTATATCCTACATGCCTCACAACAATGTCCTTTCGTGTTTTAAACAAAGGTTTTCCTATCCTGTCCTAAGTAGCAAAACTTTAGACAAAGTTTTTTGTTTTAATTTTAATTGGAGAATAGTTGATTTACAATGCTATGTTAGTCTCAGGCTTACAGCAAAGTTAATAAGTTATACATACATAAATATTCCATTCTTTTTTAGATTCTTTTCTCTTATAGGTCATTATAGAGTATTGAGTAGAGTTCCCTGTGCTATACAGTAAGTCTTTATTAGTTATCTATTTTATATATATAGTAGCGTGTATATGGCAATCCCAATCTCCCAATTTATCCCTCCTTCCTCCCCTACCTCCCATGGTAATCATGCTTGTTTTCTATATCTGTGACTCTATTTCTGTTTTGTAAATAAGTTTATTTGTACCATTTTTTAGATTCCACATATAGGCGATATCACATGCTATTTATCTTTCTCTGAAAAAGATTTTAAGAGTTTCTTAATCACTTAAAAATTCTCTCTGAAACTCAGCTGCCTAAGAACAGAAGATCAATCTTTTAAAAGTGTGCAGGTATGTATGTGTGTAAGAGAAACACAACCAGGTAAACTTTGTCTGCCAGCTAGAAAAAAATAACATTTCTTCTCTTCATTCCCACGATGATTTCAGATTAATTTTAATTAAGTGTGATATGGGCAAGCTTTGTATTTCAACATTCGAGGATATTAAAATGTTATTAATTCAGACTGGTGGTAGAAAATGCAAGCATGAATTAAAGTATTTCAACTCTGAATAGCCTAAGATAAGTTAATTAATGCCACCTATAAAAGTAGCACCAACAGAAGGCCACCAAAATACCACAGCGAAGGAGGGTGCGAGGTCAAGGTTTATGTGCTTCGGCTTTGCTGAGCAGCGCGATCTCAGGAAGCAAAGGCAAGCGATGTAAGAGTTCAAGCCGAAAAGCAACGATAGCCAGTCAGCACCACTCTACGGCGCCAGCCGCCACTAAGGGCGCTGGGTTTCTCCTGACTTTGTGGGGTCGTCCTCTGAGCAGCCTTGATGCTTCTCACAGTCTGTCCGGGGGAAGAATTCAGCTGCCTCATATTTCTTATCCGACAAAGATTAGCCCCATGGGGCATTCATTTCCCCTATTTCTTGGTGTTCATTTGTGTGCAGTAAGTGGGATCTCACAGAATCCCTTGCTTTGGACAAAAATGAGACTTGACCATAACTTGAGAGGAAGCCTGGCTGCATTTGTGAGATGGTGGTTGAGGCCATAAGAAGCTGGTGGCGATGCGGTGACCAGAAGAGACAAGTGGGGCCAGGAGGACCTGCGTACAAACAAGGCTCAACGTGCACACCATCACATGCGGGAGAAGGAGCTGGCGTGTACACGTATCTGCTTTCACAGGCTTTAAGACACCTGGAAGGGAATCCCAAAAATTATTGCTGGGAGGGGGATAATTTTTTAAGGTGGAGGGAAGGAATCTTAAGAGCAGATATTTTTACATTTTGATCTTTGAATTGTATACAGGTTTGCCCTTGTGGCCCCCTGGGTTGGGAAGATCCCCTGGAGGAGGGAAAGGCTACCCACTCCGGTATTCTGGCCTGGAGAATTCCATGGACTACAGTCCATGGGGTCACAAAGAGTCAGAGACAACTGAGTGACTTTCACTTTGTCCTATTCCAAAAGTTACATAATTTTTGAAAAACTTAACCCTGAAAAGGAAATAGGATTCAAGCATTTATTCTAAAATCATCAAGGAAACATATAAATTTTGGAAGTGGAGAAACTGGGAATTGGTGGGGATGCAAAAGTTAGGAGATAATATGCTAGCCTCTCAGTCATGTCTGACTCTTTGCAACCCCATGGACTATAGCTGGCCAGGCTCCTCTGTCCATGGAATATAACTGCTTGAAATTCCACATTTTTTCAGAGTAGAGACTGAAGAGATTCTGCATACATCAAGAAACAAGTTATCAAAATATCCAACATACCACTTAAAGTATAGTGGTGACTGATGCTGAAGACTCTTGACAGTCCTTTGGACAACAAGGAGGTAAAACCAGTCAATCCTAAAGGAGATCAACCCTAACTATTCATTGGAAGGACTGATGCTAAAGCTGAAGCTCCAGTACTTTGGCCATCTGATGTAAAGAGGCAACTCACTGGAAAAGACCCTGATGCTGGGAAAGATTGAGGGCAGGAGAAGAAGGGGGCAGCAGAGGATGAGAGGGTTGGATGGCATCATCGACTCAGTGGACATGTGTTTGAGCAAACTCTGGGAGATAGTGAAGGAAAGGGAAGCCTGGTGTGCTGCAGTCCATGGGGTCACAAAAGAGCTGGACACAATTTAGTGACTGAACAATAGCAACAGAAGGGTTGGGGCTGGAAAGTGGGGGATAATTTTCATTTTATCCCCTCCTGTATCATTTGATATTTTAAACATGTGTGTGCAGAGACTTCCCAGTAGTCCAATGGTTAAGTCTCTGTGTTCCCAATGCAAGGGGAATGGGTTCCATCCCTGGTCTGGTAGGGAAACTAAGATCCCACATGCGGCAGGGGGTGGCCAGAAAAAGTCATAAACATGTGCATGCAACACTCATACATTAAAAATATTACTTAGTAAAATTAAAGAAAATAGAAGCTCCAATTCGCACTTCAACCACCTGCTAAATACAGAGCTGCTAAGATATTGTACCAAAAAGACTTCAGATCAGAAAATCACCACTAACCCTAAGTCACTGTTAGCTGAAGAGTATCAAATCCTCACGAAACATTTAGAAAATGATGAAGGACAAACAAAAAAATCAAGGGCTCCTAAGTCAGAACATTGCTGTTGTTAAAAAAGCAAACACTGCACAAGAGCTCATTTTAAAAATGTGGGTTTACTAGAAATTGATATCTAGAATTTACAGCTGCAATTGCCTGAAACTATAAAACCCCTTTACCAGGAAATCAATGATCACTCACTACACCAAGCCCAGAGCCCAGAGAGCATGAATAGTATGCAAGGGCAAAGCCTGAGCACACATTTGAGACTAATAAGTACAAGCCTCTCCAAAGTGCTTGAGAAATAACAGTTTTCCTGTGAGGGGAAAGAGACAAATGGTCCTCATGTGAAAATGGAGACATTCCACATCCAAACAATTAGTATGACTTACTAAAGGCAAACATGAAAAAAAAAAAAAAAAGGAAGAGTCTAAGGAAAACATATCAGCTTCAAAAACAGACAATTTCTGAAATAAAGACAGATCAAGTAGACATTGAAAAAGGTGCTATCTCTAACACTTGTGATTTATCTAAACCCATTTTTCAGGCTAACATGATGCAATTATACATGCATTAAAGTATTAACTGTGAAAGAAAAACAACCTGCCCATAGACACTTTCTGGGAAAAAGTAGAATTAAAATAAATGGGAATATTATAGTCAACAGTTTTTCAGAAGCTAAGAAATCCCTTTCTCAATTAGGCATTCCTAATTGCACAAGCCTTTTCCTGTAAACCCAGAAACAAAATCCTGAAACCTTTTCAAAAACTACTCCAAAATCTGACATGGAAGGCATCACATTTCAGCTGGAGAAGTGCATTATCTCAGTTGTATTAAAATAAAGGCAAAGAATAATATGGGGGGAAAATGTTGTATATACAACTAAGCCTAACCATGCCTCCAGAGGCCCATCTGGAAGGCCTGGAGCATAGCTATTGCAGGAGTCCTATCAGGCACCAGCCACGAACAGTCTGTGCACCAGTAGCCACTTCACCATCTGGGAACTTGGTAAAAATGCAGAATCTCAGACCCAGTCCAGACTTCCTGAATCAGACTCTGCATTTAACAAGAGCCTTAGTGAATCACTTGTTCATTAAAGTCTGGGAAGTGCAATAATGGTTTCTTAATCCTCATCCCAGTGTCACCTGGAGGTGCTTATATAAAACGCAGATTTCTAAGCACCTCCTCAGACTTACTGAGTCTCTAGGACTAGTCATGTTAATGTGTTAAGAAGCACTTCCCTAATCTTTCAAATCAGCCAGCGAGGACAGACACAGGCAGTTGGCCCTCCTTATCTGCAGATCCCACCAATGGAGGATGAAAATATTTGGGAAAAAATATTCCAGAAAGTTCTAAAAACCAAAACTTAAATTTGCTATGCACTAGGTAGCAAAAGAGACATAGATGTAAAGAACAGACTTTTGGACTATGTGATGTGGGAGAAGGTGAGGGTCGGGTGATAGGAGAGAATGGCATTGAAACACGTATATTACCATATGTAAAATAGATGGCCAGTGGAAGTTTGATGCATGAAGCAGGGCACTCAAAGCCGGTGCTCTGGGACAACCTAGAGGGATGGGGTGGGGAGGGAGGGGGGAGAGGGGTTCAGGATGGGGGACACATGTGCACCCGTGGCTGATTCAGGTCGATGTATGGCAAAAACCACAATATTGTAAAGTAATTAGCCTCCAATTAAAATTAATTAACTAATTTAAAAACTTTTTAACTTTGAAAAAAAAATTGCCATGTACTGGCTACTACTCACATAGTATTTACTGTATTAATATTACAGGTATTAGAGATGATTTAAAGTACACAGGAAGACATGTTTGCTATATGCAAATATGATGCTATTTTGTATAAGGGACTTGAGCATTCATGGATTTGGGTATCCCTGGGGGATCCTGGGACCAGTTCCCCACAGATGGGGAGGGATGGCTATACATCAATGGAAAATAAATAAGAGTCCAGAAAAAATATATATCTATGGTGAATTCTTTTTCTTTTATCTTAAAAAATTTATCTTTTGACATATTTTAAAATTTTTTTATTGAGGCATGATTGACATGCAAAAAGGCTGTACATATTTAATGCATACATCTTGATAATTTTGAAGGCAAGCACACACCCGTGAAACCATCACCACATACAATGCCATAACTTTGTCACCTCTAAAAGTCTTTTTTTCAAATAACATTTAATGTAACATCTACCGTCTTAAAATTCTTAACTGTGCAATACGTGTAAAGTAATTAGCCTCCAACTAATAAAAATAAATGAAAAAAAAATAATAAAAAGTGAACTGAAAAAAAAAACCTGTACAATACAGTAGTGTTAACTATATGTACTATGTCATAGATTCCTAGGACTTATCTTGCATAGGTGAAACCATGTACCCTTTGACCAAAACCTCCCTGAGCCCCCACTCCCCCTAGCCCCTGGTAACTCCTGACTCTACTCTCTACCTCAAATTTGACAACTTTACATTTCTGATATAAGTGGGATCAGGTAGTATTTGCTCTTCCATGTCTGGGTTACTTTACTTAGCATAATATCTTCCAAGTTTATTTATGCTATAACAAAAGACAGAATTTCCTCTTTTCCAAGGTGGAATAAAGCTTCTTTATCCATTCCTCTGTCAATGGATGTTTAGGTTGTTTCTATGTTTTGGCTACTGTAAATAATGCTACAGTGAGCACTGGGGAGCAGCTATCTCTTTGAGATCCTGATATCAATTCTTGGGTATATACTTAGCAAAGTGCCAAGGCAGTTCAAGTGGGGAAATGGTGTTGGGACAAGTAGATATCCACACACAAAAGAATGAACTTCACCCTCACCACTTCACAGACTATCCAAAAGTTAACAGAAAAAGGACCAAAGACCTACTATAAAATTTTAAATGGATCAAACACCTACTATAAAACTCCTAGAAGAAAAATACAGAGTAAATCTGCATGACTTAAGATCTGACAATGGTTTCTTAGATCTAACACCTGAAACACAAGCAATCAAAGGAAAAATAGGTAAATCTGATTTTATAAAAAACTTTTGTGCAAAGGACACTATCAAGAGAGTGAAAAAAATGATCCACAGAATGAAATAAAATATTTGCAAATCATATATGTGATAATGATATATTGATCTAGTATCCAGAGTATAAAAAGCACTCTTACAACTCAAAAAATATGGAGGTGGAAGGGTTCCTAAATAATCCAATTTAAAAGTGAGTAGACATTTTTCCAAAGACAATATATACATTGCCAATAAGCATGTAAAAAGATGCTCCATATCACCAATCATCAGTGAAATGAAAATAAAAAACACAATGAGCTTCCAGTGTATATGCACTAGGATGGCTAGAATTAAACAGTAGGATCATAACAAGATGTGATGAGGATATAGAGAAACTAGAACTCCATTAGGAACGTAAAACAGTGTAGCAACACTGGAAAACAGTTTGGGAATTCTTCAAAAAGTAAAACATGGAGTAACCATATGACCCAGCAATCCCAGTCCTAGATATATACCCAAGGGAATTGAAAAAATACGTCCACACAAAATCTGTACTAGTATTCACAAAAGAAGTATTATTCATGGCCGCCAAAAAAGTGGAAATAGCACACATGTCAACCAAATGATGAGTGGATAAACAAAATGTGGTATATCCATACAATGAATTATTTTTCAGCCATTTACTGATAATATAACATGGATGAACCTTAAAAACATTACGCTAAGTGAAAAAAAAAACAGTTACAAAGGACCACAAATTATAAACTTCATACAAACAGACAAGGCAACCCACTCCAGTACTCTTGCCTGGAAAATCCCATGGATGGAGGAACCTGGTAGGCTGCAGTCCATGGGGTCGCTAAGAGTCAGACATGACTGAGCGACTACACTTTCACTTTTCACTTTCATGCATTGGAGAAGGAAATGGCAACCCACTCCAGTGTTCTTGCCTGGAGAACAGGGACAGGGGAGCCTGGTGGGCTGCCGTCTAGGGGGCTGCACAGAGTCGGACACGACTGAAGCAACTTAGCAGCAGCAGCATACAAACAGAATCAACACAAAACAGGTAAATCCACGGAGATATAAAGTTGACTGATAGTTGCCTAGCGCTGAGAGTCTGGTGGGGTGATGGGAAAGGAGAATGAATGCTAGCAACATCTAGGTGTCTTTCTGGAGTGATGAGACTGTTTTAAAACTGATTATAGTGATGATTGCATAACTCGATATTAAACTGAATAATTCAATTGTATAGAATATTGACTATATCTCAATAAAGCTGCTATTAAAATTTACATGAGTGATTATTTCTGTGGGGAAAGAAGACAATGCAATTTGGGGACAAGTACATAGGACTTCAACTATTTAGTGACACATTATTTCTTAAGCTGGGTGGTAGGTATATAGATGCTCATTATATTGTTCTTTCTACCTTGCAAGTGATCCCAGAAGGAAGATCTGTGCCTTGACCAGGGAGAGAAACCTCATCACCATCACCTCCAAGTTCTCAACCAACATTAGAAGGATATATACCAGATATACCTATGATGCTTACACAACAATACAGCCTCACACCAGATCTCCCAAATCAGAGACTCTGGGAAGTTAAACTGACTATGAAAAATAGATCATTTTGCTGAGCAACCCAGTCAGAGAACAGCTGATGCTATTTTTCTGCTGAGGCAATCCAAAATTGTGTTATGTTTTCTGGCAGCCTCATAATGATGATGATTCAAGATTCAGGGTTTGGGGGATAACTGTATTTAAAGAAATAAAAAAAAAAAAGAAGAAGAAGAACATAAAATGGGTTCAAAATATCTGCTTTTAGAAAGTTAAGTAACAGCCCAGGCAACTGAAGGGCAGAAAACTTCATTTTTGCCTCCCATCAGGAATTTAATTGGATGTATAGTTGGATCTTACCTTTTGTCTAATCTAAATTGGGCTTTAATTTGGATCCGGTTCATTCCACTTGCTGGAAAAATCAGACTTGAACAGTTTTGATTTGAATGTCTTTGATTTACCAACTGCCTCTTCAGAAATAGGCTCATCCCTTCCCTGGTTTTTCTTCTGAAAATGTCATTTCTTTGAGCTTTATCATTGTCATCTTCATATTTCTGAAAACCAGTTTTTAAAAAAACTGTTCATGAAGGTCCATGGCATGATTCTGTCATTGTTTCCTGGTCCCTCCACGTTGGTAAGCAACATTCCTTCAAAGCTGTAGTTTTTCCAGTAGTCATGTAAAGCTGTGAAAGTTGGACCATGAAGAAGGCTGAGAGCCAAAGAATTGATGCTTTCACATTGTGGTGATGGAGAACTCTTGAGAGTTCCCCTGGATAGCAAGGAGATTAAACCAGTCAATCCTAAAGGAAACCAACCCTGAATATTCACTGGAAGTACTGATGCTGAAGCTGAAACTCCAACATTTTGGCCATCTGATGCAAAGAGCTGACTCATTAAAAAAAGACCCTAAAGCTGGGAAAGACTGAGGGCAGGAGAAGTGGGCAACAGAGGATGAGTTGGTAAATGGCATCACCGCGTCAATGGGCATGCATTTAAGTAAACTCTGGGAGATACTGAAGGACACTGGGAGATACTGAAGGACACTAGGGGATACTGAAGGGAAGCCTGGTGTGCTGCAGTTCATGGGGTTGCAAAGAGTTGGACACAACTTAGCTACTGAACAGCAATTCCTTGAAAACTCTGAGCTCTGGAACTCTTTATGATGTCATTTTATTCTTTTAAGATTCATTGTCTTTACTGGCTCAATATTTCCCACATTAAAAAAAAAATTTTATAACCCAGGCCCCCTGCATTGGGAGCACAGACTCTGGGAGTCCAGACTGTTACCACTGGACTACTGGAGAAATCCCCTATATTTTTTAATTGATTCAGAGCTCATCTTCCTTATATTTTTGTCCTAGAGCATCTGTATATTTATTTATAATGCTATTTAAACCAATTAAAATTTTTCTCACTTTTAAATTGCAAATAGATTCATGAAATCACAAATTTAATATGCCTCTTATAGGTTCAGTGCATAAATGCATAGTTGTTAATGATTTTGAAAAGTTTGGCTATGGAACTACCAACATCTTCATCCATAACACACAAGGCAGGAGAACCACCTTTGGAGAACTCTCCTTGAAAGGTCACAAAGTCGGAATTTTATTCTGAGGAAGCCTCCTGAGTTATCCAACTTTAGGAAGCCCTTGACCACAGAATCCTATTTATTTACTGATTTTCCATTCTGTAAGCATTTTTCTTCATGGATCTCTGCCTTTTCATGGCAAAGGGGTTTGCATAACTCAGTGAAGCTATGAGCCATGCCCTGTAGAGCCACCTAAGATGGACAGGTCATAGTGAAGAGTTCTCAGAAAACTCAATATTTAACAACAACAACAAAAAAACTAAGATCATGACATCTGGTCCCATCACTTCATGGCAAATAGAAGGGGAAATGATGGAAGCAGTGACCAATTTCTTCTTTTTGGGCTCTAAAATCACTGTGGATGGTGACTGTAGCCATGAAATTAGAAGACAATTGCTTCTTCTTTTTTTTTTTTTTTTACTTTAATTTTTATTTATTTATTTATTTTTAATTTTTTTTATTTTTTTATTAGTTGGAGGCTAATTACTTCACAACATTTCAGTGGGTTATGTCATACATTGACATGAATCAGCCATGGAGTTACATGTATTCCCCATCCTGATCCCCCCTCCCACCTCCCTCTCCACCCAATTCCTCTGGGTCTTCGCAGTGCATCAAGCCCGAGCACTTGAAAGGAAGGCTATGACAAACCTAGACAGGGTATTAAAAAGCAAAGACATCACTTTGCTGACAAAGATCCATATAGTCAAGATTATAGTCTTTCCAGTAGTCATATATAGATGTGAAAGTTGGACCATAAAGAAGGCTGTGCACCGAAGAATTGATGCTTTCAAACTATGGTGCTAGAGAAGACTCTTGAGAGTTCCTTGAACCTCAAGGAGATTAAACCAGTCAGTTTAAAGGAAATCCACCCTGAATACTCATTGGAAGGACTGGTGCTGAAGCTGAGGCTCCAATACTTTGGTCACCTGAAGTGAACTGTCAACTCACGGGAAAAGACCCTGATACTGAGAAAGATTGAAGGCAGAAGGAGAAGAGGGTGACAGAGAATGAGATGGCTGAATGGCATCACTGATTCAGTGAATGTGAACTTGGGTGAACTCTGGGAGATGGTGAGGAACAGGGAGGCCTGATGTGCTGCAGTCCATGGGGTCGCAAAAAGTCAGACATGACTTGGCAACTGAACAACAGCAAGCATTTTTGTAACACTGAAGATCTAGCTTATAATACTCAAATGACAGCCGCTTTCTCCCAAGATTCATGAGCATATTTCCCTAGCTACCCTTGCTGCTCAAAGTCTTTGGTCACAGATGCCCCTCACTGCTTCCTCTTCCTTTTGGACAGTGGTTCTGGGCCTTCTTTGCACCTGGAGGTCTTTCACAAATCATGATGTCTTAACACCTCAGAGCAATTCAACCAGAATCACCTGGAATGGGGTTCAGATATCAGTATTTTTTATTTATTTTTATTGAAGTATAGTTGATTACAATTTTGTGTTCAAGTGTACAGCAAAATGATTCAGTTATACATATATTTTTTCAGATTCTTTTCCCTTATAGGTTATTTCAAAACATTGAATGCAATTCCCTGTGCTACACAGTAGGCCCTCGTTTGTGTTACATGTAGTAGTGTGTATATGTTAATCCCAACCTCCACCCCCTAATTTATCCCCCCCACCTTTCCTTTTTGATAACCATACATTTGTTTTCTATGTCTATAAGGCTATGAAGCTTCCCTGGTGACTCAACATGTAGCCAAAGCTGACAGCTACTCCTTCAGAAAGGCACAAATATCAGCAAGACAAACCAAGAGTGTATCAAAGACAGCATTTACCAGATTTAATCTTCCAGATATTTGCTTTTTTGACATCTCCAGACACTACAATTTATAATTCCATCTCTTTATACCAAATTTGAAATAATATTTTGACCTGTTAAAATTATCTCCTTGTAAAATGTACTCTATCTGCTAATACCCCAATAGAAAATTAGTTTAATATGGATTAACAAAAATTTATAGTCAGGTTCTGCCTTTCTTGACATAGATGAATCAAAGATCTACAAAGTTAAGTTACACGATAAATACACCCACATATATTTACACATACACACACATACAAATACACAGAGCTGGAGATATTCAGGAAGTAAGTCTTCAAATAACTCTAGTGATTGAGAAACACTACCAAGCGCAGTTCACGGAAGAGACATCTGGTCGCCGTATCAGCAAGGGAAGCAGTACAAGGGTTTACAGGGCTGCATGCCTTGCTGCATATTTTCATACATTCCGTGCTGCCTAAGCACTACTTAATGACTGTGGAATATTTAAATTGAGTAAGATGAGCACCAGCCTGTTGTTGATAAAGTGCTGGTCAATGATCCCCTCCTTACTATTTTTTCTGCCCCCAAATCTGATCAAATTTGATTTCTTGAAAAGTACTTATCCAGTTTTTGATAAGACTTACCAAAGACCACCCAATAATTCTTAAAAGCTACTAAAATTCCCATACATCCTCTGTCTCCCACCTACTCTAAAAGTAATGTATTCCCAAAATGTAGAGAAAAGAGGAGAGAGAGACAGATGACAGAAGAGCTTTTCATTTGTTTCATTAATAAAGAATGGTCTAGTAAAATAGCAACCTGAAAGCTATTTGATCATCAGGTCTAACAACATGGAGAGAAGAAAAGGGGAGGAAGCACTCTGACCAGAGGCTGGCTCCGTCCACCCCGGCGTGGGGCACATGACCCTGTGAAGCCGAATGGCCCATGGAACCCAATGACCATGGCTGCAGTCAACCAAGCTGGTCTCTGCAACTAGAAACTCAGCCACTCCTGTAGCTACATGTCTATCTATGTCTTTAAAGTATGCAGTCCAAAACCTAAACACATGTATTTCTTTTAAAAATGTTATCTTTGAATACTCTTCAAAAACATTAAGGTATCATAAGCTCACACAGCCAGTGGAGCAATGCAAAGCTGGGTGGTGGAAAAAAGTCACTGTGCTCCCTAAAGCTCTCTGCACAACCTCCTTCACATCCTACCTCCATTGCCTGTGGAGTCAGAATGCCTTGTTTAAACACTTGCTACACCAGTTTCCCTCTCAGTGACTTGGAACAAGGTAACTTCATATCTATCAGCACCACTGTCCTTATTTTTATAAAGGGGAAAATTATAGCAATTACAGCACCTATCTCACATATAAGTGCGTATGCATCGCTGCTCAGTCATGTCTGACTCTTTGCAACCCCATGGACTGCAACCCGCCAGGCTCCTCTGTCCATGAGATTTTCCAGGCAAGGATACTGGAGTGGGTTGCCAATTCCTTCTCCAGGGGATCTTCCCGACCCAGGGATCAAACCTGGGTCTCCTGCACTGCAGGCAGATTCTTTACTGACTGAGCTACAGTAGAAGAGTATAAATGTCATAAAGTTAATGTCTATATGCTACTTATTCTTTCCAACCCATTCTTTCAATGCAGGGATTGAACCCAGGTCTCCTGCATTGCAGGTGGATTCTTTACCAGCTGAGCCACCAGGGAAGCCCAGAAATACTGGAGTGGGTAGCCTATCCCTTCGCCAGCGGATCTTCCCAACCCAGAAATTGAATCGGGGTCTCCTGCATTGCAGGCGGATTCTTTACCAGCTGAGCCACAAGGGAAGCCCATATACTTATTTTCTAAAATTAACTTTCCAATCCCAGCTATGAGTTGTTGGAAAATCAATACTATCGATAAGATGTTTGGAGTCATTACTTTGTGCCAGACCTTGATCTAAACCCTTTTTGTTCCTTAAAATACATATATAGTCTCACATGTAGGTACTATATATATATTTTAAGGAATAAAAAGCTATATATACATTTATATATATATATAGCCTCATGTACTATATATATATATGTATTTTTTTTTTAAAGAACAAAAAGTGCCTAGACCAAGGTCTGGCACAAAGCAACAACTCAAAATGTTAACTATTATTTCTCTTTTACATACAAAATTCCTAGAAGTAAATATATAGTACTTCATTATAATATACTTCATTAGAGTATACATGCCTATATATAATAATGTATTGATTAAGATGAAAGGTTCTGGGGTTGGTCAAGCCTGGTTTGGAATTGAAGATATTTGCTAGGGGCCTTTCATTAGATCTGCTTTTCAAGAAACAATTTTAAGTGCCAACATGTGCTAAACACTGCTCTAGTTCCTGGTGATAGAATATTAAGACAAAATACACTGTTATGAGACTAAAAGGTCAGGCTACAATCTAGGAGAAAATATTTGTAAAATATAGATGTAACAAAGGACTTTTATTTGGAATATATTTTTAAAACCTCATAATCAACAAGAAAAACAGCCCAATTTTTTAAATGAACAAAATATTTAAACAGATACTTCACTAAAGAAGGTGTACAGATGTCAAGTAACACATTACAAACACTCAACATCATCAGCCATTAGGGAAATATGAATTAAAGCCATGAGATGCCACCACTCCCACTAGATGAGATAAAATGAAAAACAAAAAATTGTTCAAAGTGCTGGGAAGGATATGGACAACTGGAATTCTTACACAGAAAAGAGGCTGACAGTTTCTTATGGAGTTAAGTTGGCCTACCATATGACCTAGCAATTCCACACTTAGATACAATACACAAGGGAAGTGAAAGCAGATGCATGAAAGTTTTATATGTCAACATTTCTAGCAGCATATTTATAATGGACAAAAACTGGAATCAAGTCAAATGTCCATCAATAGATGAATGGATAAACTGTAGTACATTTATACAGTAAAATACTACTCATCAACAACAGGAAATAAACTGTTGATATATGCAACATGACTTTCAAAGTAACTATGCTAAGTGGAAAGAAAAGAAATATATTATTTACAATCCAATTTATATAAAATTCTAAATAATGCAACCTAGTGTATAAGTGACAGAAAGCAAATTGGCAGTTGCTGGGATGGGAAATGCAGGGAGAAGAAGGAAAGAGCAATTATAAGGAGCAGGAGCAGACTTTTGGGGGTGACTGTGTCACTATCTTGGTTGTGGTAATGGTTTTATGGGTGTATACCTCTATCAAAACTCAGTGTAAATATATATATGGATTATTATATAACAATTATGCTGGAATAAAGCTAAAAGAGAAACATAAGCAAGACAAAAATGTAAAACAAGGTCTTTACTTTTATAAGACCAGATTTTAATGGGAGTGGAGTTAGAAAATGTTTAAATGAATACATACCACGTAGTTTATACCATGTAGTTTCAGAATTAAAATCAATTCCCACAGTGCTCACCAAAATATATATATTCAAGAATGTCATCACAGCATTGTTAGTAATAGCCCCAAGCTGAAAATGAGTAAATGCCCATCAACAGCAGAACAGATGAAATAA
The DNA here is from genome assembly GCF_019320065.1 of Cervus canadensis. Taxonomy (NCBI): domain Eukaryota; kingdom Metazoa; phylum Chordata; class Mammalia; order Artiodactyla; family Cervidae; genus Cervus; species Cervus canadensis. Next base: position 17,521,848 of record NC_057395.1, on the reverse strand, counting down.
ATTAGGTATATACACAGTGAAGCAAAGTCGTTCAATCGTGTCTGACTCTTTGTGACCCTGTGGACTGTAGCCTGCCAGGCTCCTCCGTCCATGGGATTTTCCAAGCAAGCATACTGGAGTAGGTTGCCATTTCCTTCTCCAGGGGATCTTCCTGACCCAGGGATCGAACCCAGGTCTCCCACATGGTAGGCAGATGCTTTACCATCTGAGCCACTAGGGAAGTCCATATGTATATATGTACTGTTATATGTAGAACTAATTTATTTGTTCTCAGTTCTGTATAGTGTTCCACGTGGAACTGAGAACAGAACTGAGAACGAATAAATTAGTTCTACATATAAAAACATAGGAGACTATCAGAAATGAAACACTGAAGGAACAAATCCAGGTCCAAATAAGGACTTCCTCTGAGATTCCAACTGCAGTCACTGCTAATAGAGGTCAGGACAGCAGTTACCCTGAGCTCATGACAACTCCAAGGGAACACCAGGAGGGCTTCTGGGGGCTGATGACATTCTCCATCTTAAGATCCCTGTACTTTTTGTATATATGTTAATCTTCAATAAAAAATATTTTATTTTTTCAATTTTATTGAAGTATAGTTGATTTACAATGTTAAATACATATATATATATATATATATATATATATATATATATACACATATATATATAAATTCTTCTCCATTGTGGTTCATCACAGGATATTGAATATAGTTCCCCCTGCTACTACAGCAGAACCTTGTTGATTACCCATGACACATACAGTAGTTTGCAGCTGCTGATCCCCAAACTCCTGCTCTCTCCCAGCCGCTCTCTCCCTTGGCAACCACAAATCTGTTCTCTGTCTGTGACTCCGTCTCTGTTTGTAGACAGGTTCGCTTGTGCTGTAGTTTAGATTCCACATATCAGTGATACCATATGGTATTTGTCTTCTCTTTCTGACATAATTCATTTAGTATGATCATCTCTACGCCTATCCATATTACTGCAAATGACATTGTTTCATACTTAATAAAAATATTTTAAAAAAAATTAATATGAGGTCACATGATATGATAGGGATTGCCTGGTTATTTGAGGCTGGACATCAGAAACACCTCTTTGAGCAGGAAGCACTGAATTTGAAGCCCTCAGCAATGAGAATGAACCAGGTGGGGGCAGACATAACCAGACTCCAGTACTGGAATCTTCCCTGCAGGGTCACAGCTGACCCCTTGTCATCATAAAATCATAAAAATCATAAAATCATCAGCTACCTTTGTCATACAAAATTCAGTTGGCATTTTCAAACAAATATTCAGCTCTGTTGTGAAAATTAAAGAAGGCTGAGCTTCTTTTGAGAAGGAAAACAGAGAAAAATGTAAATTCAGAAAGAACACCCCCTTCAAATATATTTTTGCTCACTCTTCTTTATGCCTTTTGGTCTAAGAAAATAATCTCAGAAAAAAACTTTATTTTCTGGAAAGAGAGGAGAACTTAAATCTTCTCTTTTCTGGAGAAGAAAGTGGAGAAATATATGTATTTTTCAAGAAGATAATCCAAAGGGAGGTAAAAGGAAGAGAAAGGGGGTAATCTGAACTGTCAATCCATCAACATGGGACCACCAGTTCACAGGGCCAAGTTTTATAGAAGACTAAGGATGTGCAAGAACCAACAATGCACACCATATCAGGGAAAGCAAATACACCTGAACAGATGCACACAAACCCTGATGTCCCTCAGGCCACTAATATTTAATCTCTGAATGGACAGATGGAATCATCATAAAGCATTTATCTGATAAAATCCCATGAAAAAAGACTGGAAACATTATGGTTTCAGAGAGGCTGGAATGAGACAGAATTCCAGGTCTGCCACTTTCTCAAGATGAAGCAGTAGGATAGCAAGATAAGGGCCAGATCAGAACCCAGCAGGCACCAAAGACTCCCAGGTTGGTCGAGCTTATTCAGGTGAATACCCCACAGGAGACTTTGCTATAGAAATGCTGGCACCGTTTCCCACCACATTGCTGGCACAGTAATTGAGTCTGGCAGCCAGAACTGGTGTAGGCAGTGTGGCCAGCAAACTGCGAAGGAGGATGAAGATGGCAGCACTGATGACAAACGGTACCGTGATGATGGATGGGTAGTGCAGTGGGATGCAGACGGCCACATAGAGGTCCTAAGCCGTGACTACAAAGGCGGAGGATTCCACTGGAAGGAATGTATTTATGACGAACATCTGCAGGAAGCAGCCCATAGAGGTGATGGGCTTCATGTCGAACCAGAAGATGAGCAGGACCTGTGGGAATTATTATCTTCAAGAGCTGTGCATTCACTCCCACCCTAGGGTACGTAACCCTAGGATAATCCTTAGATAACTTCAACCACTCATATCTCTAGACCACAGTCCCATAATCCTAGCTGGAACAGTGTCCTAATTTCAGATACCTTCTATGTGCATCCCAACCTCCAGAGCCTGATTTATACACTTTTCAACTATAGATCACACCCTTTTGTTTAAAAACATTTATTTCTAGTCTGTCTTCTTTTGATCTCTAGAGTTCTTACCCTAACTTCAGATGGACACATCTGCCCATCTAAATGTATCACAAGGACATCAAATCCAGTAAGTCCAATACTTAGATTTGGACACCCTCCAACCTCTCCTTATACATAAGAAACATCTTCCAATCATTCCTACCTCAGTATATGACATAATATAAATCTAGTTACATTTTTAAAGTTTTTTTAATGTTGACCAGTTTTAAAGGCTTTAATGAACAATAAATATTGTTACAATAAAAAAAAAAAGAATGCATGAACATCCCAAACCAAACAAAATGTTAGGTGTACAACGTTGAAGTAGAACCTAGGCTGGCAAACAGGGCTGTAGTAATAATACAAACAAGTGACTGGACATCATTTCAACTAAATAATAATAGCCCAAATAACAGCAGGTACCAAAGTACTTTCCAACTGATCTCATTCAAAAGATGAACCTAATAAAACACGAAGCTAAAAGGACAACACAATAGCAAATCACAGAGAGGAAAATACATTCTGTGTTAGAAAGTCAAAAAAAGAAATCATCAGAAGTTGAGGGCTTGGGTGTATACACTTCATGTTACTTCCATGCAACAGTCAATATGCCCCTACTAACCCACTTAATTTCCCTGAGAAACAGTTAGGTTGCAATTATCACTGATTTTCCTCCCATTAAGAGAGTTTTTGAATATGCAAATGACTTTCATTATAATTTCATACTAAATCAGTATATCCATGCAAATCTATTTCTTACCAAAGTCCCAAAATAGAAAAGCAGATGTACAATGGCAAAATTAGGACACCAAGATGAAAAGCGAAGATCATAAGAGGATGAGGGAAAAGAATCTATGTAGAGTGTCTTTGGAAGCTGCTATTTCTAGGAAAAATAGATATTTTCAAATATAATGAATCCAATCAATTAAGTCTGCCTAAAATATGTGGCCAGGGAAAATGCACTGGGCCAGAAAACTTTGTAAGGAATAGAATTACATTGGGCAATTTGACTTTTATCCACTCTAAGGAAAAAAAAAAAAACTGTTTTCAAGATCACATCCACTGTTCCTGCTTCTGATAATGGCATCCTGATAATCATTATGGGCTTCCCTGGTGGCTCAGAGGGTAAAGTATTATGGGTCTTCTCTCTTCCCACTCTCTGTCCAGATGGTTTGGGAAAAAGCCATTCTACTCTGACTTCTGACTCCAGGGACGGGTTTGGACTCCCTCCCAAGGAGTCAATGAAAAACAAACATTCCCTCAGGAGACATGAATTAGATGAGGAATGGACACTCATCTGATCTACAAAAGTACTACTGGGATTCAAACCTGAGACCTGGAATCTAAACCTGGAGCACTGGGAATGGGTGTGGGGAAGGAGGTTATCTTGCCAACAAAATGGGAGACCCTGCCAGAGAATGAAGCCCACAAAGAAACAAACAGAGCTGAGAGGCGGGGAAGAAAGGACAATGTGATAATAGTTTTGTGCTCTTGATCCAGCTGTACCTCTGGACTTTTCAGATATACAGATGAATAAATTCCTGGTTTGCGTGGTACCCTTTGGCCTGGATTTTCGAGCTGAGTCTCTTTCAAGCAAGAGAATCCTACTGAAGACATTCATTCTCTACTTCCTATAGCATCTGGCTGCAAATATAACTTTAGCCTGAATCAAGAGGTAGAGATCAGGAAAAGGAAAGCTTATTTTCTTTAAAAGTATTTGATAAAATTCAAACCTCACCTTGGTGCAGAAGACCCCTCTTAATTAAACTGGCCCAAACTTATGTTTTAGGACTTCCCAGGTGGAGGTAAGAACCTGCTTGCCAATACAGGAGATGTTTAAGAGACACAGGTTCAATCCCTGGGTAGGGAAGATCCCCTGGAGAAGGGCATGGCATCCCACTCCAGTATTTTTGCCCAGAAAATCCCCCTGGACAGAGGAGCCTGACAGGCTATAGTCCATAGGGTCACAAGAAGTTAGAGATGACTGAAGCAACTTAGCATGCAAACTTCTATTTTCTGGTAGATACAAAGCAAATGTATACTTACAATTTTAATTTGCAGTTTAATCTCTTAAATGTAAGAGTTTCATTCATGCAAATTGATGGAAGTACATGAAAATGTTAGGATCTCTGAATTGACTGCCTCAGACTCTGAATTTCTGCACAAACCATTTCATATCCTCTCCAGTCTACTTAAGATTACTATCACCGTCAGTGTGACCACCATAGCCTTCTTCCTCAAACTGAGTAGATAACTTTCTCTCCTTCAAAGATTTTTTTTAAAGACTTCAGACAGAAACTTTGAGCTTCCCACCCACCAAGTTTCACTGAATCTATCTCATCCGCTCCTCCACTCCTACATCAGGAGAATAAGTGTCTTGTCTGTTCCTCCATGTGCCTGTACTCTGAGTTCATCTCCAAGCATCAATTATCAGGTCTCTCAACTATACATGTCCATCTCTAATTCACATTCTATCAACATTTAAGCATGCTCATCTCATCAATTTTTATAGAAAATGCTGTCCCTCAATCCAACATCCTATTTCAGTTATACCTTCCAGAACTGTCTTCACTCCCTGTCTCCTTATATATTAATACCTGCTCACCATCGCAGCATCCTCAAAGGAGAAATGAAGGCAATGTGCATCCCCATGGGGATCACTGTTTGGTTTAAGGGACAAGAACAGGTGAAGTATTTAGTCAAGTCTCAACAAGTCACAACGTTACTCTTCATTCATGTTCAGCTGGCCCTTGAACAACATAAGTTACTTACAGGCTGGTTTTTTCAATAGCAAATACTACAGTTCTAACATGAGTTGGTTGAATCCAGGGATGCAGCACTTAGGATACAAAGGACTCATATAAAAAGGGCTGACAAAGGAATTGTCTGGTGGTCCAGTGGTTAGGACTCTGTGCTTTCACTGCCAAGAGCACAGGTTCAATCCCTGGTCGATGAACTAAGATCCCATAAGTTAAGGCAGTTTTAAAAAAAGGCTGACTATAAATTATACATAGGTTTTTGACTGGACGGAGGGTCAGTGCCCCAAATCCCTGTGTTGCTCAAGGGTCAACTTTATTTAGGAAAGACTTATTGAGCAACTCTGTGTGAAGGGTGTCATGTGAGAGGCTTTATTATTAATATAAACACATAAAATCTAACTTCTTCCCTGAAGCCTCTCACAGTCCAGAGTGAGATAAAGAGGACAGAAAATACTTTCACATGGAATGCTGAGCCATTACACAGAGTCTGGACCAAATCAATGGCAAGGCAAGAGGAAACCCAGCAGAAGGCCAAGCAGGCTGTGGACTATAGCACCCCAGGAGGCCCTGCTCACATGGACCAGATGGTGATGATGCTCCCTTAGCTTTATGACATGGAGGTCATGAATGTAAAGGAACTGGATAGTGAACCTGGAAGTGCTGTCTGAAGTGAAGAGAAGTAAAGTTACTCAGTCGTGTCCAACTCTTTGCAAGTCCGTGGAATCTCCAGGTTGGAATACTGGAGTGGATAGCCATTCTCTTCTCCAGGGGATCTTCCCAACCCAGGGATTGAACCCTGTGTCTCCTGCATTGAGGGCAGATTTTTTACCATCTGAGCCACCAGGGAAGCCCAAGAATACTGGAGTGGGTAGCCTAACCCCTCTCTAGTGGATCTTCCAAACCCAGGAATCAAACAGGGGTCTCCTGCATTGCAGGCAGATTCTTTACCAGCTGAGCTACCAGGGAAGCCCATCTAGAAAGGGTAACACTTAGGTTCAAGGATTCGAGCCACCAGAGATGTTAAAGAAGGACTCAATGCTGATGCTCCAAAGCCTACTCAGGACTACTCTTCCACTGACTCTGACAGCTCTCCCCAGATTTCTTCTCTTTATTCCTTTAAGAACACCAGAAATTGTGAAAGGGTGCTCTACAGGTTAATCTGCTCCAGATGGGAAAACTCCAGCAGCTATGGTGCTGTCTGATGTGAGAAAAATCTAGAAGGCTCCATGCTATACCAGTGAGGATGAGTTTTTTAAAAACCATACCTCAAATCCAAGGCTTAACAGCTATTATCTTAAGAAGACAAAGATCTGGGGCCTGTTAAGCCTGAATACCCTACTGGCAAACACTGGTAAGATTTCAACAACTTTGAATACCCTTATTGCCCCACAATTGTTTGAAGCTGATGGACACTTTTAAAATACTTTCCCAACCATCCTAAACTACCCCAACTGCTACATTCTCATCAAGGGAATCTTTCTGGGTTATTTTTTAATATCGCCCAGCTGGCTAACTGCTTGCCCAATATCCATTCCTCACTTCTTACTGATCAAGTACATTTCAATGTCCAGTTAAAATTCACCAACATTGGGATTTTCCTGGCAGTTCAGCGGTTAAGACTCCACATTCCCAATGTAGCGGGCATGGGTTTGATCCCTGATTGGGGAAGATCTGGCATACTGCATGGCATGGCCAAAAAAGAAAAACAAAAACAAAAACAAAAACCACCAACATTTATTGTATAACCACATATAAAAATGACCAAGATTTGTTCCTCTGCCCTCAGCATACCTGTTACACACTCTTCTTTCTCCATGCAAAACTGTTTTTAGTCTGGGGTTTCTAGCAAGAACTAGACTCAAAATCATGTTTATTATCCATGGCAATATATACAACTTTTATTTTTATTTTCTCCAACTTTCTCTACTTTGATGATATCTGTTCCCTCCCTTAAAAATGACCATGGCATGAGCCACATTATTTGAGACACAAAGTTCCATTAATGCCTTGGAGGATATGGCTTACCAAATGGTCCATCACTACCCTAAAAGAATGCAATTGCATTACATGGGTAAATGATTTACTCCTGGGGAATATATCATTTTTCCTGATGCATCACAAGGTCAGTTGTAGCCTTACTCCTGTCCCATTTTTCAGCATTAGATGCATTTAACAGTTGCATGGTTAATTATCTAAGACTCCATTTCAGCATGTATATTATCTCATCCATTTGGAAATGACTTTGAGTGCAGCTTACTCGGACTCAGTGCCCTATTACCCAGTGTACACATGATGTCCTTGTCTACAACAATAGATGGTCCAACCAATACACTCACATTTGGCCAGCAAAGGATGGAGCCTTTGACAACTTCTGAAAGATCTGTGAAATTTTTCAGGAACAGGCTAGTGGATAACAAGTATGGACGTACCAGCCCTTTAAGTCCACATGCCTAGGACTCCCAACAGCTGGTACACAGAGAGCCAACACTGCCATCCCAGTGGGATGTCTAATATTCAAAACTGAACTTCTGATTTCTCCCCCAGAAACGTACTTCTCCCAGTTTTCCCTTGCTTAGCTGAAGACAATCCATTGTTGGAGTTGCTCAGACCAAAAAACCTTAGCATCATTCTGAACTCCTCTCTGTCTCCTAACTCAGATCAAATCCTGAGGTAACACCACCGTCAAGATATATGCAAAATTAACATGGCTACACTGAGAACACAGGTGTTGCTTCCATCACTGTAATTTTATTGCAGTGGTGACAATGAGACCTTTAACTTTTTTTTTTTTTTTTTGCAAGGCAGGAGGCCTGCGTTTGATCCCTGGGTCAGGAAGATCCCCTGGAGAAGGGAATGGCTACACACTCCTGTATTCTTGTCTGGGAAATCTATGGACAGAGGAGCCTGGAAGGTTACAGTCCATGCGGTCACAGTCAGACACGACTGAGTGATAAACACTTTCTTTTCACTTTCACGAGTAAAAATTGGATATAACAAGGCTTTTCAATATTAGAAAAGATGAAGGAATGAACAGCAATGTACTTGCTATATTTAACTCCTAGCATCCTAAAGTAAATTGCTTGAGGAAACTGGATCCCAAAGATTATGGGTAAGGAATTTTGAAGTGTGTCTGTATCCCATCAAAGAAACCCAACTAAAAGAATTATGGACTGACAGCTGTGGACTGAGCAAAACTACTTTTTGAAAGGGCTATGGGAAGCTTGGGGTTCATGGGGTTGCAGATTTGGAAATAATTTGGCAACTGAACAACAATAATCTTATTTTGAAGATCATGATTTTGGAGGAACCAAGGTGATTGGCAGTGGACAGAATCAGAATATGTGAAATTCCTTAAAAACTTATTGACTCAAACAGTTTTTCCTAGCTTTTAGTTTTGCTGAGTTTTTGCTATAGTCTCCTTTGTTTCTCTTTCATTTATTTCTGCCCTAAACCCACAGCAAACATTATCCTAAATGGTGAAAAATTGAAAGCATTTCCCCTAAAGTCAGGAACAAGACAATGGTGCCCACTATCACCACTACTATTCAACACAGTTTTGGAAGTTTTAACGACAGCAATCAGAGAAGAAAAAGGAATAAAAGGAACCCAGTTTGGAAAAGAAGAAGGAAAACTCTCACTGTTTGCAGATGACATGATCCTCTACATAGAAAACACAAAAGACAATAGATGCAGAAAAAGTCTTTAACAAAATTCAAAACCATTTATGATTAAAACTCTCCAGAAAGCAGGAATAGAAGGAACATACCTCAACAAAATAAAAGCTATATATGACAAACCCACAGCAAGCATTACCCTCAATGGTGAAAAATTGAAAGCATTTCCCTTAAAATCAGGAATAAGACAAGGGTGCCCACTCTCACCACTACTATTCAACATAGTTTTGGAAGTTTTGGCCACAGCAATCAGAGCAGAAAAAGAAGTAAAAGGAATCTAGATAGGAAAAGAAGAAGTGAAACTCTTGCTGTTCGCAGATGACATGATCCTCTTCATAGAAAACCCTAAAGATTCTACCAGAAAATTACTAGAGCTCATCAATGAATATAGTAAAGCTGCAGGGTATAAAATTAACACACAGAAATCCCTTGTATTCCTATACACTAACAATGAGAAAACAGAAAGAGAAATTAAGGAAACAATACCATTCACCATTGCAACAAAAAGAATAAAATACTTAGGAGTATATCTACCTAAAGAAACAAAAGACCTATACATAGAAAACGATAAAACACTGATGAAAGAAATCAAAGAGGACACAAATAGATGGAGAAACATACCGTGTTCATGGATTAGAAGAATCAATATTGTCAAAACGGCTATTCTACCCAAAGCAATCCATAGATTCAATGCAATCCCTATCAAGCTACCACCGGTATTTTTCACAGAACTAGAACAAATAAGTTCACAATTTGTATGGAAATACAAAAAACCTCGAATAGCCAAAGTAATCTTGAGAAAGAAGGATGGAACTGGAGAAATCAACCTGCCTGACTTCAGACTCTACTACAAAGCCACAGTCATCAAGACAGTATGGTACTGGCACAAAGACAGAAATATAGATCAATGGAACAGAATAGAAAGCCCAGAGATAAATCCACGAACCTATGGACACCTTATCTTCGACAAAGGAGGCAAGGATATACAATGGAAAAAAGACAACCTCTTTAACAAGTGGTGCTGGGAAAACTGGTCAACCACTTGTAAAAGAATGAAACTAGAACACTTTCTAACACCATACACAAAAATAAACTCAAAATGGATTAAAGATCTAAATGTAAGACCAGAAACTATAAAACTCCTAGAGGAGAACATAGGCAAAACACTCTCCGACATAAACCACAGCAGGATCCTCTATGACCCACCTCCCGGAATATTGGAAATAAAAGCAAAAATACACAAATGGGACCTAATTAAACCTAAAAGCTTTTGCACAACAAAGGAGACTATAAGTAAGGTGAAAAGACAGCCCTCAGATTGGGAGAAAACAATAGCAAACAAAGCAACAGACAAAGGATTAGTCTCGAAAATATACAAGCAACTCCTGCAGCTTGATTCCAAAAAAATAAATGACCCAATCAAAAAATGGACCAAAGAACTAAGCAGACATTTCTCCAAGGAAGACATACAGATGGCTAACAAACACGTGAAAAGATGCTCAACATCACTCATTATCAGAGAAATGCAAATCAAAACCACAATGAGGTACCATTACACGCCAGTCAGGATGGCTGCTATCCAAAAGTCTACAAGCAATAAATGCTGGAGAGGGTGTGGAGAAAAGGGAACCCTCTTACACTGTTGGTGGGAATGCAAACTAGTACAGCCGCTATGGAGAACAGTGTGGAGATTTCTTAAAAAAACTGGAAATAGAACTGCCATATGACCCAGCAATCCCACTTCTGGGTATACACACCGAGGAAACCAGATCTGAAAGAGACACGTGCACCCCAATGTTCATCGCAGCACTGTTTATAATAGCCAGGACATGGAAGCAACCTAGATGCCCATCAGCAGATGAATGGATAAGGAAGCTGTGGTACATATACACCATGAAATATTACTCAGCCATTAAAAAGAATTCATTTGAATCAGTTCTAATGAGATGGATGAAACTGGAGCCCATTATACAGAGTGAAGTAAGCCAGAAAGATAAAGACACCAATACAGTATACTAACACATATATATGGAATTTAGAAAGATGGTAATGATAACCCTATATGCAAAACAGAAAAAGAGACACAGATGTACAGAACAGACTTTTGGACTCTGTGGGAGAAGGCGAAGGTGGAATGTTTCGAGAGAACAGCATCGAAACATGTATATTATCTATGGTGAAACAGATCACCAGCCCAGGTTGGATGCATGAGACAAGTGCTCGGGCCTGGTGCACTGGGAAGACCCAGAGGGATCAGGTAGAGAGGGAGGTGGGAGGGGGTATTGGGATGGGGAATACATGTAAATCCATGGCTGATTCATGTCAATGTATGACAAAAACCACTACAATATTGTAAAGTAATTAGCCTCCCACTAATAAAAATAAATGAAAAAGAAAAAAAAAAAAAAAAAAAAAAAAAGAAAACCCTAAAGACACCACCAGAAAACTACTAGAGCTAATCAACAAATATAGTAAAGTTGCAGGATATAAAATTAACACACAGAAATCCCTTGCATTCCTATACACTAACAATGAGAAAACAGAAAGAGAAATTAAGGAAACAATTCCATTCACCATGAATGAAAAGAATAAAATACTTGGGAATAAATCTACCCAAGGAAACAAAAGACCTATATATAGAAAATTATAAAACACTGATGAAAGAAATCAAAGAGGACACAAATAGATGGAGAAATATACCACGTTCATGGATTGGAAGAATCAATATAGTGAAAATGAGTATACTATCCACAGCAATCTATAGATTCAATGCAATCCCTAGCAAGCTACCAATGGTATTTTTCACAGAACTAGAACAAATAAGTTCACAATTTGTAAGGAAATACAAAAATCCTCGAATAGCCAAAGCAACCTTGAAAAAGAAGAATGGAACTGGAGGAATCAACCTGCCTGATTTCAAGCTATACTACAAAGCTACAGTCATCAAAACAATATGGTACTGGCACAAAGACAGAAATATAGATCAATGGAACAGAATAGAAAGCCCAGAGATAAATCCACGCACCTATGGACATCTTATCTTCGACAAAGGAGGCAAGAATATACAATGGAGAAAAGACAATCTCTTTAACAAGTGGTGCTGGGAAAACTGGTTAATCACTTGTAGAAGAATGAAACTAGAACACTTTAACACCATACACAAAAATAAACTCAAAGTGGATTAAAGATATAAATGTAAGACCAGAAACTATAAAACTCCTAGAGGAAAACACAGGCAAAACACTCTGATGTAAATCACAGCAGGATTCTCTATGACCCACCTCCCAGAATATTGGAAATAAAAGCAAAAATAAACAAATGGGACCTAATGAAACTTAAAAGTTTTTGCACACCGAAGAAAACTACAAGCAAGGTGAAAAGACAGCCTTCAGAATGGGAGAAAGTAATAGCAAACGAAGCAACTGACAAAGAACTAATCTCAAAAATATACAAGCAGCTCATGCAGCTTGATTCCAAAAAAAATAACAACCCAATCAAAAAATGGGCCAAAGAACTAAACAGACGTTTCTCCAAAGAAGACATATAGATGGCTAACAAACACATGAAAAAATGCTCAACATCACTCATTGTCAGAGAAATACAAATCAAAACTACAATGAGGTACCATCTCATGCTGGTCAGAATGGCTGCTATCAAAAAGTCTACAAACAATAAATGCTGGAGAGGGTGTAGAGAAAAGGGAACCCTCTTACACTGTTGGTGGAATGCAAACTAGTACAGCCACTATGGAGAACAGTGTGGAGATTCCTGAAAAAACTGGAAATAGAACTGCCATAGGACCCAGCAATCCCACTTCTGGGCAGACACACTGAGGAAACCAGAACTGAAGGAGACATATGTACCCCAATGTTCATCGCATGCACTGTTTACAATAGCTAGGACATGGAAACAACCTAGATATCCATCAGCAGATGAATGGATAAGAAAGCTGTGGTACATATACACAATGGAATATTACTCAGCTAAAAGAATGCGTTTGAATCAGTTCTAATGAGGTGGATGAAACTGGAGCCTATTATATAGAGTGAAGTAAGTTAGAAAGAAAAACACCGATACAGTATAATAAAGCAAATATATGGAATTTAGAAAGATGGTAACAAAGACCCTATATGCGAGACAGCAAAAGAGACACAGATGTAAAGAACAGACTTTTGGACTCTGTGGGAGACGGCGAGGGTGGGATGATTGAGAGAATAGCATTGAAACATGTATATTACCATATGTGAAATAGATCACTAATCCAGGTTCAATGCATGAGACAGGGTGCTCAGGGCTGTTGCACTGGGATGACCCTGAGGGATGGGATGGGAAGGGAGGTGGGAGGGGGGTTCAGGATGAGGGACACATGTACACTTATGGCTGATTCACGTCAATGTATGGCAAAAACCACTACAATATTATAAAGTAATTAGCCTCTAATTAAAATAAGTTAATTAATTTATAAAAAAATAAGTAAACCATTTTGCCTATATTACATGCAATTTTTAAAAAAATCTTTACACTTTGTGCAGAAAAAAAAAAGATAAATGAGAATAGGGTCACTCCTTACAACTGTCACTGCTACAAGCCTAGTCAAGTCATCGTCATCTCTTGTCTGAATCTATCACGTCTGCCAGACTTCATCCTCTAGCCCTCTCATGAGAGGCCAAAGTGACTCATCTAAACTGTGTCAGCTCCTGAACTCTGCTCAGATTTCTCCAGTGACTGCTCTCCTCCCTGACCCCATCTCCTTCTGCTCCTGCCCTCATTCACTCTGTTCAAGCCACAATGGCCTCTCTGTACTTCCTCAACCAGCCGGGCATCCCATCCTTTACATGGGGCTCCCTCTGCCAGTGATGCTTTTCCATATGAAACAAGGGTAGTTTACGCAGGTGCTTCACTTTCCACCTTCAAGTGCCACCTTCTCAATGTGGCCTATCTCAACTCTCCATTTAATACTGCACCCCTTCCTGCCAGCATCTCAGCACTTCTGAGCCCTCTTAATGACCACTCTATTTTTTCAAAGCACAAATCCCCTTCTTACATTCTATGCATTTACTTATGATGTTTATTGTCTACTGTCTGTCTCTTCCTACACAGGAGGAATTTTCATCTCTGTTCATTAATGTGTCCCCATCTGCTTAAGGGCCACCCAAAATAAACACAGTGGTACACAATAAATGCCTACTAAATGGATGAATGACTAGCTGGGGACAGTAACTGTAATATATTTCCTATTTTTTCCTCTAATCTATCAAAGGACAAAGCAGAAGCAAGCAGACACCACCCTAATAGGGAGATCCCATTAGCCTCTTCATTTTAATCCTAGCTGTTAATTGATTAACTTAGACCGAAGGTTTTTCTGTTTTCTGGTGACACCTACAGCCACTGCATACCCTGTAGAAAATTCCCTTCAATGTGCTCTGTGTTTAAAATAAAATTGAGGTCTGGGGAAAAAAGGGAGGGGGACCACTTTCTGAAGTCTTCTCTCACTCCTCTAGCTCAAGCAAATAAAAACTCTGGGGATAGCTCTGGACTTTTCCATCTCATTCGTTTTTCATTACTTTTTTTGTTATTATTACTTTTTAGTAAGGCACAGGGATATCATTATTCTCTGTCACCCTAGGGGATTCCAATATTGATTTTGAGATTTTTTTTTAGCTATTCTATAGAATGCATATCATTTATAAGGTTCTACTTTATTTCTGTGGGCATGTCTGCATTCTGAATGTTTTAGATTTTCCATATTATAATGTCTTATGAAATATGATAACATCCTTTTGATATTCCCGTTGTTGTTCAGTTGCTAAGTCATGTCCGACTCCTTGCAACCCCATAGAAAGCAGCATGCCAGGCTTCCTTGTCCTTCACTATCTCCTGAAGTTTGTTCAAGCTCACATCCATGAAGTCAGCGATGCCATCTAACCATCTCAAGACTATATGATTTCTTTTCCCATTTTGGTTTAATTCAAATGAAATGGGATTTTTTTTTCACAATCTTCCAAAATTGAAAAAATATTGAAAAAATTAGTTGCTGAAGCCTATGTAACTATGCAAATATTCCCACCAAATATCCACAAATTCTATCCTTTCAAATTTCATACCATCACAGAACACTTAACTGTAGACTTTTTTTCTAGGATGGAATTTTTTAAATACATCTTTCTAAAATGTCATTCACCTTACAGTTAAATAAACTGGCTTATTTCGGGAAATGGCATGAAGAAGGAACAATACACAAGGATAAGAGGATCCCAAAACATAGAGCAATCTTCTCTGATTCAAAGATTATAAATTCAAAAGATATTAAGGACCAAAAAGGGTAATAAAACAAGTAAAATGGCCAGATAGTACACAGTAGGGAGCAGTGGGGACTGCAGCAAAGTGAATATTTCATCATCTTATCTATGGTGGAGGCAGCTGCTACTAAGATGCTCAGCCACAGGGGATGGTTGCCATGAGGAAACATGGTCGATGTTGCCAAATTTTGTATTTGTGTTTATATGATTTTTTTTTTTAAAGAATCCTCAACTCTGAATTTTTAGAAGAGATGTCATACTATGTGTGCTAATCACAACACACCTAGGGCATAAGACTAGAAACTGCTCTAAATTGGCATTGTCAAATGTTTAGTACCTAACAGAATTCACAGTGCTCTCCTACACCTTCCAGCTTTAAAAGGACAGCTCAACTATATTTCATGGATAGTAAAAGTCTGCCATTGCTGTTCTCTGGTTTGCAGCTCCCTTATTCCCAGTTGTTAGTGGGCTCTTGGTGGTGAGTGTTTCTATCAGCCAGTGTAGACTGCTAATATGCCAACACAGGCACTGCGGCAGGAGTCCCTGTGAAAGTAAACACATACTGCTATCATGGAGACTATCTATATGCTGCCTTTAAAGTCCCTGTGGTTATCACCCAAGAATCTTCTATTTCTGAGAGTCTTTCCTCAAAAACACGTGACCATGTTTTTGACACGAGACCCTGGATCCTACACTGGAGAAACCTTTGGTAGACCACTGACTTTCATTCATTTCCATCCCAAGCTTCCTGGTTTTTCTCACTTCATAGCACATCTGTTACTAAGGAAACAAGTACCAAAGGTTAGGACAGAACTGAATAAAACCCCAGATTTCAGTATAAAAATCAATAAATGCTCAAGCAAAAGTCACATCACCAACCAAGAATATTCATACCAGGTTTGGGACAAAGGAACAGTTGGTGTAAGTTGCATCCAGAAATCAAATAATTATTCTTAATGTTTTTCAAAAATTTGAGTTTATTTATGCTATTATTTGAAAAGAAGAGAAGCAAAAGGTAAAGGAGGAAAGGAAAGATATACCCACCTGAATGCAGAGTTCCAAAAATCAGCAAGGAAAGATAAGACAGATGTCCTAAGTGATCAATGCAAAAAAATAGAGGAAAACAATAAAGTGGGAAAGCTTAAAGATCTCTTCAAGAAAATTAGAGATACAAAGGGAATATTTCATGCAAAGATGGGCACGATAAAGGACAGAAACTGCATGGAACTAACAGAAGCAGAAGATATTAAAAAGAGGTGGCAAGAACACACAAAAGAACCATACATAACAAAAAAGATCTTACTGACCCAGACAACCATGATGGTGTGATCACTCACCTAGAGCCAGACATCCTAGAGTGTGAAGTCAAGTGGGCCTTAGGAAGCATCACAACGAACAGAGCTAGTGGATGTGATGGAATTCCAGTTGAGCTATTTCAAATTCTAAAAGATGGTGCTGTTAGAGTGCTGCACTCAATATGCCAGCAAATATGGAAAACTCAGCAATGGCCACATGACTGGAAAAGGTCAGTTTTCATTCCAGTTCCAAAGAAAGGCAATGCCAAAGAATGCTCAAACTACCGCACAATTGCACTCATCTCACACACTAGCAAAATAATGCTCAAGATTCTCCAAGCCAGGCTTCAGCAATACATGAACTGAGAACTTCCAGATGTTCAAGCTAGATTTAGAAAAGGCAGAGGAACCAGAGATCCAATTGCCAACATCCGCTGGATCACAGAAAAAGCAAGAGAATTCCAGAAAATATCTACTTCTGCTTCATTGACTACACTAAACCCTTTGCCTCTGTGAATCAAAACAAACTGTGGAAAATTATTAAAGAGATGGGAATACCAGATCACCTGTCCTGCCTCCTGAGAAATCTATATGCAGGTGAAGAAGCGATTTAGAACCAGACATGGAACAACGGACTGGTTCAAAATTGGGAAAGGAATACATCAAGGCTGTATATTGTCACCCTGCTTATTTAACTTATATGCAGAGCACAGTGTGTGAAATGCTGGGCTGGATGAAGCAGAAGCTGGAATCAAGCTTGCCAGGAGAAATATCAGCAACCTCAGGTATGCAGATGATACTAACCTTATGGCAGAAAGTGAAGAACTAAAAAGCCTCCTGATGAAAGTGAAAGAGAAGAGTGAAAAAGCTGGCTTAAAACTCAACATTCAAAAAATGAAGATTATGGCATCTGGTCCCATCACTTCATGGCAAACAGATGGGGAAACAATGGAAACAGTGTCAGACTTTATTTTCTTGGGCTCCAAAATCACTGCAGGTGGTACTGCAACTGTGAAATTAAAGGACACTTGCTTCTTGGAAGAAAAACTATGACCAACCTAGACAGCATATTAAAAAGCAGAGACATTATTTTGCCAACAAAAGTCCATCTTGTCAAAGCTATGGTTTTTCCAAAGTCATGTATGGATGTGAGATTAGGACCATAAAGAAAGCTGAGCACCAAAGAATTGATGCTTTTGAACTGTGGTGTTGGAGAAGACTCTTGAGAGGCCCTTCGACAGCAAGGAGATCAAACCAGTCAATCCTAAAGGAAATCAGTCCTCAATATTCACTGGAAGGACTAATGCTGAAGCTGAAGCTCCAGTACTTTGGCCACCTGATGCAAAGAACTGACTCACTGGAAAAGACCCTGATGCTGGGAAAGATTGAAGGTAAGGGGCGAAGGGGACGACAGAGGATGAGATGGTTGGATGGCATCACTGACTCAGTGGACATGAGTTTAAGCAAGCTCCAGGAGTTGGTGATGGACACAGAAGACTGGCGTGCTGCAGTCCGTGGGGTCACAAAGAGTTGGACATGACTAACCGAGTGAACTGAACTGACTGTTGGAAACGTAACTTTTAGTAACAGTTTGCTTCATTACTTTTCAGTATGTATAGAATGTTTACTTTATATCCATATCCAATATTAGAATCTGCCTCTAACTAGAAACAGAGAATTCATCTTTCCTTTCATGTGTCTTTCTTTTATCAAAAGTAGATCACATTATTGCGAGGTTCCATTTCAGAATTTTAAATCATGGCATTATTCTTCTTCATTTGGACTCATTTTTTAGCCGAGGTAACATCCATTCATCCACAAACTCTATTAAAAATGAAGAACTTAGGTATGGATGCATAAAGCAAGGTGCTAGGGGACTCAAAGATGAAGTAAGTAATCTTCCTTAGGAATTATCAGTGTAGTACAATAAGGGAGTCAAGGAAGAAAACAACTGCAAAAACACTGTGATGAGTGCCTTGAGAGGTCTCCCAATGAAGGGGTCTTCGGGCCTAGAAGAGAAGATAAAGACCTCAAAGGCCTCGGGCCTGGACAAAGAAGATAACAGCCTCAAGGGCCCTTGCTAAACCACCTGACTTCGGGGATGACAAAACTGAACTTTAAGTCCCACCCAATGCTCTGGGCAGATTGCATCAGCCTGGGACCCCCCGCCCCTGTTCATCCACAAACTGCCATCTCAGCTAAAGATTACCCAGAACGCCCTGCCTGACTAAATCTTCCCCTATTGCTTCTGGAAAACCTCCCCTTAAATACGAAGTCTTCCTGATCCCGCACGCACTCAGCCTGGTCCTCAGACTGGCTGTTGCCCCTCCTTGCCTGAATAAAGGCAGCCTGTCTCCTTTGAGGTCACCTTCCTTTCTTCACCGCCTTGTCTGAAACTCCACCTTACACCAGAACCACGTGGAAGAATGTGGAGGACGTGGACAGCTCCACAGTCCCAGGCAAACTCCACAGTGGTTCAGTGGTAAAGAATCCTCTGCTCTGCCAATGCAGGGGATGCCCTGAGACTTGGGTTCGCTCCCTGGGTGGGGAAGATCCACTGGGAAGGAAATGGCAACCTACTCAAGGATTCTTGCTTGGAAAATCCTAGCCACTGAGGAGCCTGGAGGGTGATAGCCCGTGTGGCCACAAGGAGACAGACACAACTGATCATGCACACACAGGTAGCTGGTGGGAAATTCTCAGTAAGAAGGTGATCACCAGATGATAAGATGTTCATTTTGGGGAGGCAATGATGGCAAAGCAGACACGGGAAGCTTATACAAGGTCTAAGTGAGAGGTAACACGGGGAGATGCAGTGGGCCAGGGAAGGGCTGTTCAAGAAAGTTAAGCTAATGAGACTTAGGGACTCCTTAGCTGTGAGAAGGGAGAATGCACTCTTGCCTGGAGCAGTAAGGCAGGACCCAGCTTGGAGCTTGTTGTTTAGTCACTGAGTTGTGTCCGACTCTCATGCAACACTCTATAGCCCACCAGGCTCCTCTGTCCTGGGATTTCCCAGGCAAGAATACTGGAGTGAGTTGACATTTCCTACTCCAGGAGATCTTCCCAACCCAGGGATGGTACCTGAGTTTCCTGCATAGGCAGGTGGATTCTTTACCACTGAGCCACTGTTGCAGAGAAGAAGCCAGTTCTGACGCCACGTTGGAAGTGTTTCTTTGACTTGCTTTTGTTGTAACCATATAGAATGGCCTGCCTCAGAGAATCTTGCTCCACTGCCTGAGGGTTAAACTAAAGTGCCTTTGTTCAGAACCTGTCCAACTATAGATGGTAGGAAGCAAGAAATTAACACGTCCACTGCCTGAGGCTTGACTTTCTAGGAGATGTTTGCAAGATGAATGACCTTTTCACTTTGCTTCCTTACCTCCCCCCAATGTCTGATCTACAAAAGAACCGGGCATTCAGACCCTAATGAGATGGTTCATCAGAGGCACTAGCCTGCCGTCTTCTCTGTTATCTGGTTCCACAGTTAGTCCCTTCCTTGCTCAGCCCTTGTCTTGGATTCATTGGCCCATCGTGCGGCAAGCAGAGGGAGCTTGGACTCAGTACCACCACCAGGGAAGCCCAACTTGGAGGTAGCTAATAACTTAAAAACTTTCATAACAGGCAAAACAAACTACTGTTTAATTCAAGTTATGAATAACTGTTATTTCAATATTATTGGAAAAGTTCTTTTTTGTTTTCATGTCTCAAAAAGCTAGAGGAGAATGAACAATGTACTGAACACCATACTTTCCTTTCCAGAGGAGGAAAGCTCTACATTCCATTTCTGTAAGACTTTCTTCTTTAAATCCCTCCTCCATCATTGTTTATGTTTTTTGAAGGTAAATTATACTCACAGAGCAACTGCTCCTACTTTGGAGGAAGATGCTTTCTTTGAAACATATGAAGTACAAGTTTTCTCCACTTCACTTGCAGGAAGCTCTCTTCCTAGGTCAGTAAACTGCACTGGAGCTAAATTAGGCAAGGAGGCAACTCACTTAAGAGAGATTAGCTGGGAAATCCATTTGCATGACACAAAGGACATCCTTAGATGCAAAGGGATAGAGTTCCACCTAGAAAATAGCTAAGGAGTTTTCTTAAATAGAATGCCAACCTTGACTGTGAATTGAGAAGTGATGCTAACAAAGAATGACAAGATCGCAGATCTACTTGCCACTGAAGGTGTGAACAACTGAGCTTGCCCCCATCCTCCGCTATCTGTAATTTATTAAAAGAGTGACGGAACCAATAATGTTGCGAAAAGCCATCTCAATCCAGTTAGATGGGGGTGCAACAGAGGCTTAGGGATATCAACTGTGCTCTACAGGAAAGACAAAGGGGCTCTTCTCTGCCCATTCACCTTCATCATCAAGGACACAAATGGCAACTTCCTTGAAGATTGAAAGAATCCCAGAGCTGACATTTGTTTAAACTGTAAATTAAATTTGTTTTTTTATACACACAACCAAATATTGATTCCTGGTTTTGATCATTCCCTTAATCATAATACTGAACAAAGCAAGGCAATGAAAGACATTCCTTGCCCTTTACCTGAGGAAATCTGCATGAACCAAAATGCAAAATCAGAGGATTTAAGAGTCAAAGTGGGTTGATTAATCCAGTGATTCTTGAATTACTGAAGATTTAAGGATGCCAAACAAAACTTTTAATCCACTGAGTTGCTTGCTGTATGCAACAGTCTATGTGGACACTGGATCCAGATGAGGAAGGGTTTGACTCCTCTGCATGACTGTTTGCCTTGAATAACCTACTTTATAGAGCTTTCATGATGATTAAGATTCACAGGTAAAATACTGGGATGAGGGTTTAACATATCTTCTTCAACATGTTAACTACAACCACAGGAGTGCAAGCTACCTTTCTTATAATCTACATCGCTGCTGCAGGAGTAGCAAATTGTGTGTATGTGTATATGAGTGCATAACTCAGCGTGGCCTTCCTAAAACAGTTACCTGAGCAGGTGCAATCCTGACACTGGAGAGGACGACAGCACCAACGAGTCTCCGTGACTATACATCTAAATATTCAAATATGATGTTCTTGCTGTTCAGTCGCCCAGTCATGTGATACTCTTTGCGACCCCATGGATTGTAGCATGCTAGGCCTTAAAGATGATAAGCCAGGCTAAAATTTGTTAAGTAGGTTCTATAAGCCTAGCCAGACAAATATGCCTTCAAAACAATGTAGAAACTCAGGCTTCAACTCAGAATCCTGGGATCCCAGACGCGGCAAGTAAGGGGTCCCAGTCTCTTGTCCCATCGCCTCACTCCTTCTGCCCCAGGCTTCAGGTTCTGTATGTGGACTACGAACTCCATCCACACCTCTCACTAATAAACAATCCTTCCTTGGCCTGCCTTGAGCCCCAGAGCCTCCCAAGAGGGGAAGTCTGAGGTCCCAGGAATGCAAAGCAGGGTCCAGTGGGGGCAACCTGGGCTCTGAGTGCAGGGGGCTTGGCTGCACAGGCACCAAGAGGTGGGAGAACACAGCAGATAAACTCTTTACTATACAGTATCCAGGGACTCCCTTCGTAATTTAAGATTTCCTGTTTTTAGTGCAATTAAAGAATAATTACCTTTTTTTTTTGCATCCCATTTGCAAGTGTCCTCTCCTCAGGGCAAAGGTTATAAAAGGCTATAAAAGCGACATGAACCTGAGCATTAAATTACCTGGACAGCCACAGCCATGTCCTATGTATGATGAGAACTGCAAGAAGAATATAGATTGATTTATGGGTGATTTTTTAGTATTACATACCAAAAGTTGCTTCCCTGGTGGCTCAGAGGGTAAAGCATCTGTCTATAATTCGGAAGGCCTAGGTTTGATCCCTGGGTCAGGACGATGCCCTGGAGGAGGAAATGGCACCCCATTCCGGTACTCTTGCTTGAAAAACCCCATGGACGGAGGAGCCTAGTAGGCTACAGTCCATGGGGTCACAATGAGTTGGACACATGACTGAGCGACTTCACTTTCACTTTCTTTCACCAAAAGTTAGGGGGCTCCCTCGTGGCTCAGCAGTAAAGAATTTGCCTGCAATGCAGGAGACACAGGAGACGCAGGTTCCATCCCTGGTCGTGAAGATCCCCTAGAGGAGGGCATGGCAACCCACTCCAGTATTCTTGCCTGGAGAATCCCATGGACCAAGGAGCCTGGCAGGCTACAATCCACAGGGTCGCAAAGAGTTGGATACAACTGAAGTGACTTAGCACACACACAAGAACCAAAAGTTATTTGAGCTCAGAATCCATCATTCATAGTGGACTAAACTCAAACATATAAACAAATAAACAAATAGATGAAAAGAACTGACTCATTTGAAAAGACCCTGATGCTGGGAAAGATTGAAGGCGGGGGGAGGAGAGGATGACAGAAGATGGTTGAATGGCATTACAGACTCAATGGACATGAGTTTGAGCAAGCTCTGGGAGTTGGTGATGGACAGGGAGGCCTGGCATGCTGCAGTCCATGGGACTGCAAAGAGTCAGACATGAATGAGCAACTGAACTGACTGACTAAAACTCAAACATGACTAAAAGACTTACTCAGAGTTAAGATAATTCAAGATAAAAAGAAGCTTAGACTCGTGCTGGTGTTCCATCTATTTTCAAACTATACCTCTTGCTTCTGCTAAACTGTTCTTTGGAGCATCCTTTCACTGGTTCTGGTCTCACTTGAGAATAGTATCTTCCCTTCAAAATACCTGTCCAGGGATTTCCCCGGTGGTCCAGTGGCTAAGACTCAGCTCCCAGTTCAGGGAGCCTGGGTTCGATCCCTGGTCAGGGAACTAGATCCCACATGCTGCAACTAAGAGTTCCCAGGCCACAACTAATGATCCTGCCTGCTGCAACTGAGACCCTGAGCAGTCAAATAAATAAATATTTTACAAAAACAAAAACCTGCCCATACATGAAGATCAAATCTGGAAAGCCAGCTTCTTCAGGACATGTCCTGCTGACTCCAGGAGAAAATCCCATCTCTTATGTGGGTCACCACCATGCACACAGTACCGTAAACCTTGGACTCCGTGTGCATCTCCATCTCAGCAGCTGTTGCCTCTGCAGGGGAGGTGTGGAGGGCTGCAATTCATCCCTGTTGGCCTCCAAGTCCTGGGCTGATGGGTATTTTTATTCTTTCTGCTTGGTTTGGTTTGGGTCATTGACCTCTCAGCCCATCTTTTTTGGTTCTCTCATCAGAAAGAGGGCCACGGGACTGCCAGTCAAGGTCCTTCCCCTCTGTGATGCCAAGTGAATTGTGACCTGGGGAGAGGGGCCAACCCCTCTCCCAAGCACAAAAACCAGTGGTCTGGGGCCCAGCCCAGGCAAACCCCTCATGCATGGGCCTGTTTCTCTAGTCCATGATATCTAGACTCTAAAGCGGGCTAGGTTCTGGTTTGCTTGCAAGTCTGTTTTTTTGGAAGTGGTGGTGGTTATTTTGAGGGGACACTCCCATTCCTAGCAATTCTTTTAGCTATCTGAGAGCCTTCTAGTAAATTCTTTCTTTACTAGAGTTTCTTTCATCTGCATGCAAACTAACAGTCATTGCCAATACACTTGGCAGAGACCCTGACATAAGAGTTAATCAATGAGTGTCACATACTGAGCCATTATAACCTAAATATGTATCATCACCATATTTGTAGAACAGTGAATTTTTTTTTCTAACTCATAAAACAACATTATCATTGAATGAATTTTGAAAAATTCAGGAAGGTATGAAAAATATAAGCCATACATATTTTTACTGCCCAAACACTGCCTAATTTTGTTTTTGTTCCAGTTTTCATACATCTATATGGGATATTCCTGAAATACATATCATTGTAATATAGCAGTGCATTTGGTTATTTCTAGTTAAAACTGTTGTGAAGGCTGTTCCTTGCTATTACATAACCTTTGAAATGACCCCTTTTAATACATGTCATAGTCTATCATTTGGGGGACTTCATTTTATTTTGGTTTTCACATGACTAAATTTATTCTTTTAAAACCTTACTAGATTTTGTTCCTCTTGTTTTTCCCAGGGGTTTTTTTGGGGGGGGGGCATGGTGGGAAAAATTTAAAGAGCTTTACTTTTAATGCAGTGATGAGAAAGTTGATGACTACTTTCTGGCTTTTATTTTCTTAACATGGTTTAAAATATTAACACTTTGCAAAGTAGGTTACCCTATGCTGTCTCCCACATTTGGGGGCACTGTTTGTAAAACAGTGAGACCCTGTCACTTGGGGGCTGCTGTGTCTTTCTTCTATGTCAAGGGGAACTTTAAAATAGCTTTAACCCACCTCCAACTTTTATATAGATTGTTTTCATTGTTTTTATTATTTCAGAATATTATAACAATCCTCAATGTTAAGTTTTTGTCTGCATCTACTTATTTAGCAAACACTAACATAAGAAGCCAGAGAAAGAATGTGTCAAATAATTTAAACTTTCAAAAGATTTTGACATATTTTCAAATTGTTCTCCAGGGAGATTGTATTGTATAATTATTCTGCCAGTAGTAATGCAAATGTCCTTCTCTCTGCATCCTTGCCAGTACTGAGTATTTTATCTATATATACATATATACATTTTGCTGGTTTAATCCATGAAACACAGCATATCACTTTTGTTTTAATTTTCATTTCTGTGATTAATAGTAAGAATATTAAATATGTATGTTAGCCTTTTCATTTCTTCCTTTTGAATTAATCAGGTATTTGGACAATTTTGTTGGCATGTTATTTTCTACTTACTGATATCTAAGAGCTCCTCGATGTGATTATTACATTAACTGTTCTGTTATGCTTGGTGTCCATGTTTTTCTTCATAATTACTTTTTGCTTTACACTGTATTTTTTTGCATGCAAATGTTTAAAATATATTCAAATCTATATTTTGCTTTGTGATTCTTTCCATTAATTTTATATTAAAAAGTAATTTCCCTAAAATTATTAAATATTTTCTTCTGGCTTTCTCATCTGGCAGATGAACTTTCCAATTTGGAATTTAGTCTAGTGAGTCATGTAAACAGAGATTCTTAGTTGAATGTTTTCTGTATACTAAGCCAATTTGCTTGATTCTTTGGTCAAATATTCCTGTTTCAAAATGATTTCTCCATCGCAGTTCTGTTTCCAAAAACTACCTGAGTCTCTTTGCAATCTATTCTACTCCATTGAGCTAACTATTGATTTTTACACCAGTACTACTCTGTTATAATGATTGTAGTTCAATGACTGTATTTATTTTTGTTTCTGGAAGGGCAACCCACCCCAACCCCCATATAAATTCTTCTGCAAATTTTTCTTGACTATTGTCATACAGTTATTCTTCCAAGTGAATATTAGAATCATTTTGACAAGTTTTTCCAAATCTCAATACAATAAAACTATATAATTGATCATGGAAAAATAACCATATCAAATATCTATCTTTCTAAGTCTAAGGCAAGTTTTCATTTGTTTCTGATTTTATGTGTTTAAGTAAAATTTTATAACTTTCCTACATAAGCCCTTAGATACCTTTTTCCTCCAAGTATTGGTATTTTATATACATTTCCAATTTTCCTAGATAATATGTATTTGTATAGATTCATAAACAGAATCATTTTCTATTGTATTTTTTTTTTTTGCCAGTAAGTACTAGCATTTGAGGTAATCCTTGATTTCTGAACATGTATATTATAAACCAACCACTTTACTGAACGCTCTTATTGGTTTCTTAGGTTTCAGTTGAGTCAACTATGTATCCAACACTTTTAAACAAAATTAAGATACAATGTCTAATTTTTTCTTGCTTAGATAAAAAGTAATACTTAAGTATATGCATTAAATGATACTTTATTTTTAAAAATAACCTTTTTGCAACTAGTAAAATGACATAAAATTGAGGCCAAACTAGAAATGCAAAATATAACCCGTGTTCCCATATTGGACCACCTTCATTTCCCTCAGGTACTCAGTCTCACTATTCAAAACTACCAAAAAGTCCTCTAAATGAAAGAGAGTAAGTCACTTCTCACTTGGATTAAACAGGACAAAACCAAACAATCCAGCTGATGATTAAGAATTTTGACAACTGTGGAAGACAGAGAAATACACCAGGAACCTATTCTCAGGTAGACAGCAATCTGTCTCTTATTTTAACCCCAGAGACAACAGGTAGGATAGTTTTTAAAGTAGAACAGAGTCCAAACCTAGATATTTTCAGAAAGCAATTGCATGCATTTCTGTATATGCACTCTGAGCAGAGTCTGTTTTCCTCAGATAAACCTAAGTTTCCTATTTTGAAAGATCAGGATAATAGCATCTAATTGTTAATTCATCAAGTATTTGTTGTACATCTAATCTGGATTCTGTATTATTGGGAAAGACTGGAGAGCCATATGTAGTAATAAGAGTAAGGAAGGAAGAGAACTTGAAAAGGGAAAGTGTTAGTTGCTTGGTCCTGTCCGACTCTTTGGGACCCCGTGGACTGTAGCCCGCCAGACTCCTCCATCCATGGGATTTCCCAGGCAAGAATACTGGTGTGGGTTGCCATTTCCTCCTCCAGGGGGTCTTCCAAACCAAGGAATAGAACCCAGGTCTCCTGCATTCCAGGCAGATTCTTTACCAGCTGAGCCAGCCGGGAAGCCCCTAAGAAGAGAACCTAGCTCATAACAAATGCTCAATAAACAATATTATCATTACCTATTAGGGTTATTTACTGTTAATCTCTAGAAGGCTAAAAGTCTAGTTCACCACTATCTTCCTAGGGCCCAGCACGGAAAATGTTAATGTCCAACAGATATTTTGCTGAAATACTTGAATATTTGTTGACTGACATTTTTACAAAACTCTCAGTTGTCAAAAAATATTTTGACTTCATTCTTAACTGCTCACTGGAAATCAGTTCTTTGAAGATGCATTTGTTAAAGCCAAGAGAACTCCTCTTAAAGTCAGAATGAGTTCTAAATTGCTCTTTTTATATAGGTAGTAAAGAAAATAGTTTCTAAAATATCATATCTTTAAGTTGGCACAGAAAAATTCTATGAGGAAGAGCACTCATTCCTTCACTCATTGACCATTCATTAAGCATCTTCTACATGAAAGACACAAAACAAATGGCCATCACAGAGTTTACAGAAATTAAATGAATAGCCAAACAAATAAATAGGAAACTGCAAATTTTCAGTGCCATAGAAGAAAAGTAGGAAGGTGATGAGAGATCTGGGTTCATAAGGAAAAGAGATCAAGGAGACCCAAGTGAGTACAGCTTGAACTGGCAAAGCATGGGGGACGATTAAGAAACAGATCAGTATGACAGCAGCAAGAGGAAGAGATGCCCAGGAGGAGGCCAGCAAGAATCTCTGGAAACTGTGCCAGGTACATGATGCATCTTCTGCAGGGAACTGACATGATTCTACCTGTTCTGGATGAAGGATGGGAGAGGCCACGCTGGGCACCAGGAGTCTTGTTAGGAAGCTCCATTAGTGGACCAAACGAAAGACAGTAACAACTTGAAATTTGATGGAGGTGACAGTGAGGATGTAAACAAGAATTTATCAAGAGTTTATAGATAGATATAGATGACAGAACTTGCAAAAATTGGTGATAGTTTTTGGTATGGAGGGCAAAGAGAACAGAGGCATCAGAGATGATTTCTGAGCTTCTGGCAACTCCTGGAGAGTGGTGCCATTTACCAGGATAAAAAAGATTAGAAAGGTGTTAAGATTGGGGTATTTTTGTGACTGTTATTTTTGTTGTTTAATATGGTTTTCTGCTGTTTGTTTGCATTGTGTTGGTGGGGTAGCAAAAAGGGAGGGAGGCAAACATTAACAAATCCATCTGGACTAGGGCATGTCAGCTATGTTACCTATTTAAGACTGAAACCCTAGATTACCTTGGTTTCTAGACAAGTGACATTTGTATAAATGAGGTACCTCTGAACACTGTTTTTCTCTACCATGTTTGGGTATACAAAAATTCAAATATATTGCCTGGACTAAATAAGCTTTAAAGTCTTTTCAATATCCATGCTATTTTATCTTTACATCCTACTGATACTAACATAATACTAATACTGTCATTAAATACAGATCATAGGGTATACATGGCTGAACAGAGTTCCCTCCAAATTCAGGCCCAACCAGAACCTAAAAATGTTACCTGATTACAAAACAGAGTCTTTGCAGACGTAATCAAGTTAAGTTGAGGTCACAATGAATTAGGATGGGTCCTAAAGCCAATATGAATGGTGTCCTTATTTATAAGTGGGGGAACTTCACAATGTGAAGATTAAGGCAGAAATTAGTTATGTTGTCCCAAAACAAGGAATACCTGGGTCTACCAGAAACTGGGAGAAGCCAGAAAGGATCCTCCTCTTGAGGCTTAAGGATGACTTTGACTAAACCTTGATTTTGAACTTCTAATCTCCAGAACTGAGAAAGAATATATTTCTGCCATTTTAAGCCATCTGTTTGTTGTTCAGTCACTAAGTCGCATCTGACTCTTCGTGACTGAGAGGCTCTAGATGGGAAGATTAAATGAGATCAGACATTTGAACTTATCTAGCTTAATACAGGGCATATAGTATATGTTAAATAAACATCCATTTTCCTTCCTCTGATAATGATCACCACCACTGGTTGTGGTTTATGAGTAAACCATACCTCTACCCAATTTAGGTTAAGTCTTAGCTCTAGGCTTGTTTTACAGCTGAGGAAAGCTAGGCTTGGGAAAGTTAAATAGCTTGCTCAAGATCACAAAGCTAAAGAGAGAAGAGTCAGAGCTCATACTCAACCATCTCACCACCAAGATGAGATCCTAGAATACTTGCCTCTCACACCAGCAACATTTTAGCAAAATGACAGAAGGCAGGCTCAAAGTGTTTTCAATGCCTGCAGTTCTCTCTCACTTTTATTAACAAGTTTAGGGATTTAGTACAATTCAACTCTACCCATCCACAGAGAAGCACAAAAATATCACCCCAGTGCTATCAGTGAACTTCATTTTCTACTGCTCCCATCAGCAGTGCTTCTGCTTTGCACATATGCATTCGAAATCAAGGCATTATTACCAGATTGGACATTTATGGTTTTAATTTAATTAAATGCATTTTTCTCAAGTTTCTCCCATTTCATTTTGATGATACTGACTCATTCTTGCCACCTAAAGAGACGATAAAAATAAATACTGTAAGCACGGAAGGAAGTGTGTCTAAACTTCATAGTCACAGATGTCCATCCTTTACAAATCAAAAAATAAAAGCACATTCTAAATTTACCTTTCCTCCTTAACTCAGTGAGTTGTAGGTCTGAATAAATCAGACATACAAATGTAAGGTGCAAAGCTGTTATTATGTGGTTTCAATTTCATAGAATTCTAGTGTAGGAGGGACTTCTAAAAAGTGGTGTGGTCCATCTGGACTCAACTAAGACAGTTATTTACCTACCACCAAACCCCAGAAAGGAAAAGGATGCTCTGAGAGGTTTTGAGAGTTACCTAAGACCCTATATCTATTTTTTGGTGCAAACCTTTGGAACACCCAGTTTCCTGATTTCCCCAAAAGTATATTTATACTTCTAAAGCTGTCATTAACTATTAACGACGACACTGTCCTCTGGCTTTGTGCCAACTTTTTTTTTTTTTCTTTATTAATTTGGCCTTTAAAAAGAAGAAGAAGAAGACCACTATAAAAAACATCCCAATGCTTCAAATTCCCTTAATTGACATCTAATGTGGAATTACCTTGCGTCCCAGGTTTAAAGCTCCAGATACGCACACATAGGTTCAAGAAAGGCGAACACGCTTCTCCTTCAAACTGGGCACTGATAATCTCTGGACTTTTCAAGTTTATCCTCCAGGAGGTTAACATCGCAGGCAATTTTGACAAGAGTTTGGAATCGAGATTCTCTTCCACGCTCTGTCCACACCCGTGCCCACGAGCAGAAGTTCTCTCCATTACAACCCACCACGCGCGCGCGCACACACACACACACGCACACTCCAAGGCAAGTAACAAAGGAAAACAGCCCCATAAAAGCTCAGCTATTGCATTCTCCAATCTACACCTGTCAAGAGACAAAAACCAAACGGGAATCCTGCCCTGGCAATATGTCCAATAGTCCTCAGAGAAGCAGGCATCGCGGCACCCCCGGCGTGCGGAGCTGTATACACAAAGAACCGGTGCTGGGTTTGCCCGCGGTCCGGGGGACCAGCTCATTCCCAGGACCGGTATCCTGGAATCTCCCCCATGCCCTCCTGCTCAGCAGAAAAGAACTACCCTTTATTTGACCCGCAGAGAGCCCAGGCTGGATGGCAGTGCATGGGCGTGGGGGGCGGGGGGCGGTTCCCGAATCCATCCCCTTCAGCCAGTCGGTCCCCAGCCTTCGGCATCTCCTAGGAGATGCACAATCGCGCGCTGTCACAGATGTCCGCTTCGCATCCTCTCCCGGCAAAGCCAGGTGCCTGGGTCCCCGCCGTGCGCATCCCCGCAAGCGCCCCTCCCCGCGCCCGTACCCACCCGGGCAGCCCCGCCGGGCGCGCCTGCCTACCTGGTGGCTTGGCTGTCAGCGCGGCGGCGGAGCCTCGTCCCCCTCTCCTGCTCCGCGGCTACATCGCTCGGAGCGCCATGTTCCCGGTCTCCCCGGGCGCACGCCGGGCAACTACTACGGGCTGGGTAGGGGCAAAGGGGGCGGGGGCCGGCGGGAGGGGCGGGAGGCTGAGCCACAGCTTCCCACTCTCCACCCAGGCCTCCCCCAGCTACTGAGCATGCCCAGCTGCCCGGCTTCGCCCTGGGAGGACTTTCCAGGAGCGCGCGCAGCTGCTCCGGGTTTTCTTGGCGGCCGGAGGGAGGCTGGCAGTAGCAGCTGCGGGGGGCGGGGGTGGAGAGGTTGCGGGCGTGGGGGGGCGGGGGGAGTGTCTCACGCCGTGGGATCTGAGCTGGAGAAAGCCGTTCTCGCTGATCTGATCCCACTTTCCCTCTGCCATCCACGGGCAGCTCCTGCACGCCCCCTCCTCATAGGCACCGTGCAGAAATTCTGTGCAGGGCCAAAGCTGGGCTGAGCTCGTCTTAAGGGGAGAGCAAAGGGCGAGGGGGCGGGGCCGAGAGGCAGGTCCTTCCGCTAGTCTCGGTGCTACCACCTGGAACCTTGCTGCTTCAACTTCAAGGTGCCTAGCAATTAAAATGCAGATTTGGAGTCGCTTGCTCTGCACTGAGGTCTGAGATCTACAAGCTGAACAAGCCCCCAGGGGATGCTGATGTCACTGGTCCTCCGACCCCGAGCAGCCGAGATCTAGAGAATCCCTCTCCTGTGACCTTTGGGTGGCCCTCCTGCAAGCAGCCAGCCCAGAAACATTCTCTGGCTCCCACCGAAACCACTCCGACCTACAGACGGCTTGGCGTCTAACAAGTGAAGATGCCCTCGGGATGTTGTGCCCAACCCTGGAAGGAATCTCAGTACCATTGGACTCTGAGCACCCACACAAACTGGCTACATTCTGACTTAGAATTAGAGCCTTAGGGAAAGCTGGACCTTTTCATGCTCTCTTTGCTTGTTGGGTAGCACACTCGTTGCCAGTTGAGCCTCTACTCAAGTCTGAACCACTCTGCCTTGACTGTTCCGAGCCTTTCCTGATATGGGACAAAAACTTGGACTGGGCATCAAAATGTCAATTTATTGGGCATCTAATGGTAAGGCTGGGCTTGCCAGTTAAGAAGACTGACAGACCATGATAGGAGAATAGGGTGTTTATGTACCAAAAGATGACGGGGCTTTCAGATGAGTGATGTTTGGGTTGAAGCGTGCAAAGGTATCTTGTAATTCATCTTAAACCCCTGGGTTGCCCACTCCCTTCCCAACCCCTGACGGCTCCAGCCTTGTCAAAAACAGTCAGTGCCTGGGGACAGAGCAGGGAAGAGAGGGTGGGACAAACTGAGAAAGACGCAGTGAAACACACACATCGCCATATGTAGAACAGACCGCTAGTGGGAAGTTGCTGTAATAGGAGGAGCTCAACCTGGTGCTCTGTGACAACCTCGGGGGTGGGATGGGGTGGGAGGTGGAAGGGAGGTTCAGGCAGGAGGGGCCAAGTGTGTACCTACAGCTGATTCATGCTGTTGAATGGCAGAAACCAACACAATATTGTAAAGCAATTATCCTCTACTTAAAAACAAATTTAAAAAATATTCACTGTCAAGGCTGTAGTGAGAGAGATTCACAAAAGCATTCATGAATTTTCAGCCTTGGAAACGAAGAGGTCACACACATCTGCCTTAGCTGCCCCAAAAATACCCTCAGGAATTAGTGATACGGTATGTGATATCAGATTAAAAATAAAGGTTTTTATCTATTGGTACCCTGTTACACTTAATAACTCTCAACAGTTTTCTAATTAACGCTACAATATTTATCTTGTTTTCCATTAACAATATTTGCTTGTTTTCCATTTGCTCAGTACCCTCAATGTAGTAGCTGCCATATCAAAACAGGAACCTTATGGTAAATGGATGATTCCTTTTCTCCCTCAATATTCCTATATATAGCAACTTTGCTGGTGGTATAGTGGTTAAGAATCTGCCTGCCAATGAAAGGGACATGGGTTCGCTTCCTGGGATCTTCCTGGGAAGATTCCACGGGCCACAGGCAATTAAAGCCCACATGCCGCAACTGCTGAGCCCAAGCTCTCCAGAGCCCAGGAGCCACAACTAATGAGCCCCTGCGCTGCAACTGCTGAAGCCCGTGTACTTATAGCCTGTACTCACACCAATGGAGCCACCACGCGGAGAAGCTTGCACACCACAGTGAAGGCAGCACCTGTGCACTGCAGCTAGAAAAAACCCAGCTGGGGCAGAGAAAATCCAGCGCGACCTGAAGTAAATTAATCAAATAAAAAATATTTGTATATGGCAAATAAATGGAGAAAAATATGGAAACAGTGACAGACTTTATTCTCTTGGATTCCAAAATCACTGCAGATGGTGACCGCAGTCATGAAATTAAGATGCTTGCTCCTTGGAAGAAAAGTTATGACAAACCTAGACAGCGTATTAAAACACAGAGGCATCATTTTGCTGACAGAGGTATGTATAGTCAAAGCTATGGTTTTTCCAGTAGTCATGTATGGATGTGAGAGTTGCACCATAAAGAAGGCTGAGTGCTGGAAAATTGATGCTTTCCAACTGTGGTGCTGGAGAAGACTCTTGAGAGTCACTTGGAGAGCAAGGAGAGCAAACCAGTCAATCCTGAAGAAAATAAACCCTGACTATTCGTTGGAAGGACTGATGCTGAAGCTCTAGTACTTTGGCCACCTGATACAAAGGGCCAACTCATTGGAAAAGACCCTGATGCTGGGAAAGATTGAAGGCAAGAGGGGAAGGGGACAACAGAGGATGAGATGGTTGGATGGCATCACTGACGCAATGGAAATGAGTTTGAGCAAGCTCTGGGAGATAGTGAAGGACAGGGAAGCCTTGCGTGGTGCAGTCCATGGGGTCTCAAAGAGTTGGACATGACTTAGTGACTGAACAACAGCAATGTATAAAGGAGAAATATGTCCTGGTATATTATACCTTGCTTTTCTGTTTAAAACAATGTGCGTGTGTGGTAAGTTGTTTCAGACATGTCCAAGTCTTTGCGACCCCATGGCCTGTAGCCCAGCAGTCTACTCTGTCCATGGGATTCTCCAGGCAAGAAAACTGGAATGGGTTGCCATACGCTCCTCCAGGGATCTTCCCAACCCAGGGGTCGAACCTGCAACTCTCTGTCTCCTGTGTTGGCAGTCAGGTTCTTTATCCCTTTACCTGGGATAGGCATCTCTAAATCAGTTCCTTGATTTTCTAGGTCACACACATAACCTTAACTGCCCACCTACCACCCCCAACCCCCTCCCATCATTATTTGCATAAATATTTCCTATTCTTTACTTTCTTGTCTGGGTTCTCGTACAGATGCAAAAGTCAGAAATTACTTTTATAGAGGTGTTGTCTAATTTGTGATTGATTGGCATCAATTAAAATTTTGTTTTGAAATACTGAACTTTAATCATTTCCTGTCCTATATAAAGCTTGTCTTTGTGTGGCTATGTCTACTGGTTAAATACTATAATTATTGTTAGTTGCCTCAAATATTTTTAGGAGTTATGCAAGGTAAACTATTATAAATGAATAATAATACTATTTCTATAAATACTGCATTGCATAGGAGTTTACATCTTATGTGTACAATATCATTTCCTTAGAGTCTAGCAGGCAGGATATTAGTTAAGTACCAACATCTGTGAGTGGGAGATATAGTGGGCAGCGCTGGGTAGCGGTAGAAGTCAAGCTGTGATGCCGGCCAGTGACAGTCTCGGGCCCTCAGGGGAGTTCTGCAGCTAGGATTACCCTTTAGAGTTATCCTGAGTTGGTTTGAGCGGTCCAGTCCTTTATGTATGCTCACTCAGTTGTATCTGACTCTTTGTGACCCCATGGACTGTAGCCCACCAGGCTCCTCTGTCCACAGAATTTCCCAGGCAAGATACTGAAGTGGGTTGCCATTTCTTCCTCCAGGGATCTTCCCAACCCAGGGATCAAACTTGAGACTCTTGTGTCTCCTACATTAGCAGGTGAATTCTTTACCACTAACCCCACCTGGGAAGCCCCAGTCCTTTATATACTAACATTAATTATTGAGTATGGAGCCTGAACTTGAGACAAGGCAGTTTCCTGAAACTGAGGCAATCAATGAAGCAGACAACAGCAGGAGGCCTTCTTCTAGCACTAATTCTGTAGCTGGGGTAACAGGTCCTTCATTTAAGAGGAATCTGGGTAATACATTACCTTATCCACTGTGCTAATTTATTTATTGAATATATACATTTTGAATACACAATCTAGGACTGCACTGACTTCTCAGAGGAATCAAAAACTGTTTTTTAAAAAGGTAATAGACTCTCTCTATGGCTCAGTTTTAAAAGCTGGAAAACAACCTGTAATCAGCAACTGGGAGTTGTTGGAGGTGGTAACTGAAAAGAAATGCCCTCCGGTTGACCCGTGACCTGGGCCATCAGAGGATCCTTACCCCTCCCTTGTATTTGAAATGTACTCCTTGCCTGCTGTTTCCACACTGGGAGACAGTTCCAGGGACACAGGAGAGAGAATGTATTTTTGGGACCGTCTGAATGAGATACATGACTCAATCCGAAACCACACCTCACAAGGGACTTGCACTCACAATTTTCCAACTGAAACCACGCAACTCTTCTCAGCTCTTACTGAAGTTCAGGTTTTTATGTCTCGGCGGAGAAAGAATTCAGCAAGAGACAGAGAAATAGGTAAGAAGTGGATTTATTTAGAGGACACATGTATATACTCACCAAGTCACTTTTTGGCCTTTTATGGTTGGACTGACCTGGCCCCTCTGGGTGTGTCTTTTATTAACAGATAACAATGAATCACAGTGAATGCATAATGAAGCTCAAGGCCTACTGGAAGTCAAATATTCTGCTGCCTTGAGCCTAACTGGTTCTAACTAGTTTATATCATGTCCCCAATGGCTATGTCATTCTTTTAAAGGTTGTGCCCTGCCCTCTCCTCTCCTGTCTCAAACCCAGATAAGGCCTCTATGTAAACTTTTAATTCCGGTGGTCTACTGCAGATTTCTGCTCATCTTGTGGTGTCCAAGACAAGCCTCTTATGTAAATTCCCTTGGTTTTGAAATCTGCCACCTACCAATCTGAACAATCTGGACTGGTCTGCCCCTTTCTTCAGCCTCTCTTTGCCCGTGGGGGTGGGAGGTCGTTTTCAGATTTTACCCAGGAAGCTCCCGAGTTTGTGAACCAACAGAAGTACATTGTCTAAGTATCTGACTCTATATACTTTTTACATGTGAAATGATTAATTATGATCTCTTGAGCTGGCATGAACTCATTCTCTGACACTTAAGACACAATTTTATCTACTATCGAAACCCATATTTGTAATTTTAGAAGGGAAAACCACTGTTAAATAATAACTAAGAGGACTTACCTAGTGCTCCAGCGGTTAAGGCTCCTTGCTTCTGCTGCAGGGGGTGATTCCTGGCTGGGGAACTAAGACCCCAGATGCCACATGGCCAAAAAGTAAAAATTAAAATAGTAATAATAACTAGAAGTGTGTGTTTTTCAGTATAGTAAAGCTAAATATCAGTGAATGTTTCATGAGAAATGAACCTCAACCAACTTGATTAACATCAAAAACCATGAAAAGATGTGTCTGAGGATTAGCGAAACTAGTCAATTGGCTGAGAAGATTAAGACTGCATTCTGGAATCAAGGTTGACTGCCCCAGCTCACTCCTTCCCTTATGTATTCAGCAACAGATAGCTAGAATCCCTCAAAGATGAATCACAATTATAAAGAAATCAGCATGGACTTCAGAAAGGAAGCAGACCTGTGCTTAGATAATGAGGTGGGGTGGGGGGGGCATGCCAGAAAGAATAGGGGACAGGAATAAATGTTTCAAGGAACATAAATAAAAAGAATATTATGTATCTGAAGAAGAATTGCTCCCAAGGAAATAGACAAAAGTTCAGACAAACATTTCCCCAAAGTTCTAAAGAAAAGAAAGATAATATGATCTAACCAAAAAAAAAATTTTTTTTTAATGCAGAGATTTGAAGAAGAGACATATGACCAAAATGAAAGGGAAACTGACTGAGTTCAGAAGGAAATAAAAAGGAAATTATTAAACTGTCCAAAAGATTTTAAAAAAAAGAAATAAGACTAAACACAGCTGAAATTCAGTGATAGGTAGACAGTTCTTGACTGCAAAAAAGAATATAAAGTCAGATGTAGGAAACTTATATAGAAGTCAAGCAAAGGAGATTCAATACAATAAAGAAGAGCTGATTAGACATACCTATTCCTAACTTCATTTTCAATGACATCACATTGGTAGCTTAAAATTCATGATTGTGAGACTTAGAGAACAAACTGTGGTTGCCTGGGAGAAGGGTGAGGGAAAGGGATAGTTAGGGAGTTTGGGATGGACATGTGCATACTGCTATATTTAAAATGGATAACCAACAATGACCTACTGGAACTCTGCTGAATGTTATGGGGCAACTCCGAAGGGAGGGGATTTGGGGCAAGAATGGATACATGTATATGTATGACTGAATCCCTTCACTGTTCACCTAAAACTGTCACAACATTGTTTAATTGGCTATATTCCAATATAAAACAAAAAAATTAAAAGTAATAACACTGTAGGAGTATTCACACCACATAAATTGCAGGCATTACACATCAGAGGGCTTTGTTTATTTTCATTTACCAGGGCACCAATTTGTACAAATTTTGCTGAAAACAAAACAAACAATAACAAACACAGAATAAAATGGAATACAAAAATTAGTAAAAATTTTGTTTGACAAATTTTTGTTTTGATTTCTGTAGTACAAGATAATTTCCTGAAATAAAAGGTATTAAATCTGCTGAACAGAAGAACACAGTCGAAATATACCCTAGTGAAGTTATAGAATTTCACAAGCAAATCATCTTTGCTGCATCCAGGCAGAAAAGGTAATTTACATACAAGAAGAGGAAAATCAAGCTGCCTTAGATTGCTTCACAACATCATATAATGCCTGAGGGAATGTGCTCTGGGAAGAAACAGTGACCCAGGAAGGTAAGCTTTGCCTAGTCAGGCTGTTCTTCAGGTTTTCAAGGCAACAGTCATTCCCAAACATACAACATATTAGGATATATAGCAGATATAAACCTTAAACAAAGAAATTTAAAAATTAGTTTATCATGAAATGTAGCCAACAATAAAGAAAGTCAAAATCACTCAGTTGTGTCTGACTCTTTGCAACCTCATGGACTATACAGTTCATGGCATCCTCCAGGGCAGAATACTTGAGTGGGTAGCCTTTCCCTTCTCCAAGGGATCTTTACAACCCAGGGATCAAACCCAGGTCTCCTACATTGCAGGCTGATTCTTTACCGACTGAGCCACCAGGGAAGTCCTTACC
The DNA here is from genome assembly GCF_019320065.1 of Cervus canadensis. Lineage (NCBI taxonomy): Eukaryota > Metazoa > Chordata > Mammalia > Artiodactyla > Cervidae > Cervus > Cervus canadensis. The sequence goes on along the minus strand of NC_057395.1, from coordinate 17,483,336 downwards.
CAACAGAGGTAAATTTAAAAAGCAAATCTCAAAAATAGTGAAGCCATGATCAAATGGAAGAATGATAATCATCAGTTCAGTTCAGTCACTCAGTCGTGTCCGACTTTGTGACCCGATGAACTGAGGCATACCACGTTTCCCTGTCCATCACCAACTCCCGAAGCTTGTTCAAACTCATCTTCATCTAGTCGGTGATGCCATTCAACCATCTCATCCTCTGTCAACCCCTTCTCCACCCTCCTTCAATCTTTCCCAGCATCAGGGTCTTTCCCTAAGAGTCAGTTCTTCACATTAGGTGGCCGAACTATTGCAGTTTCAGCTTTAGCATCAGTCCTTCCAATGAATGTTCAGGACTGATCTCCTTTAGGATGGACTGGTTGGATCTCCTTGCAGTCCAAGGGACTCTCAAGAGTCTTCTCCAACACCACAGTTCAAAAGCATCAGTTCTTCGGTCCTCAGCTTTCTTTATAGTCCAGTTCTCACATCCATACATGACTACTGAAAAAACCGTAGTTTTGACTAGACAGAACTTTGTTGGCAAAGCAGTATCTCTGCTTTTTAATATGCTGTCCAGGTTAGTCATGGCTTTTCTTCCAAGAAGCAAGCATCTTTTAGTTTCATGGCTGAAGTCACCATCTGCAGTGATTTTGGAGCCCCCCAAAATAAAGTCTCTCACTGTTTCCATTATTTCCCCATCTATTTGCCATGAAGTGATGGGGCCAGATGCCATGATCTTAGTTTTCTGAATGTTGAGTTTTAAGCCAAATTTTTCACTCTCCTCTTTCATTTTCATCAAGAGGCTCTTTAGTTCTTCTTCACTTTCTGCCATAAGGGTGGTGTCACCTGCATATCTGAGGTTATTGATATTTCTCCCGGCAATCTTGATTCCAGCTTGTGCTTCAGCCAGCCCAGTATTTTGCATGATACATTCTGCATTCAAGTTAAATAAACAGGGTGACAATATACAGCCTTGATGTACTCCTTCCCATATTTGGAACTAGTCTGTTTTTCCATGTCCAGTTTGAAATGTTGCTTCTTGACCTGCATACACATTTCTCAGAAGGCAAGTAAGGTAGTCTGGTACACCCATATCTTGAAGAATGTTCCACATGTTGTTTTGATCCACACAATCAAAGGCTTTGACAGTCAATAAATCAGAAGTAGATGTTTTTCTAGAACTCTCTTGCTTGTTCAATGATCCAAGAGGTATTGGCAAGTTGATCTCTGGTTCCTCTGCCTTTTCTAAATCCAGTTTGAATATCTGTTAAGTTCATCATTCACGTATTGCTGAAGCCTGGCTTGGAGAATTTTGAGCATTACTTAGCTAGCGTGTGAGATGAGGGCAATTGTGCAGTAGTGTGAGCATTCTTTGGCATTGCTTTTCTTTGGGATTGGAATGAAAACTGACCTTTTCCAGTCCTATGGCCACTGAGTTTTGCAAATTTTATGCATATTGAGTGCAGCACTTTCACAGCATCATCTTTTAGAGTTTGAAATAGCTCAACTGGAATTCCATCACCTTCACTTGCTTTGTTCATAGTGATGCTTCTTAAGACCCACTTGACTTTGCATTCCAGGATGTTTGGCTCTAGGTGAGTGATTAAACCATCATGGTTATCTGGGCCATGAAGATCTTTTTTGTATAGTTCTTCTGTGTATTCTTGCCACCTCTTCTTAGCATCTTCTGCTTCTGTTAGGTTCATAGCATTTCTGTCCTTTATTGTGCCCATCTTTGCATGAAATGTTCCCTTAGTATCTCTAATTTTCTTGAAGAAATCTCTGTTCTTTTCCATTCTATTGTTTTCCTCTATTTCTTTGTGTTGGTCACTGAGGAAGGATTTCTTATCTCCCCTTGCTATTCTTTGGAGCTCTTTATTCAAGTGAGTATATCTTTCCTTTTCTCCTTTGCCTTTCACTTCCCTTCTTTTCTCAGCTATTTGTAAGGACTTCTCAGACAAACTTTTTGCATTTCTTTTTCTTGGGGATGGTATTGATCACTGCCTCCTGTACAGTGTCACGAACCTCTGTCTATAGTTCATCAGGCACTGCGTCTATCAGATCTAATTCCTTAAACCTATTTGTCTCTTCCACTGTATAATCATAAGGGATTTGATTTAGGTCATACCCGAATGGTCTAGTGGTTTTCCCTACTTTCTTCAATTTACATCTGAATTTTGCAATAAGGAGTTCATGATCTGAGCCACAGTCATCTCCTGGTCTTGTTTTTGCTGACTGTACAGAGCTTCTCCGTTTTCAGCTGCAAAGAATATAATCAATCTGATTTCAGTGTTGACCATCTAGTGATGTCCATGTGTACAGTCTTTTCTTGTGTTGATAGAAGAGGTTGTTTCCTATGACCAGTGCATTCTCTTTGCAAAATTCTGTTAGCCTTTGCCCTGCTTCATTTTGTATTCCATGGCCAAATTTGCATGTTGCTCCAGGTGTCTCTTGATTTCTTACTTTTGCATTCCAGTCCCCTGTGATGAAAAGGACATCTCTTTTGGGTGCTGGTTTTGTATCAAGATGGCGGAATAGAGGGACACGTGTTCATCTTCTCCTGTGAGAACACCAACACTACAACTGCTGCTGAACAGCCATCAGCAGGAGAATGTTGGATCCCACCAAAAAAAGATACCCCACGTCTAAGGGCAAAGGAGAAGCCCGAGCAAGATGACAGAAATGGTGAAATCACATTTAGAACCAAACCCCAGACCTCCCAGACACACTCGGAGGCCTCAAACAAAACCCGTGTGCACCAGAAGACCCCCCAGAGACGGAGCCAGACCTGCCCCAGCATTTGAGTGTCTCTGCGGAGGTGCGGTCAGCGGTGCCCTGCCACAGGGGCTCTGGGGCAGCAGCCCTGGGTGTGGCATACACCCTCTTGGAGGAGCTCACCACTAACCCCACCAGAGAGCTGCTGAGTGGAAGACCCACAAACTGCAGAACAGTCATACCAAATAAATCCTTACATTGTTAAGAACATTCTAGGACCGGCAACAGATTTTCCCAACCTGGGGATCTGGCAAAGGGACTGAGAACCCCCAGTGAATTTGACTTTGGAGGCCAGTGGGATTTGATTACAGAACTTCCACAGGCCTGGGGAAACAGACTCTTAGAGGGCACAAACAAAGCCTTGTGTGCACCAGGACCCAGGAGAAAGGAGCAGTGACCCACAAGAGACTGACCCAGGCTCTCTGTGACTGTCCAGGATTCTCCAGTGGAGGCATAGGTCAGCAGCGGCCTGCTCCAGGGTAGCGGGCACTGAGTGCAGCAATGTGTGCATGGGACCTTCAGAAGGAGGTCACCCTTATCTTCATTACCTCCACCATAGTTTGGTCTCAGATAGAACAACAGGGAGGGAACAGAGCCTCACCCTTCAACAGAAAATTGGATTAAAGATGTACTGAGCCTGACCAGCCCATCAGAATAGGACCCAGTTACCCCCTCAGTCAGTCTCTCCCATCAGAAAGCTTCCATAAGCCTCTTAACCTTATCCTTCAGAGGGTAGACAGAATGAAAACCAGAGTCACAGAAAACGAATCAAACTGATCACATAGACCACAGCCTTGTCTAACTCAATGAAACTATGAGCCATGCCATTTAGGGCCACCCAAGACAGATGGGTCATGGTGGAGAGTTCTGACAAAACGTGGCCCACTGGAGAAGGGAATGGCTTCAGTATTCTTGCCTTGAGAACCCCATGAACGTGTGAAAAGGCAAAAAGATAGAACACTGAAAGATGAACTCCCCTGGTCCATAGGTGCCCAATATGGTACTAGAGAACAGTGGAGAAATAGCTCCAGAAAGAATGAAGAGACAGAGCTAAAGCAGAAATAATGCCAGTTGTGGATGTGACTGGTGACAGAAGTAAAGTCTGATGTTGTAAAGAGCAGTGTTGCATAGGAACCTGGACTGTTAAACCCATGAATCAAGGTAAATTGGAAGTGGTAAAACAGGAGATGGCAAGAGTGAACATTGGCATTTTAGGAATCAGTGAACTAAAATGGACCGGAATGGGTGAATTTAACTCAGATAACCATTGTATCTACTACTGTGGGCAAGAATCCCTTACAAGAAATGGAGTAGCCATCATAGTAAACAAGAGTCCCAGTGCAGTACTTGGATGCAGTCTCAAAAATGACAGACGCTCTGTTTGTTTCCAAGGCAAACCATTCAATATCACAGTAATCCAAGTCTATGCCCCAACAAGTAATGCTGAAGAAGCTGAAGTTGAACGGTTCTATGAAGACCTACAAGACCATCTAGAACTAATGCTTCCCCCCCCAAAAGGATGATAATCATATCTATTTTAAAATAAATCTAAGACTGAAAATTATGTGTCTTCATTTTCCTCAGCAAGAAGTCAATGGGTACTATTATTGTTGAAGCAGATATATATGCTTCATGTATACCTGGTATAAGAGAGGTGCATATGTATCACACACCAAAGACACCCTCTAATTTTACCATGACTTTTCACAGTCTGTTTCTCTTATCTTTAGGGAAACAGTTTACAAGCTTATCTCTTGCCAAAAAAAAAAAAAAAACCAGTTTCTGAAGTTCAGACAATACTACAGGAACACTTCAGTTTCTTTTCCTTTTTTAAAAAATTCAATATTAATAAGATTAAATATAATTTAATTTTAAAGTAACATAGGTGATACCATCCATATATAAGAAAGTATCAGTTTGTTTTATTGTAACCTTATATTTTTATCACTCTCTATGAATAGATTTGTGGAATATTATATACCAAGGGATATTTCTGATGGAAAGATTTTCATTGTTTATATACTTTCTTATATATGTATTTTCAGAACTTTGTAATTTTTAATAATGAATGCATACATTTTTAAAATGTCATTATTCTCAAAAAAACTCAAGGTATATTTATTTTTGTGACTTTAAAACACTGTTGAATGTAAAAATGGAATGAGACAGATAATTAAAATTCATGTTAAGATTTGACAGAAAACAGCAAAATTCTGTAAAGCCATTATCCTTCAATAAAAAATAAATTAATTTAAAAAATCAGTCTAGATTAAAATACTTTATTTAGACAAAAATAAAGATAAAATACAAATCACCAGTATCAGGAAAGAATTAATGTATATAGCTACAGACTCTGCAGCCATAAAAAAGAAAAATAAGCCAAAGTTTTGAACAACTTCATGCTCATAAATTCAACAATTTACAAGAAATAGACAACTCTTCAAAACCACACCAAAACAATCTCAACCAAGGCAAAATATATACTCAAAATAGTTCTTAAGAATTAATATTTTATTAATATAATCATTAATAAAAATTGAATTCATACTTCAAAATATCTCTAAAAAGGAATCTCTAGGCCCAGATGGTTTCATTGGAGAAAGCCCTACCAAACATATGATGAATTAACACCTCTTTACACAATCTCCTCTAGAAAATACAATAGGAGAGAGAGCACATCCCAGCTTATTTTATAAGGCCAGTATTGAAAAAAAAATAGTGAAAGTTTTAGCTGCTCAATGGTGTCTAATTCTTTGTGATCCCATGTACTATAGCCCAACAGGGCCCTCTGTCCATGGAATTCTCCAGGCAAGAATACTGGAGTGGGTAGCCATTCCCTTCTCCTGGGAAGGCCAGTATTACCCTGATACTAAAGCTAAAGAAACAGAGTAGGGTAAAAAAACAAACAAAAAGAAAAAACTACAGGCAAATATGTCTTATGAACTCAGACGAGAAATCCTCAAAAAAAAAAATTACCAAGCCAAATCTTACAATGTATAAAAATAATTATACATGATGATCAAGTGAAATTTACCCGAAGAATGTAGGGATGGTTTAACATTAAAAAATAATTAATCCACTACACTAACAACCTTAAAAATAAAAATAATGTTAGGGGAAGCACACTGACTGAAACCGCCCACCCTGGCCAGGCTCTCTAGTAACTATTCACATGAGTTGTTTTACAACAGGAGGTCCTGGGAAGGAATATGGAGCTAATAAGCCACCACCAACTGGAAGAGTTTGGGAAAGACCAAAAGGAGACACCGAGCTTCCGTCCACTTCCCAGAATCCCTCTCACTAGCATCCATCTTGGCTGAGTGATGCGTGCATCACCAGGAAGGAATCTGAGTCAGAATGACTGGCCAAAGACAACCCAAAGAAACTAATCCCATCACCATGAAACCACTGAGAGCCACTCAGCAGAGCAGTTCTCCTGGGTTCCCTCACCCTCCTGTTCTCCACCCGGGTGCCTTCTTCCAATAGTCTCTTGCTTTGTCAGCACGTGTCTCCTAGGACAATTCTTTTCCAAGTGTTAGACAAGAGCACACTCTTGGGGCCCTGGAGGGGGCCCCCAATTCCTATAACAATAATATGATTTTATCAATTGATGCAGGAAAAATTACTACAAATCTAGCACACATTCATGATTAAAAACTCAGCAAGTTAAGCATGAGTTGGATGGGATTACCTTAAATTCATTTTAAAAAGATCACCAAAAAAATCCCTCCAGCTAACATCAAACTTAATGGAGAAATATTGAATGTGTTCCCTCCAAAATGTGGAACAAGGCTAGCAGTCACTTTACACCAATTTTACTCAACATACTATCAGAAATTCCAGTCACACAATGAGGCAACCAAAATGAAAAACAATGGATTGTAAAGAAATAAATAAAACTGTCCCTATTAGCAGATGACATAATTGTCTACATAGAAAATGCTAAAGACTCTACAAAAGTAACTCCCCTAGAACTAATAAACAGATTCAGCAAGATTACAGGGTACAAAATCTACATACAAAAGTCAATTCCATTTCTGTTTACATGCAGAAAATGAAATTTTAAACACAACACCATTTACAACTGCTCCAAAGAAAAGGAAATACTTAGGTATATGCTTAACAAAACACATAAAGGATCTGTACCCTGAAAATTACAACATACAAATTAAACAAATCAAAGAAAACTTGAATAAATGGAGATACACTCTGTGTTCATGGATTAGAAGATGTAGAATACTAAAGATATCAATTTTGCTCCAAGTTAAAATTCTTATAAATATTCCAGTATGATTTTACAGGCATAGTCAAATTTATTCTAGAATTTATATGGGGGTCGCAAAGAGTTTGACACGACTGAGCAACTGAACTGAACTGAACTGAATGGACCCTAGAATAGCTAAATTGTCAGAGAGGTCATGAGGAAATGCTTGCAAAATCAAACATCCCTTTCTCTTTGGCCATGCACGGGGCATGCTGGGTCTTCTTAGACCAGGGAACCAACCTGCACCCCCTGCAGTGGAAGTGTGGAGTCTTAACCACTGGACCACCCAAGAAGTCCCTGAAATAAGCCTTAAAATTAATCTTAAGAGCAATTAAAGTAGGCCAGGTGAGATAAGGCAGGATCTGGGGAAGAGAAATACTGTCCCAGGAAGAAGTAGGATTTACAAGGCTCACTGACTCAAAAAGACATTCAGGAAAGGAAAATGTGTGATAAGCTCAGGCAGGGTTAATGTGACTGTAGAGAGAGGTAAGGGCTGGTTGGTAAAGAATCTCAGATGCCATGCCTGGACACTTTAATTTCATCGTGAAGATCACAGAGATACACTGAGGTAGTCTAAGGATGGCCTAATTAGGTTTGCATCTTTAACACACCATTATCCCAGCAATGCATTGCAGTAGAGCAAGATTTTAGATAAGTGGTTGCAGCCTCTGAAAATAATCAAAGGCTCAAATATGGCAGTGGGAATAGGCAGGAAAGAAGGGAAAAGATTCAACAGACATTTTAAAAGTGGAATCAGGAGAGTATTGTGTCCAAATGGATGTGTTAAAGGTAACAAACCAGTAGTGGAGACGGTTTCCAGACAATTGACTGGAATAACTTCATGAATGATAGTGCTATTGGCAGAAATAGTAACTAAGAAAGATTGGGTTGGAATAGAAGAGGTATATCTCAACTTTGTTAATGTGTTGGCACTGAAGGGCCTGAGAACCCCCCAGAACTCAGAGATGTCAAGTAGTCATTTAGAATAAAAAATGTGAGGCTCAACAAGGAGGTGTGAAAGGAAGGCAAACCAGTTTGGGTGTCAGCTGATACCTATGTTTATATATATGCAGTGAAAATGGAACTAAGACAAACACCAATATAAAAGGAGTGAATTGGGACTTCCCTGGTGGTCTAGTGGCTAAACCTCTATACTTCCAATGCAGGTAGCCTGGGTTCAACCCCTGGTCAAGCAATGAGATCCCACATGAGCAACTAAAGAGCCTGTGGTTACAAAGGAAAAAAAAAAGTGGCTACAGAGATGACAGAAGGAAAAACAGGAGCATGCTGGAGGGGAAAAACAGAGTGACAACTTCTGCTAAGATGGAGGAGTCTACCTTGAGAGTTACTCATAGAGGCCTTTTCATTGTTGTTGTTCCTAGTCTCAAAAGAAATTGAAATTAAAACATTTTTTATTGACTCATGAAATAGACATCAATGGATTTCTATTGGTGAAAGGACTATAGCTGACGTTCTGTATGTAGAATTGAGCTCTAAGTGCCAGCAGCCTTAAGCAACAGCAAATTACTTCATCCAATTTAGTGAGCTCTATCCGTGTACCTTTAAGGCTATGGATTTCAGTGAAACTTGTATGAAATCTCCTTGAATGATTTAGGTTGAATTTCACTCCAGAGCAAGCTTAAGAATTCAGAATGAGATGCTAGATTTTGGAAAATTAAAATTTTCACTGCTTATATATGATAGGGACTCAGAATGTACAAGGCCTGCCAGCTAAGCAATTAAGGCCTAAGTCACTCATACACGTGTGTATAATTGCTTCCATCCTGCTGAAATCCCAGCATGTTGATGAATATCAATGCCAGATTTTTTTTCTTTGAGAAGAAAAAACATTATCATCAACACCACTATGTAAAGGCTATCCCTCAATGAATTTCAAGACATTGTTTAATATTGAGGTTGCAAGATGGAAAATAAAGTATAACCCCATTTATCAGTGGCATCTAATGAGACTTAGTCATGGTCCCCTTCTCCTTCTGTTTTTAAATAATTGTGTTTATTTATTGGCTGTGTTAGGTCTTTGTTGATGTTAGGACTTTCCTCTAGTTGTGGTGAGCAGGGACTACTCTCTAGTTGGTGTGAGCAGGCCTCTCATTGAGGTGGCTTCTTTTGTTGCAAAACACAGGCTCTAGGCAGTGCAGGCTTCAGTAGTTGCCCCACGCAGCTTCAATAATCATGGCACGCAGTCTCTAGATACGTGCTCAATAGTTATGGCACATGGGCTTAGTTGCTCTGTGGTGTGTGGGATTTTCCTGGATCAGGAGTTGAACCTGTGTCTCCTGCAGTGGCAGGCAGAGTCTTTACCACTGAGCCACTAGGGAAACCCAGTGGCTTTATTTTTAATGGCATTATACCATGACATTTTCTATCTGAAATTTAGTGGCAAAATCCAAAAGTTTGCATGACCCTCTGTAATTGTATTGAATGAATGACTAAGATTGTATGTGGCCCTTTCAGTCAGCATAGAAAGGAAGTTTCAAAAGAAAAGCTGAGTGTTTGGTGAACTGAGTGGGGCCCTGAACTTGAAATGCGTTTCTTAGGGGAGTGGAAAAGACAGTGGATAACAAAGTTCTTTCCTAAGTCTTAGAGGGAACTGGGTCACAGACCTAGGAAAAATGATAGTAGGTGACCTATTTGCTCAGTAGATAATGTAAGGTAAAGATGTAAGTCAAGGAAATATGATCATTGCAACAAATATTAAAGATAAGGAATATGAAAGTAGATGATAATGAAATTAAGTAAAGGAAAAATATTAACTAAGTTTTGAAGTCTGCTGTACATATGTGTCTGGGGTCTATGACAATGAGGATTTGGGGAAGGAACTAATTGTGGATAGGTGAAACCAGCTATCTTCACATTTAACATATGATAACTGAGACTCCTCTGGTGGCCCAGTGTTTAAGAATCTTCCCCTCAAGGCAGGGGACTTGGGTTCAATCCCTGGTAGGGGAACTAAGATCCCATATGCTATAGGGCAACTAAGCCTGTGCACTGCAATGAAGACCCAGTACAGCCAAATATTTACATACATGATAACTGATGTATTATATAACTGAGAAAGTTCACTTGCTTTATTTGGCATAATTTACTTAAGGAAGTAAATTACATGAAGAAAGTTGAGCAATGAAGAATTGACACTTTTCAACTGTGGTGTTGGAGAAGACTCTTGAAAGTCCCTTGGACTGCAAGAAGATCCAACCAGTCCATCCTAAAGGAAATCAGTCCTGAATATTCATTGGAAGAACTGATGCTGAAGCTGAAGCTCCAATACTCTGGCCACCTGATGCAAAGAACTGACTCATTGGAAAAGACCTTGATGCTGGGAAAGATTGAAGGCAGGAGGAGAAGGGTATGACAGAGGATGAGATGGTTGGATGGCATCACCAACTCGATGGACATGAGTTTGAGCAAGCTCCAGAAGATGGGGAAGGACAGGGAAGCCTGGAGTGGTACAGTCCATGGGGTAGTCCAAAGAGTCAGATATGACTGAGCGGCTGAACAAGAACTTAAGAAAAATTATTGCTGCTGCCAGTTTTCAAGGTGCCGACAAATGAGCCTTTACTGAATTTCTCCAGAACCTTTCCAGATGCAAAGTTTTACTGGCCGGTCTTTTCTTAGTCTCCAAATTAAAGAAAGAAAGAATGTACTAAAAGTATTTAAGAAAGTTTCTCTCCAAGTTTGGAGAATGCAGTCATAACAAATCTGGAGATATGGTTATAAGAAATCTTATGGTTATAAGAAAAGAAAAAAGAGCCTTCAGATCTCCAGTACTGTTATTCTTACAAAGAATACCATTGGTGGCCTGGGAGAGAGAGAAGAGCTCATTGCCACGTGGTGTAACTCCATCTGCTATCCTTTAGCAAATGTCCAGATGAATTGCATTTCTGGTCTCCTGGAAGATGAAGCCAATCAATATGAAAAAGCTTGTCTCTGATTATCCATCACAATACCCCAAGGAGAATCACAGTTTTTTGTTTTCTAAACATCATTTTTGTCAAGGGGCTCGTTGTCTTATTTTTAACTACAAAATCTGTTTCTGAACTTATGAGCAATAATAATTCCAATGGCCTATTTTTCTTGTGTTTATTTCTTATGGTGATACAAGAGTAAAGTCTCACTTGAAGAATGCTTTTCTTATTCTTTTTCAATATCTTTCACTCAGTTTTCTGAGGACTGTTTATTCTTCCAGAATTGTGGGACTTTAAAATCCCTGTACTGTCATTACAGCCTGAAGAGTACCTTAGATTTAGGAGTCAAATAAATGGCTTGAATTGGAATACCACTCTGATGAGAAATGAGACCTATAAAAAATTCATATTTGAGGATTTTCCCCTATTTCTTTTTAGTACTAATGTCACCTCTTTCTCACACTGGTTAAATCTGCATGATCATCTCTTTAACAATGCTGGTATCAGAAAGGATCCCCTGTGGGATCCTAATTTATACATCATCACAGATTCACACACACACATACATACACATTCCTTAGATTAGGTCTATACTGTTTGCCTACTGTATTTTGATTTAACATAATATATATTTAAGTTGAAAGTTTTCCAACTAGTATGAATTTTGGAGGTTTCTAAGGAAATCACTGGTTTTCTCTTAGGTCCAAACACTCACCTGTTAAAGCTAAAGCTATCTTCTGGAAGGAAGTGAAAGTGCTCAGTCATGTCCAACTCTTTGCGACCCGACCCCATGGACTATACAGTCCATGGAATTCTCTAGGCCAGAATACTGGAGTGGGTAGCCTTTCCCTTCTCCAGGGCATCTTCCCAATCCAGGGATTGAACCCAGGTCTCCCACATTACAGGCGGATTCTTTACCACTGGGTCACAAGGGAAGCCCATATCTTCTGGAAGTTACTTACAATTTAAATTTTAAAACATCACATTTCATATTTTTGAATTTGTAAGGCAGAGAGTGATGTCTTTCTCAACTATCTCTTTATCCATTTCTTCAGTAGTAAAGCTACCATTGTAGGTGGGCATGTGACCACTTGTAATAAAGATCCTTTTTCCAGCCATCCTTGCAACTAGATGTGGTCACATAGCCAAGTTCTTGGCAACGGGATATAAATAGAAGTAGGGTGTGCAACTTCTGAGAAGTACAGGGCACCCCTTCTTCAATCTTCCTCCTTCCTTTAGGCAGCAGAGAGAGACTGGAATGCCTGGAGCCCCCATAGCCATTGTGGACGATAAGAAAACTTTGTGAATAGAAGCCACGTCCAACAGAACAACATTTTAAACCTGAGTTGACTTTAAACCTGACTTCTTGGATCAGACATTTTGAATGTGAGAGCAAATACATTTTTATTTTAAAGCCTTATTATTTGGGGACTTTCTATCACTCATAGCTTATTATACATATATATTATTTTATATATTATATATATATATACATTTTTTTAATTGGTTAGTACCATACTAATAGGGCTTCCCAGGTGGTGCTAGTGGTAAAGAATCTGCCTGCCAATGCAGGAGACAAGACGTAAGAGACAGGAGTTTGATCCCTTGGTTGGGAAGATCCCCTGGAGAAGGGACGATCCTTTGGAGAAGGGAATGGCACCCACTCCAGTACTCTGGCCTGGAAAACCCCACAGGCAGAGGACCTGGAGGACTACAGCCCACGGGGCCTCAGAGTCAGACACAACTGAGGGGCTGGGCACAGCACAGCACACCCTACTAATAATAAAGGTTCTAGCAGATGCCATTTCTAAGATCCAAGTATCCTATGTAAAACTGCAATGAAATTTTTAAGAAAAAATTATTAGGCAGTCAAGATCTTTTTACATGAAGAAAGACCAAAAGAAAATGAAGTTTTGTGCATAGTTATTTTAATCCTGTAAGATATATTTTCTTTTGCAAGTTCTTTAGTATTCCATATAATAAAACTGAACTTATGTAACTCAGCATCTGACTTCTAACTGTGATTTTTCTTTTTTTGCTGAGCACTTGATCTGGCAACAGAACTTGCTCTTCCTGAGGATAAGACAGCCTAGATGTGTTGCGGAATTAACACGCATCCTTCAACTGGGGAACAGCCCTGAGACAGAGACGGAAAGGAGACCATTTATAAATAGCCCAGGTGCTTTACCCTAATCAGCTGGATTAACTCAGAGACATTTGTTTCACACTGGTTCCCAGAGTTCTTCACCAAGGTTAAGATCCAGTTATCCAAGTAGTAACTAGATTGAAAACATGCTCTTTATTGGCTGCCTTATTGGCTGCCTGCTTTTCCTCTCCTCACTTTTCCACTCTTCTACTCAGTGCTTCCTGAGTTTGCAGCCTCAATGAATTGCTGCACATGAATCTTTATCTCAAGGTTTGCTTCTGGGGCATTGGAACTAAGACATAATATTTACATATTGTGTGAGCGACAGCAAAAACATTTATGGCCAAGAGAATGATAGTAAACAGTGACATGGCGTGATTGCAAAATAAAGCAAGAGTGTCTTTCCTCTCTCTTTTGCTTTCAGTCCTCGATGGTAGAACAGAACAAGGCTTTAAAATAGCCCTTGTAAAAACTGGTTAGTAAATAATGTGCTTGAAAAATATAGTCCTAGACACTGGGAAGAGTATGTTCCCACAGTCTTTCAATAATTAAGATGAATTGGCTCCAGGTGGAAGCAAGCTACATTAATTTCTTCAGGAAGAGTATAAACAGAAATCATTGGGCTTATTATTTTCCCCCAGTATCTACAAAGTGCCCAGATATAGAGCAGTTAATTAAAAAACATTTGTCAAATGAAAAAGTATAGCTGAAAGAAAATTGGTGTAGTTAGCTGATCAGCTGATCAAAGCCACTATTAGGAATGGAAAGGCAAACTATAGAATTAAAGATGATATTAGCAATATATATCCAATAAAGGATTCCAATCCAGACATTCAGACTATGAAAAGAATTATAAGTAAATTACAAAAGTGCAAGCCCATAGGAAAAAAATGGTCAAAACTACTTTACATGATTATACCCAAGTGACCAATAAACATGAGACAATGTGCTCAGTCTCATTAGTTATCAGAGTAATGCAAGTTAAAACCACAATGCAGTACCATATCTTCCAACCAGGTTGGTTTAAAAATAAAAGAGACAATGCCCACTCTTGGCAAAGATATGAAACAGTTGGGACTCTCATAGGTTGCAGCTGGATGGATAAACTGGTACAACCATTTTGGAAAAATTCCATCCATTTTGAAAAAAAAATTGGCAATATTTACTAAAGCTCAACATATACATTCCCTATGAGGCAATAACTCCACTCCTGGTATACATGTGAAGTGTGTACACACATTCATGAGAAGACATGATCAAAATATGCACAGCAACCACACTGATAATCATCCAAAACTTGGAACAACCCAGATGTTTCATACGTCATCTGCAGAAGCATGAAAACATAAACTGTAGTTTAGTCAATGAAAATAGTCAATTCAGCAATGAAATTGAATGAACCACTACACACTAAAATATATGACTCCCACAAAAATGTTTGAGTGAAAGAAGCCAGGTACAAAGGAGCACAGACTGTATGATTTCAAATACATGTTGTTCAAAGATAAGCAAAACTATGCTCTTAGAAGTCAAGACAGTAATTATTCTTGGGAGACCTACTGATTTTAAGAGAGCAAGTAGGGAGCTGATGAGGTATTAGTTGTCTCAGCCATCCCATCGTGATCCGCTAGCTTGGGGATTTGCTGGAAGGACAAACACATCCCAACATAAAGTTTTAGCTCACAGCTAAGATTTATCACTGAAGAGGATACAGGGCAGGAATAACAGAGAAGAGATATATGTAAGCAGCGGTAGAGAGGTATACACAAAGGCTAGAGAGACGAAAGCAGATTTTCTCATCTTCCGTATGGAGAGAGTGCACAGATGCGTCTTCTCCAGTTGGGAAGTAGCAGAATATGTGTGAGATGACCATGCTTAAGGAAAGTTGGCTTAAGTCTTAGAGTCCAAAGTTCCTAAATGGAATTGGTCACATTTTAGCTTGGGGTGTGAACCCCAAACCAGACCCTGGGTACATACCTTAAACTTGGTGTTTAACATGCCACCAACGTGGATCATCTTGACTCTACTTTGGGCATATAGACTGGTATCTTTGCCCAGCCTCTATGTGAACATTCCAGGAGGTGAGTTCTCAGAGTTGACCAAGGGTTATCACGATGACTACAAATTTAAACAAAAACTGAGTAAAATAGACCTGCTTCATTAACTCCCTCTGCTCACTAGTTTTGCTCTTGTTCTTGCTCTGGGGACTAGTTAGAGGGGTAGGTTTCATTTGTGTTTATGCATGCATACTAAACTTCAAACATAAAAAAAAATTTAGTCTGGTAGCAATCCAGACCGATCAATTAGAGTCCCATGTTCTTGCAAGATACTGAAACCCTGGGGAGTTATCAAAATAACATTAGGAAACCATTAGGGAATATAAAAAGCAGAGGTAACTCTAAACTCTAAGTAGATGTCAAGAGAATGAGAAAATGAATTACATTTATGATCATGAGTTTCAGAATATGTTAAGTAGACAGGTAGCAACAACTTTGTTAAAACATTGCATTTGGATGTTTTGGCCTTTCTTTAATGTGTCTGATATGATCAAATAACCAAATTATGAGCAAATTTGTAATTTAGATATAATTTTATGTGAATTTGATTGCAAATCTATGTTAAGTTACCAAAAACAATTTTGCAAATGTTCATTATGTTTTTAAGTTTACATATGTGCAGTAAAGAGTCAGTAGATCTGAGTTATCATTCCATTTACTATTTATTAATTATATAACTTCAGGCAAGCCCTTTAACCTTTAGCTTTCTTATCTACGCAACACAAAAGGGGCAACGGTTTCGACAACATAGTCCATGGTCACTTTTTAATCACAAGCTTATGTTTTAGTAAATTACTGTTTCAGTACTAAACAGTGACTAATTCAAAAAATGCTTTATGAACTAGGCACCAGGCTAAGTAATGTGGGCAAATGAAATGCTAGAAAATACAGCACTACTGTCTTCAAGGAGCTCGGTTTGATGAGCAGGGACACAAATAATACAACTCATAACGAGAGAATATGGTCAGAGAGAGAGAGACAGTGGGGAATCAAAGTAGCCCCTGAAAAGGGATATTTGAGAATCGATAGGATTCCAACAGGAAAAGGAAGAGTAAGTTAACATCAAGTGAACACTCAAGCAGAGACTTCCATCATGAAAATGCTCATTTCAACAGAAAACTGCATACCCTTGCTGGTCTGAAGTTTTAGAAATGAATGTGAAGACATGTGGCAGGAAAGAAAGATTGGTACTCAATCATGAAGGGCCTTAACTTCCATAAAATGAGATGTATAGGCAATGAGGACTCGAAAAGGCTTTTAAGATGAACACAGCTCTGGCTTCAGAGTCACGGCTCCCAAATGTCACAGGTTGGGTTCCCCAGAAGCAGGCTCTGAGAGAGACATTGGTGTTTGGGACCTGTATTAACGAGTGGACTTTTCCAGTGGCTCATTTGGTAAAGAACCCTTTTGCAATGCAGGAGACCCAGGTTCGATCCTTAGGTCAGGAAGATCCCCTGGAGGAGGGCATGGCAAACGACTCTAGTATTCTTGCCTGGAGAATCCCAGGGACAGAGGAGCCTGGTGGGCCACAGTCCATAGGATGGCAAGGAGACTGAAGCTAGTGAGCACGCATGCTTGGGAAACAATCCCTAGGGACAGAGGGGAGGGAAGCAGGATGGGCAATGGGAGAAGATAAGAGCAATGCAGACTCAACCACAGTCTTGGCCAACCCCACGGGGAGCTCTGGATCCAGTGGCCCTTCGGAGTTGCACCAAACGGGACTGCAGTGTCTGCGCCCAGCACAGAAGTTTGATAATTACTCTTTCAGATATTCATTCAAGTGTGAGGGTGCTCATTGCTTCAGTCATGTCCAACTCTTTGTAACCCTATAGACAGCAGCCCACCTGACTCCTCAGTCCACGAGATTCTCCAGGCAAGAACACTGTAGTGGGTTGCCATGCCCTTCTTCAGAGGACCTTCCTGACTCAGGGATCAAACCCACATCTTCTGCATTGCAAGTGGATTCTTTACCAGCTGAGCCACCAGGGAAGCCCATTCATTCAAGATGCTTGAGGAAAAGTTCTGGGCTAAGCCTATGTCCTTTGCTTGTAGAACATTCTTATGGCTTCCAAGTTCCTTCCTGTGATATAAGAACTTCGTGGAAAAAAACAGAACTGACATTTATATTTTGCAGATGAGAAAACTAGCTTGGAAAGCACATTACATGGCCAAGGTCATAGAGCTGCCAAGTATCACTCATGCTCAAACTTGACTAGCCCTGCTCCAAGTCTCTTTCTATCTCTTCCTCTTGGTTTCCTCTTTTGCTCTCCCTCTCTTATACACTTAAAATTTATAACTTTAAAAGTTATTGTTCTTAAAATAAATGCCCTTATCATCCTTAGAAACTTCTCTAGTGGACTTTCTTATAAAAATAAAAGTTTGACCCTGTCAGGATGATAATAGATTTTCCACTATATTCTGGCTAGCATAGGTGGTCACATAGCCCTGACAATAGCTTTGCTTTAACTCAAAATACCAGATACTGAAAAGAAACTGAAACTCTCTCTCATGCTTTTTCACTAAATAAATCCCTCCTAGATCTTTACAAGAACAGATGGGGCTTCCAGGAAAAGGAGAGTCTATTAAATTCCCTTGCAAGAGGCAACTGAGGTTTTAGATGGCAACAGAATGTATTTTAAATGAAAAAGCAAGTTAAAATGAGGATTGGGTGGGTTTAATGGGCAAAGAACTGCTTTTGTTTTTGTTTGGTATCATGTGTGGTACCTTCTTCAAATCTCTGATCAGTAATCTGATTCTGTCTAAACCAGTAGGTCTGTGCAAAGCAAAGAGAAGTGACCACAAATCCCTCCAAAAGAAGCCACACTACTTTCCACGCTGACAGCTTTACTAAGTGACAAGTGAGTCACAAATTTTCATCATGGGAGTTAGTGATGGACAAGGAGGCCTGGCGTGCCGCAGTCCGTGGGGTCGCAAAGAGTCAGACACAACTGAGTGACTGAACTGAACTGAAAAACAGAACAAAGCCACTATCAGATGATTACCAATAAAAGCAGAGCAATTAGCCTCCAATTAAAATAAATTAATTAATTTACAGGAAAAAAAAAAAAGCAGAGACTGGAGCTTAGTGAAAACAGCTGTCCTTTTCTCGTCAGGTTGCTCATCAGTCCCTGCAGGGTAGGTGGTCTCCCTCATTCATGCTTCTTCCCCTGGTGCCCCCCAGATCACTTACCAGCAGGTTCTCACTACTCCATCAACAGCTTCTCTCTGGTCCTCCATCCACACTAGAGAGATGAAGCATCTTCAGCAGGTCGTTAAGATAGTGTGGAGCCTCTGGAGATGGCTTCAGGTCCTTTAGCCTTTCAGAAAAATGGTCCAAGTTCAATAAAAGGTTCTTTTGTGAATAGAGACCATCTCTTAGAATGTTGATTAGGGACAATTTTATGCTAAGGAAAGATCTCTTCCCAAGAAGCGGCAAAGAGAGAACAAGATATCTTGAGGATGCTTCAGCAATCAGTACAAGAATAATCATCTGCATTCTACACATCCTCAGGCTTCTAATTTGCCATATCCTCTATCCTCAGCACTAGCTAGTCTGCTTTATTTTTTACCCTGTTTCTGTTCTGTAAGACAATACTTCCCTACATGGAAACTCATACACAATTCCTTCTTAAAAAAAAAAAAATCTTTTCAGGACTTCCTTGGTGGTACAGTGGACAAGAATCTGCCTGACGATGCAGGGGACACAGGTTCAATCCGTGGTCTGGGAAATATTCCAGATGCTGAGGAGCAACTAATGGGCATGCACCACATCGACTGAGCCTGTACTCTAGAACCTGTGCTCCACGATAAGGGACGCCGCCGCGGTGAAAAGCTGGTACACCGCAATGGAGAGCAGCCCCACACAGCAGCAAAGACCCGGTGCAACCAAAAATAAACACATAAATAAAGATTTCTCTCCAATTTTATTGAAATAATGGACATGCATCACTATATAAGTTTAAGGCATACAGCATGATAGGTGATTTATATAAATTGTGAAATGATTATCACAAGAAGTTGACCTCTATCATCTCATATAAATACAATAATAAGAAAGGAAAACAGTTTCTTCTTGTGATGAGAACTCTTATGATCTACTCTTCTTAACAACTTTCCTATATAACATTACGGCAGTGTTACTAGAATATTACTCAGCCGTTAAAAAGAATGTATTTGAATCCATTCTAATGAGGTGGATGAAACTGGAGCCTATTATACAGAGTGAAGTAAGTCAGAAAGAAAAACACCAATACAGTGTATTAACGCATATATATGGAATTTAGAAAGATGGTAATGATGACCCTATATGTGAGATAGCAAAAGAGACACAGATATAAAGAACAAACTTTTGGACTCTGTGGGAGAAGGTGAGGGTGGGATGATTTGAGAGAATAGCATTGAAACATGTATATTATCATATGTGAAGTATATCGCCAGTCCAGGTTCAATGCATGAGACAGGGAGCTCAGGGCTGGTGCACTGGGAAGACCCTGAGAGATGGGATGGGGAGGGAGGTGGGAGGGGGGTTCAGGATGGGGGACACATGAACACCCATGGCTGATTCATGTCAATGCATGGCAAAAACCACTACAATATTGTAAAGTAATTAGCCTCCAATTAAAATAAATTAATTAATTTTTAAAAATTACAGCAGTGTTAACTTTATTCACATACATTACATCCTTATAATAAACATCTGCCTCTGCTTCATTGACTACACTAAAGCCTTTGACTGTGTGGATCACAACACACTGTGGAAAATTCTGAAAGAGATGACCACTTTACTGTCTCCTGAGAAACCTGTATGCAGGTCAAGAAGTAACAGTTAGAATCAGACATGGAACAATGGGCTGGTTCCAAACTGGGAAAAGAGTACATCAAGGCTGTACATTGTCACCCTGCTTATTTAACCTATATGCAGAGTACATCATGCAAATTGCTGGGCCAGATGAAACTCAAGCTGAAATCAAGATTGCTGGGAGAAATATCTACAACCTCAGATATACCAATGACACCACTCTAAAAGCAGAAAGAAGAGGAGCTAAACTGCCTCTTGATGAAGGTGACAGAGGAAAGTGAAAAAGCTGGCTTAACAGTCAACATTCAAAAATACTAAGATCATGGCATCCAGTCCTACCACTTTGTGGCAAATAGACAGAGAAAAAAAGGAAACAGTGAGAGACTTTATTTTGGGGGGGCTCCAAAAGCACTGCAGATGGAGATTGCAGCCATGAAATAAAAAGATGCTTGCTCCTTGAAAGAAAAGCTATGACAAATCTAGATAGCATACTAAAAAGCAGAGATATCACTTTGCCAACAGAAGTCCAAATAGTCAAAGCTGTGGTTTTCCCAGGAGTCATGTATGGATGTGAGAGTTGGACTGTTAATAAGGCTGAGCACCAAAGAACTGATACTTTTTAACTGTGGTGCTGGAGAAGGCTCTTGAGAGTCCCTGGGACAATAAGGAGATCAAGCTAGTCAATCCAAAAGGAAATCAGTCCTGAATATTCTTTGGAAGGACTGATGCTGAAGCTGAAACTCCAATACTTTGGCCACCTGATGTGAAGAGTTGACTATTGGAAAAGACCCTGATGCTGGGAAAGATTAAAGGCAGGCAGAGAAGGGGACGACAGAGGATAAGATGGTTGGATGGCATCACAGCCTTGATGGACATGAGTTTGAGCAAACTCAGGAAGATAGTGAAAGACAGGGAAGTCTGTTGTGCTGCAGTCCATGGGGTCACAAAGAGTCAGACAAGACTGAGCAACTAAACAGCAACAACACCCTTATAACTGGAAGTTTGTATCTTTTGATCACTTTTCTCCAATTCCTTCTTCCCCCTCCCACCACAGCTCCCATCTGCTAACCACAAATCTGATCTCTTCTCTCTATGTGTTTGATGAGGGTTTTGTCTGTTTTTTAGATTCCTCATATAAGTGACATCATATAGTGTTAGTCTTTCTCTGACAGTTCTTTCTTATGTGCCCTTTTCTGCTTCCACCAAAGCTGTGTTTCTTTTTCTCACAAAAACATTTTATCTACAGGGATAAATGCAAAGCCATCACACATGTATTCACTGGCTTATCTCTTCTTTCACTCACTCAGCAAATTAAACAGTTATTGGATACAAATTACTATGTTAGGAACTAGAAATTAAAACTGATCAGAAAAAAAAAGTCTTTGGTATTATAGGATATACAGTGTAGCAAGACCAACTTTAATAAAATCAGTGATATAAATGTAAAAATTATAATAGTGAAAAGTGAACATACAGTTATGTAGTTCTACAACAGCCTGTAATAGATTTAACCTAATAAGTCATGTTAGGGAACTTTTCAAAGAAAGTGCCTCTGGACCTGAGATCGGAAGAAGAGGCAGTAACCACGAAAGGGGTTAGGTGAGGGGAAGATTGCAGAGAAGGGTTTTTCTCATGGCCATTGCAAACATAATGATGGTGCAATGGAACATGAAATTTGAAGGAATTAAATGATGACAGGCTTCATGGCTGGAATGTTGAAAGCAAGGGGAATTTGGTTTAAGTTGAAATCAAAGATGTAGGGGGTGGGAGAGAGTCCAGATTAAGCAAAATCTTGCAGGCTGTGTTAAGAAGTGCTGGGTGTAATGTAAGAGAGGTGGAAAGCCCTTGTCTTAGTAAGCTCAGATACTATAACAAAATCCCATAAACTGGTTTTATGCTAAGAACAAAATAAATTTATTTCTCACAGCTTTAGAGACTAGCAAGTCCAAAATGAAGGCAGATTCAGTGTCTGGTGAGATTCCAGTTTCTGGTAGAAAGAGACAGCCATCTGTGTCCTAACATGGTGAAAGGGATGAGGGAGCCCTCTAGGGTTCCCATTAGAAGAGCACTAATCCCATTAGTGAGAGTTCCATCCTCATGACCTAATGTACCGTCACACTGGGCATTAGGATTAGAGATAAGAATTTGGGTGGGGGCACAGACATTCAGTCTATGATAGCCATTGAAGAGTTTTAAGCAATATGTGGGGTATAAAACAAATCAGAGCTTGCTTTGAAAAGTTCACCTGTGGGTGCTGAATGAAAATGAATTGGACCAAAACCAGAATGAATGCAGAAGACCAGATAGGACGCTGGGACAAGAGTCTGTGTGGGAGGTGAGGCAGCCTGGTCTTGGGTTATGCAGACAGAGATGCAGGGAAGTAATTTGAGAGATATTTAGGAGATAAACCTACAGAACTTGTTGGTCACATCAGTATAAAATGTGAGAAAGAGAAAATCGTTAAAGATAATTTTTAGCTTCCTATTTTGGGGTATCTGATAGACGGATGTGGACCAGGTTATAAAAATGTAGTTAGTGGTGATGGATGCTATTTTCTCTTCTGCTGAAGAGATTTGATTTCACTCTCTATATTAGGCTCAATTCCACTGGAAACAAGGATTTGAATGCAAGTCCTTGCATTTGGGGTAAGGAAATGTGGAAAATGAGTAAGGAAGAGGGAAGTAAGAAAGGGAAGGAAAGCAATCCATTACCCATCCATGAACAGGTTACCACTGTGGGCAACTGAGACTCATCCTGCTGGGGTCTTCTGGGAGATGAGTAGAACATGCCTCTGAACTGCCTCATCTGGGGAATGAGGAATACAATTTCATGTCAGATTCTTTATATTATTGGTTGAAGGACCATCCCAGAGACATTAATTCATGGCCAATCTTACCTGTCCTGCGCTCTAGCTAATAATGCTCAGGAAGCCAGAGGAAGCCTCAGGCTTTCTCAATAAGACAGCAGAGTGCATTTGAAAGGAGAATGTTGAAGGACTGTTAGTGGATCATGGACAGTGTCTATTGTCCTTGAGTTCCCTCCTTCAATATAACAGATTTCACCATTTCTCCAAGTGTATTTATCCATCTTGTGCTTTTGTCTTTTTCAATTCCTGGCTCATTTCTCAGCTTTCTTTCACTGCTGCATTTTGAGGGCATCACTGATCCACAGATTCATTGAACTTCAAATTAAAATAGTACTTTCTGTAACACTCTACATCCATAACTTAATATCATTTTTATGAGACAGTAATTTATTAAGTATGAAGCCATGCATTATTCTGTGAAAGCTGTGATGAAAAGCTAAGAAGATGAACTCATAGCCAGGCATACAAAATACAGGTTATAATGAGTAGTGCTATACATAATGCTGACTTAAATTGCCCAGATGTAGCTGTCAGTGCTTTGATTTTACACTGAAAAGAGAAAGCAAGTTGGGTGCCTTAAGAGACTAAATCCGAAATCACTCTTTATTTTTATTAGTCACCTCTATGATGGAGTGCAAAGTACATTTTACAACATTTGCTGATATCACCAAGTTGGCAGCAACCACCAGCACTTTGGAAAGTAAAAGTATATCTAATAGACCATTGGACATGGACTTGATGTTCTGTAAATGCTTTGTGATTGATGGATTAGAATCTAGTACAATCTTTATAGACATTCCTCACAGATTTTGTGCCAAAGCTTTTCACTCTCTTGGGCTCCCATCCTCACCCACTTCTTTGAAGATGACATGATGTTCAGCTTTATTAAGTTCAAAGTCATCTGATTTTGGCTCCCCCCACTTTCACTCTCCACCAAAGGAACCTAGGGTTAACCCACCATCCTTTTTAAGTCTCATTCTCCTTCCAGTATCCCTTCTTCCCCCTCTACCAGTTGTTTTCTCCTATCCCCACCCTGCTCATTATGCTTTTTCTCTTCTTTCTCTTGGCTGGAAACCTGCTCAGCTGTACCCTAGGTTGAAAACCCCTCTTCTCCCCATTATGTCACTTTTCTGAGTCTCTAAGTGTGTCTTTGGAGAGAACTAACCTCCACCCACACCTCCACTTCCTCCTTGTCATTTATTTGTTAATTGTTCCGACCTTCTCTGGTTTAAAACCTTTTATGCCCAGGTCACAGCACAGCTCCAGTCCCTTCACTGATGATGACTGATCACTTATTGAGGGAGTGTGGGTCAGCACTTGGCAATTTATCTTCTTCCCACCCCATGTTTCCTGCTACCTCCTTTACCTTCTTCCTTACACTGGTTCAGAGACTTTCATCTTCAGGTCTTTTTTCTAATTCATTTAGAGTTCCTTCTCAAGTCTTCTTTTGTCTTCGGCCCTTTTCCTTCTTCCCCTAAATTCTCTCCCTTGAATTCTGCTGCGGTTGGTTCATCATCACTCTGGACTCCCTCCAATCTCGGCCCCCTGGGAATTCTTCCTCTCCCCAGGATATCTCTCACTTTTTTCTCTTAGTGCCACCCCTGTGCTGCTTCCACTCTCTTGAAAATTTAACAACTTGCTGTTTCTCTAGCACATCTTGACCTTTGTTACCTCCATACCTTTGCTGATGCAGGTTCTACCACCTCTGGCGCCTTTTTTGGCCCTTTCTCTAATACCCACATTCCCAATCCCAGGCATTCAGGAAAACTCAACATCACAGTTACGTCTTCCATAATATCATTCCCGCTGTCATTCAGTCAGAGATATTTATCCCTCATACTACATTATGTAAACTCCCCCACAGTATTTATTATATTTCCCTGGTACAAGCGATGTCTTTCCATACTCAGCTTGCTCTAGCCCCTTCAAGTGATCCCAGATCCACTGTACACACAAGGAGATGGGAAAATGCATCCCACATTTAGGGGTTTATTTCTGAAATCACAACAGAGCCACCAACCTCTTCCCCCACATTCCTGTTCTCCCACTTTCCTGCTTTCTCATCCCCACTTGTTTCAGCATATGTGCTCCTGACACTCTACTCACTGCTGACCTTCTGCTTTCACAGTCTAGTTGGACACACTATAAATCATTTGATTATGATTTATATCACTTATCAAAATTATGGGCCAAAGACACTTCAAACCCCACCCCAGGACTTTGTAATATTCTGGATTCCACTGCAGAGTAGCATCACCAGATGATCAAGAGACAAAATCCCCTTGAAATCAAGTGCCAAATCCTGTATATTTTTACTATACCCATTACAGTTAATACTAATCTTTTAATGCAGAGAGTGCTCAACAATAAAATTTTAATTAATGTTAGTTTCTTTGCATGGTAAATATCTAAGAAATGGAATTTAGGATAGCATAGTATGTATGAAAGACATAAGAGGAGGAAAAATTACGTGTTTGGTGAGTCATCTGAGATAACAGATGTAGAAGGTTCTGCACAGCTAAGGAACCTAGATAACTAGAATATACTAGGAAGTCATATAACAGTGATCAGGTATGAATGTCTTCAGTTCAAATCTTGATTCCATTGTCAACTAAGGATCTGTAATTTAACCTCTGTGGGTTTCATTTCCTCAACTGCAAAATGAGATTAATAGCAGATCATACTGCAAAAAGTTCATAGAGAGGTTAAACAAGGTAATAGCTATAATTAATAAAGAAATTAGTATAATGTCTGTTATATATTAAGTACTCAATAAATGTTAATTATTATCACCAGAGGTAGGAGGATGTTAAAAGAGAAACAAAGAATCAGAGAAAAAAGTTTGCATTCTTCATGATTTTATCTAGAAGTGAATTTGTGTGGAATCTTCTTTGTGGCCATAATAAAGTAATGGCATTATTTAAAATAGACTCGACAGCCTGAAGGGATCTAACTTCTTTCCATTCTTTCCATGTTTGTCTCCCATTCAGATCTTGAAGTCCACTTGTTCTGTCAATGGATGGGAAAAGTGGGATGAATATCAGGAGTCCCACTTTTTTAATGGGTCAAGACGAAATGTGCCACTTGTCACCTCTACTCACATGCCATTGGCTTGAACTCATCACACGACTGCAACTTGAGGAAAGGAAGGCGGAGAGATGTAAAGTGAGCTAAGAGAAAAAAAGGAGAGAGCACCTGGGGTTTTGGCCACCAATGCATTATGTATACACCTGTCCTTGAGAATTAGGGGACTATTTCCAGACCGTGATTATCATAGGAAGTAGCAAACTTATATGGGCTTCCCTGGTAACTCAGCTGGTAAAGAATCCACCTGCAATGCAGGAGATCCCAGTTCAATTCCTGGGTTGGGAAGATCCTCTGGAGAAGTGATCCCCTGGAGAAGGGATAGTCTACCCACTTTAGTATTCATGAGTTTTCCTGGTGGCTCAGATGGTAAAGAATCCACCTGCAATGCAGGAGAGTTGGGTTCAATCCCTGGGTTGGGAAGATCCCTTGGAGAATGGCATGGCGACCCACTCCAGTATTCTTGCCTGGAGAATCCCATGGACAGAGAAGCCTGATGGGCTACAAGTCCATGGGGTGACAAAGAGTTGGACACGACTGAGCGACCAAGCGCAGCACAGCACAGCAAGCTCATGTGCAAGGTGGGGGCTCTGGCAGCATTCTCCCTCCCCACCCCCCTACTCTGGCCTAGTCACCTTGGGCTCAAAAGTACTGTGGATCAAGGAGCATAGAAACAGGCATGACAGGGGAAGTAGGGTTTTTCTTTCTTCCCTTCAACTGGTGAACTGATGATTACAGGATGCCCTTTATATGCATGCACTACACTAAGAAATACCAGGAAGAATACCCTTGCATGCTAAATCGCTTCAGTCCTGTCTCTTTGCAACCTGATGGACTTTAACCCTCCAGGCTTCTCTGTTCATGGGATTCTCTAGGCAAGAATGCTGGAGTGGATTGCCAAGCCCTTCTCTAGGGGGATGTTCACAACCCTGGGATCAAACCTGGGTATCTAACGTCCCCAAATATTGGCAGACAGGTTCTTTACCACTAGTGCCATCTTGGAAACCCAAAAAACAGCAAGATCCTCCTACACCAATGACTTTTGATCACAAAGCTGAGCATTTACTTTAGTAACAAGTGTCCAGGAGAATGAAGTAAAACAATAAAAGTGGGCTTTCTTTTTCTTGTTTAACATTTTTGTACAGAGCTCCCAGCCAACAGTCTTTAGCTACTTTAAACTTTCCCTGCTAACATTTTTAGACATATCATTTTATTTAAAGTGATGAAAAAATATTTGACAAAAATGTAAGCCAAATAATTATATTTGAATGTCAGCATGTTTTTTAAACAGGAGAAAATCAAATGAAAGTTTAGTAATGTATATACTTGGGTTTACACATTACTGTGAATCTGTGGTGCTAGAGAAGACTCTTGAGAGTCCCTTAGACTGCTAGGAGATCCAACCAGTCCATCCTAAAGAAATCAGACCCAAATATTCATTGGAAGGACTGATGCTGAAGCTGAAACTCCAATACTTTGGCCACCTGATGCAAAGAACTGACTCATTGGAAAAGACCCTGATGCTAAGAAAGATTGAAAGTGGGAGGAGAAGGGGATGACAGAGGATGAGACGGTTGGATGGCATCACCAGCTCAATGGACATGAGTCTGAGAAAGCTCCGGGAGTTGGTGAAGGACAGGGAAGCCTGACATGCTGCAGTCCACGGAGTCATAAAGAGTGAGACATGACTGAGTGGCTGAACTGAACTGATACTTGGGTCTGCCAGGTTGTGCCAGTGATAAAGAATCTGCCTGCCATTGTAGGAGGCGCAAGAGATACAGGTTCTGAAGGTCCCCTGGAGAAGGGAATGGTGACTCACTCTAGTATTCTTGCCTGGAGAATTCCATGGACAGAGGAGCCTGGCGGGCTACATACAGTCCAGGGGGTTGCAAAGAGTTGGACATGACTGAGCATCCATACACATACTTGGGAGAGACCCAGGAAAACTGAGTAACTCCTGCATGTCAGTATATTTAATGCTAAATTTCAAACACTAATCTATGATCCACTTGGCTTGCTTTTTAAATCATGACATCAAAGAAAACACTCATTTTATTTCCATATACAGAATCCCAAACATAAATAGCACTCATTATGGTCCAGACACTGTTATAAATATTATACACATATTGTTACACTTCACTTTCACCATTGCCCTGTGAGGTAGATATTATTACCTCCATTTTAGACATGATGAAACAATCCCTTGGAGATGTTAAGTCATTTGTCTGAGATCACAAAGTCAGTAATAGGCAGAGTAGTTACTCAATTTGTCTCGTTCCAAAGGCTGTTCTCTTAATAAATTCAAACATTAGATCTCTTCTCTACTCCCATCAGGATTTGAAATTAATTAAGCACAATAGAGAAGTTTTGGTTAAATGGAGATACTTTACACATTTCCTTTTACTTAAAAAATAAACCTATAAAGTTGCAATATTTGAATAGACATAAAATGTATTAGGTAAACTACTCATATAAAAATAAAACACAACTGTTTGGACTGATTAAATGTTCACATCATCCATATGGCAGACTGTATGGAAAAATATACTTAGAATTTTACTTTATTGGTGATAAACAAATTAACATCTGTTATCCCAATTTGGCAAGTTTAGCCAGCCAAGACGCTTCTCAACAAATATGTTTTGGAAAATTTTTAAAATATATTTGTTTTGGAGTTTTCAGAGAACTAGAGTAAGCAGCTAGCAGCACCCAACAAGGCTCCTCTTCTCCCTCTTGACTCCCATCAAAATATTCTCTTTCAAAAAATCATTCAGTTGAAACAAAAAGGAATATATTAAAATATGGAAAAATCAGAGAAGAAAAGGTTTTGGGGGAGAGGGAAAATTCCCCCTTTAGCCCTCTTGAGTTCCTGTGGCTGGACTCATAATAAACTTAACCCAAGACAAACTAATAGGAGAAAAAGAAACAAGTTTAATTTGTGGGCCTGGAGGTTCCGTATAAAGGAAGCTAAGAAGTGGTGAAAGCAAATGCAAGTAGCTTTTATACTTTTTAGCTGTTGTTCAGTTGCTCAGTCTTGTCTTGACTCTTTGCAACCCCATGAATTGCAACACTGACAAAACGTGGTCCACTGGAGAAGGGAAAGGCAAACCACTTCAGTATTCTTCTTTGAGAGAAAAGGCAAAAAGATAGGACACTGAAAGATGAACTCCCCAGGCTGGTAGGTGCCCAATATGATACTGCAGATGAGTGGGGAAATAACTCCAGAAAGAATGAAGAGACGGAGCCAAAGCAGAAACAACACCCAGTTGTGGATGTGACTGGTAATGGAAGTAAAGTCTGATGCTATAAAGAGCAATATTGCAAAGGAACCTGGAATGTTAGGTCCATGAATCAAGGCAAATTGGAAGTGGTCAAACAAGAGATGGCAGGAGTGAACATCAACATTTTAGGAGTCAGCGAGCTAAAATGAACTGGAATGGGTGAATTTAACTCAGTTCAGTTCAGTTGCTCAGTTGTGTCCAACTCTTGACCCCATGGACCACAGCAGGCCAGGCCTCCCTGTCCATTATGAACTCCCAAAGCTTACCCAAACTCATGTCCATTGAGTCGATGATGCCATCCAACCATCTCATCCTCTGTCGTCCTCTTCTTCTCCTCAATCTTTCCCAACATCAGGGTCTTTCCAAATGAGTCAACACTTCCCATCAGTTGGCCAAAGTACTGGAGTTTCAGCTTCAATATCTGTCCTTCCAATCAACACCCAGGACTGATCTCTTTTAGGATGGACTGGTTGGGTCTCCTTGCAGTCCAAGGGACTCTCAAGAGTCTTCTCCAACACCACAGTTCAAAAGCATCAAATTTTTGGTGCTCAGTTTTCTTTACAGTCCAACTCTCACATCCGTACATATCTACTGGAAAAATCATAGCCTTGACTAGATGGACCTTTGTTGGCAAAGTAATGTCTCTGCTTTTTAATATGCTGTCTAGATTGATCATAACTTTCCTTCCAAGGAGCAAGTATCTTTTAATTTCATGGCTGCAATGACCATCTGCAGTGATTTTGGAGCCCCCAAAAATAAAGTCAGCCACTCTTTCCACTGTTTCCCCATCTGCCATGAAGTGATGGGACCCTAGGCCATGATCTTAGTTTTCTGAATGTTGAGCTTTAAGTCAACTTTTTCACTCTCCTCTTTCACTTTCATCAAGAGTCTCTTTAGTTCTTCTTCACTTTCTGTCATAAGAGTGATGTCATCTGCATATCTGAGGTTATTGATATTTCTCCAAGCAATCTTGATTCAAGATTGTGCTTCCTCCAGCCCAGCGTTTCTCATGATGTACTCTGCATATAAGATAAATATGCAGGCTGATGGTATACAGCCTTGATGTACTCCTTTTTTCTATTCGGAACCACTCTGTTGTTTCATGTCCAATTCTAACTGTTGCTTCCTGACCTGCATACAGATTTCTCAAGAGGCAGGTCAGGTGGTCTGGTATTCCCATTTCTGTCAGAATTTTTCACAGTTTATTGTGATCCACACAAAGGCTTTATTAATGCAGATGACCACTATATCTACTTCTGTGGGCAAGAATCCCTAAGAAGAAATGGAGTAGCCATCATAGTCAACAAAAGAGTCCAAAATGCAGTACTTGGGTGCAATCTCAAAAATGACAGAAAGAGCTCTGTTCTTTTCCAAGGCCAACCATTCAATATCACAGTAATTCAAGTCTATGCTCTGACCAGTGATGCTGAAGAAGCTGAAGTTGAACAGTTGTATGAAGACCTACAAGACCTTCCAGAAAGAAAGTGAAACTGAAGTCACTCAGTTGTGTCCAACTCTTTGCTACTGCATGGATTGTAACCTACCAGGCTCCTTCGTCCATGGGATTTTTCAGGCAAGAGTACTGGAGTGGTTCACCATTTCCTTCTCCAGAGGATCTTCCCAACCCAGGGATGGAACCCGGTTCTCCTGCATTCTAAGCACAAACTTTACCGTCTGAGTCACCAGACCTTCCACAAATAACATCAAAAAAAGATGTCATTTTCATTATAGGAGATAGGAATGCAAAAGTAGGAAGTCAAGAGATACCTGGTGTAACAGACAAATTTGGCCTTGGAGTACAAAATGAAGCAGGTCAAAGGCTAACAGAGTTTTGCCAAGAGAACACACTGTTCATAGCAAACAACCTCTTCCAACAACACAAGCGAAGACTCTACACATGGACATCACCAGATGGTCAATTGATTTTATTTTTTGCAGCCAAAGATGGAGAACTGCTATACATTCAGCAAAAACAAAACCGGGAGCTGACTGTGGCTCAGATGATGAACTCCTTATTGCCAAATTCAGACATAAATTGAAGAAAGTAGGAAAAACCACTAGACCATTCAGGTATGATCTGCATCAAATCCCTTATGAATATACAGTGGAAGTGACAAATAGATTCAAAGGATTAGATCTGATAGACAGAGTGCCTGAAGAACTATGGATGGAGGTTCATGACATTGTACAGGAGGCAGTGATCAAGACGATCCTGAAGAAAAAGTAATGCAAAATGGCAAAATGGTTCTCTGAGGAGGCCTTACAAATAACTGAGAAAAGAAAGACATGAAAGGCAAAGGAGAAAAGGAAAGATCTCATCTGAATGCAGAGTTCCAAAGAATAGCAAGGGGAGATAAAGCCTTCCTCAGTGATCAATACAAAGAAATAGAGGAAAAAAATAGAGTGGGAAAGACTAGAGATCTCTTCAAGAAAATTAAGAGATACCAAGGGAACATTTCAGGCAAAGATAGGCTCAATAAAGGACAGAAATGTTATGGACCTAACAGAAGCAGAGAATATTAAGAAGAGGTGGCAAGAATACACAGAAGAACTGTACAAAAAAAGATCTTCATGACCCAGATAATCATGATAGTATGATCACTGACCTAGAGCCAGACATCATGGAATGTGAAGTCAAGTCGGCCTTAGGAAACATCACTACAAACAAAGCTAGTGGAGCTGATGGAATTCCAGTTGAGCTATTTCAAATCCTAAAAGATGATGCTGTGAAAGTGCTGCACTCAATATGCCAGCAAATTTAGAAAACTCAGCAGTGGCCACAGGACTTGAAAAGATCAGTTTGCATTTCAATCTCAAAGAAAGGCAACCCCAAAGAATGTTCAAACTACTGCAAAATTGCACTCATCTCACATGCTAGCAAAGTAATGCTCAAAATTCTCCAAGCTAGACTTCAATAGTACATGAATCGTGAACTTCCTGATGTTCAATTTGGATTTAGAAAATGCAGAGGAACCAGAAATCAAATTGTGAACATCTGTTGGATCATTGAAAAAGCAAGAGAGTTCCAGAAAAACTTCTACTTCTGCTTTATTGACTCTGCCAAAGCCTTTGACTATGTGGATCACAACAAACTGTGGAACATTCTTCAAGAGATGGGAATGCCAGACCACCTGACCTGCCTCCTGAGAAATCTGTATGCAGTTCAAGAAGCAACAGTTAGAACCAGGCATGGAAAAACAGACTGGTTCCAACTTGGGAAAGGAGTATGTCAAGGCTGTATATTGTCACCCTGCTTATTTAGCTTATATGCAGAGTATATCATGAGAAATGCTGGGCTGGATGAAGCAGAAGCTGGAATCAAGATTGCCAGGAGAAATATCAATAACCTCAGATATCCAGATGATACCACCTTTATGGCAGAAAGTGACAAACTAAAGAGCCTCTTGATAATAGTGAAAGAGGAGAGTGAAAATTTGGCTTAAAAATCAACATTCAGTAAACTAAGATCATGGCATCCGGTCCCATCACTTCATGGCAAATAGATGTAGAAACAAGGGCAACAGTGATAGTCTTTATTTGGGGGGGCTCCAAAATCATTGCAGATGGTTACTACAGCCATGAAATTAAAAGACACTTGCTCTCTGGAAGAGAAACTATGACAAACCTAGAGAGTGTATTAAACAGTAGACACATTACTTTATTGACAAAGGTCCATCTAGCCAAAGCTATGGTTTTTCCAGTAGTCATGTATGGATGTGAGAGTTGGACTATAAAGAAAGCTGAGTGGCAAATAATTTATGCTTTTGAACTGTGGGTGTTGGAGAAGACTCTTGAGAGTCCCTTGGACTGCAAGAAGATCCAACCAGTCAATCCTAAAGGAAATCAGTCCTGAATATTGATTGGAAGGACAGATGCTGAAGTTGAAACTCCAATACTTTGGCCACCTGATGCGAAGTGCTGACTCATTTGAAAAGCCCCTGATGCTGGGAAAGATTGAAGGCGGGAGGAAAAGGGGACATCAGAGGATGAGATGGTTGGAAGGCATCGCCGACTCAATGGACATGAGTTTGAGTAAACTCCAGGAGTTGGTGATGGACAGGGAGGCCTGGCGTGCTTCAGTCCATGGGGCTGCAAAGATTTGGACATGACTGAACGACTGAACTGAACTGAACTGAACTGAGGCTTCCCAGTCCTTCACCTTCTCCCTGAGCTTGCGCATACTCATGTTCATTCAGTCAGTGATTCCATCCAACCATCTCATCCTCTGCCGTCCCCTTCTCTTCTTGCCTTCATTCTTTCCCAGCTTCAGGGTCCTTTCTAATGAGTTGGCTCTTCACATCAGGTGGCCAAATTGCTTCAGCCTCATCATCATACTTTTTAGACAAAAAATAAATGAAGAAATAAATAAATTTAAGAGGAATTGACAAGACAAAGAAACTTAGGCTTTGACAGCTTAGTTAGTGAAGAAGCTAAACAGAATATGAGTTTGAGGTAGTAAGTTTTAAAAGTAACAAGGTTGGTTTATATAGGCTTTTAGCCCTCAAGTTCCCTATCTCTGGAGTTAAGGATTTTTTAAAAATCTCTTGGTACAGGAAGGGCACCTTTCACGTGAGATATTTATTTCCTGCTTTCAGGGAGACAGAAGTGTCAAAGTGTCTAGCCTACCTTAGCCATTTCTTTAGCAACATTAA
The DNA here is from genome assembly GCF_019320065.1 of Cervus canadensis. Classification (NCBI taxonomy): domain Eukaryota; kingdom Metazoa; phylum Chordata; class Mammalia; order Artiodactyla; family Cervidae; genus Cervus; species Cervus canadensis. The sequence continues at coordinate 17,449,487 of NC_057395.1, read as the reverse complement.
TTCAAAGTAATATTCCATCAAAGCCCATTTGGAATGACCTGCCCTAGGCTCCAGTAGGTAGCAATTAGTAAGATCACATGTGTGAGATTTGGTTTATGAGAACTGAGTTGAACAGTTCCTTTCTTTATTTTACCCAGTGCTAGATGAGGTCATTGGGAGCTATATCCTGAATCCTCAAGAAGAGTTATTGGACTAAGAGGATAAAACAATATACTAATATTAGTATACTAATCCTAATAAACAATTATACTAATATTAGAGGATAAAACAACAATACTAGTATACTAAAGGGCCTGGTATATCTCTGGGTAAGTTTTTCTTAGATCTATGTGGTATCATGGTCAATGAACACTAGATCTGCTATATGAGGGCAGGGTTATGGTTTGGGGAAGGAACAGAAGCAAACACAAAAGGCACCAGGAAATATTTGAGGGCAAAGGATACGTTAACTGTCTTGACTCTGGTGACTGTCTCATCGCATGTATAACAAAGCACCATATTATATACTTTAAATGTGGACCATTTTCTGTATGTCACTTATTATTATTATTTTATTGAGGTTAATCTTGGTGATTCCTAAGCAACGTTCCAGCAGAAATGATATATGATTTCGGCAAACTTGGGCTTTCCCACTGAGTCATGGGGTGAACCCTCCCTATGCTGGCGTCAGAAGAGAAAGCAGCCTTTCTTCCATTTGCATCTAATAAATGCTAGGTATGGTCCCAGGCATTGACAATAAAAGGAAAATTTTTAAAATGAAAGATCATGTGTTAGGATCAAGAAACAAAATCCAATATCAGCAGAATACACAAGATTGATCTGAAAACAGAATAACAAAAAAATGGACAAAAGAGTAAGAATGTTAATGCAAATCTAAGGTTGAAAACAGAGGCACAGTCTTTAACGTTAGACAAAGATGAAGATATAGATACAAGTATTAGATGATAGGGAAATCATTTTGCAGGATGCAACATGAGGAGCTGAGGGTCTCTGAATCTGTTCCCCAGGGAAATTGGTAAAAATGATATGTCTCTAGAAATAGTAAGGTTGTACAACAAGTGTAGAAATATCTGTTTAAGAAAATCTAACAAAATTCAGTAAGAACAGTGAAAATTTGTAGTGTTTGGACCAAGACCACTCTCTCTTTACTTTCTAGTTCAGTGAGACAAAAACCGCATTCCAGCCTAGTGCAGCTGCAAACGCAAGACTTCCTCTACACCTCCACTTTCCATCTTTGAGGACTGTCTTACTGTGAGTCAGGATTTCAATATTTCTCATCCTATCCCCACCACCCCTCTCCCAGCTACCCTTTGCTAAGATCAAGTTCTGGGAAAATTCACACAAGAGGTGGAGGTCCTTCCTTCTGCCTGCCCCTATTTGTGAGAAGGAGGTCCACCTGGAGCATTGCACCGCTGGGAACATTTGGGTCTCTTGGTTCAGCTTGCAAACCTTGATTCCATGCCAAGGGAAGCCAATGGAGACGATCAGAGATTGTTGCAGGAAAAGGAGGGAGTGAGATAATGGTCATGTCCCAGGTCCCCAGCGAGTTCTTGGGATGGGCTAGCCAAGTGAGAGCCCTTGGCTTCGTGAAGGAAAAAATTCAAACGCAAGCCACAGCAAAATGACAGCAAGTTTATTTGGAAAGAGGCACATCCCATAGACAGGATGCAACCGTCTCAGAAGGTGAGAGTAGCCCTGGTTGTGAATTTGCTATTTAATAGTTTTTATGAGCTGGGTAATTTCATACCTAACAATTAGAGGAATTATTTCAATTATTTTGGAGATGGGGTGGGAATTTCCAGGAATTGGGCCACAACCCCTTTTTGGCCTTTTATTGTCATGACGGCCTCCTAACTGTCATGGGACCTGCGGGTGTCTTATTTAGAATATGCTAAAGTACTACAATAAGCACATAATGAGGCTTAAGGTTTGGTGGTGGTGTTGGTGCTTGTGGTTTAGTCACTAAGTCATGTCTGACTTAACCGTACTGTCTATAGCCCACCAGGCTCCTCTGTCCATGGGATTTCCCAAACAAGAATACTGAAGTGGGCTGCCATTTCCTTCTCCATGGGATCTTCACCACCCATGGATTGAACTCCTATCTCTTGCACTGCAGGCAGATTCTTTACCACTGAGCCATCAGGGAAGCCCTCACACAAAGATATAGGGTCCCAAGGCTATCATATTCTTCAGAGCTGCCTGGACACGCATGCTGCCAAGATCCTTCCAGCAACTTCTATCAAAGTTCACTGTCTAATTTAGGGACTTCTAGGCATTGACAATGAACATTCATGGGTTTCCCATGATGCTGAAGCTGAACCTCCAATACTTTGGCCACCTGATGCAAAGAGCCAACTCATTGGAAAAGACCCTGATACTGGGAAAGATTGAAGGTGAAAGGATAAGGGGGTGGCAGAGGATGAGATGGTTATGTAGCATCACCAACTCAACAGACATGAGTTTGAGCAAACTCTGGCAGATAGTGAAGGACAGGGAAGCCTGGTGAGCTGCCGTCCATGGGGTCACAAAGAGTAGGAAGGACTTAGTGGCTGAACAACAATGACAACAACAACAACAAATGTATTACAATGAGCATATAATGAGGCTCAAAGTCTACAGGAAGTCAAACCTTCAGCCATCTTGGACCTAGTAGGTTCTAACTAGTTTTTGTCCCATCCTCAACAGCTGTATCATATATCAGTTGTGATCTTCCTCCTTCCTTTCTCAAGACTGCTCCCTCTCCCTAATACCTAGTGCCCAGTTTCTAAAGCAGAGGGGTCACTCAGAGAGAGTTGCACCATTGTCTCCACCCTTGTTGCAGGAAGCGGGACTCTTTCCAGGGCCTGAGGATGGGATTTTGCCTAGCACTTGGGAATGAATTGTCCAAGGAGACACTCATGCTGACAAAGCAAGAGATTATGTTGGGAAGGGGTGCTTGGGCAGAGAACAGGGTAAGGGAACCCAGCAGAACCACGCCACCATGTATTTTGCACTCTCAGGTTTTATGGTAATGGGTTAGTTTTCAAGTTGTCTCTGGCCAATCATTTTTACTCAGGGTCCTTCCTGGTGGTGTGCACATCACTCAACAAAGATGGATCCTAGTGAGAAGGATTCTGGCAAGTTGGCAGGACATAGGGAGAGGTATCTCCTCTCTCATTTTGACCTCTCCCAAATTCTTCTAGTTGTCGGAAGCTTGTTAGTTCCAAGGCCCTTACCAGGACCTCCTATTGTAAGAAAACTCGTATAAGTGGCTACTGTTTTAGCTGGCAAGGGTGGAGAGTTTCAGTGTTGCCCCTCACACCCTCCAGCTTTCCAGGTGGTACTAGTGGTAAAGAACCCACCTGCCAATGCAAGAGACATAAGAGATGCAGGCTCGATCCCTGGATCAGGAAGATTCCCTGGAGGTGGGCATAGCAACCCAGTCCAGTATTCTTGCCTAGAGAATCCTATGGACAGAGGAGCCTGGCAGGCTACAGTCCATAGAGTCACAAAGAGTTGAACTTGACTGAAATGATTTAGCAGGACTGGAAAAGGTCAGTTTTCATTCGAATCCCTAAGAAAGGCAATCCCAAAGAATGCTCAAACTACCGATGATCCAGCAGATATTGGCAATTTGATCTCTGGTTCCTCTGCTTTTTCTAAAACCAGCTTGAACATCTGGAAGTTCTCGGTTCACATATTGCTGAAGCCTGGCTTGGAGACTTTTGAGCATTACTTTACTAGCGTGTGAGATGAGTGCAATTGTGCAGTAGTTTGAGCATTCTTTGGGATTGCCTTTCTTAGGGACTGGAATGAAAACGGACCTTTTTCAGTCCTGTGGCCACTGCTGAGTTTTCCAAATTTGCTGGCATATGGAGTGCAGCACTTTCACAGGATCATCTTTCAGGATTTGAAATAGCTCAACTGGAATTCCATCACATCCACTAGCTTTGTTTGTAGTGATGCTTTCTAAGACCCACTTGACTTCACACTCCAGGATGTCTGGCTCTGGTTGAGTGATCACACCATTGTGATTATCTGGCTTGTGAAGATCTTTTTTGTACAGTTCTTTTGTGTATTCTTGACACCTATTCTGCTTCTGTTAGGTCCATACCATTTCTGTCCTTTATCGAACTCATCTTTGCCTGAAATGTTCCCTTGATATCTCTAATTTTCTTGAAGAGATCTCTAGTCTTTCCCATTCTGTTGTTTCCTCTATTTTTTTGGATTGATCGCTGAGGAAGGCTTTCTTATCTCTCCTGGCTATTCTTTGGAACTCTGCATTCAAATGGGAATATCTTTCCTTTTCTCCTTTGCTTTTTGCTTTGCTTCTTTTCACAGCTATTTGTAATGCCTCCTCAGACAACCATTTTGCCTTTTTGCATTTCTTTTCCATGGGGATGGTCTTGATCCCTGTCTCCTGTACAATGTCACGAACCTCCGTCCATAGTTCACCAGGCTCTCTGTCTATCAGATCTAGTCCCTTAAATCTCACTTCCACTGTATAGTCATAAGGGATTTGATTTAGGTTATACGTGAATGGTCTAGTTGTTTTCCCTACTTTCTTCAGTTTAAGTCTGAATTTGGCAATAAGGAGTTCATGATCTGAGCCACAGTCAGCTCCCAGTCTTGTTTTTGCTGACTGTATAGAGCTTCTCCATCTTTGGCTGCAAATATAATCAGTCTGATTTCGGTGTTGACCATCTGGTGATGTCCATGTGTAGAGTCTTCTCTTGTGTTGTTGGAAGAGGGTGTTTACTATGACCAGTGCATTCTCTTGGCAAAACTCTATTACCCTCTGCCCTGCTTCATTCCGTACTCCAAGGCCAAATTTGCCTGTTACTCTAGGTGTTTCATGACTTCCTACTTTCGCATTCCAGTCCCCTATAATGAAAAGGACATCTTTTTTGGGTGTTAGTTGTAAAAGGTCTTGTAGGTCTTCATAGAACCGTTCACCTTCAGCTTCTTCAGCATTACTAGTTGGGGCATAGGCTTGGATTACCGTGACATTGAATGATTTGCCTTGGAAACGAACAGAGATATTCTGTTGTTTTGTGATTGCATCCAAGTACTGCATTTCGGACTCTTTTGTTGACTATGATGGCTACTCCTTTTCTTCTAAGGGATTCCTGCCCACAGTAGTAGATATAATGGTCATCTGAGTTAAACTCTCCCATTCCAGTCCATTTTAGTTTGCTGATTCCTAGAATGTCGACATTCACTCTTGCCATCCCCTGTTTGACCACTTCCAATTTGCCTTGATTCATGGACCTAACAGTCCAGGTTCCTATGCAATATTGCTCTTTACAGCATTGGACCTTGCTTCTATCATCAGTCCCATCCACAACTGGGTATTGTTTTTGCTTTGGCTGCATCTCTTCATTCTTTCTGGAGTTATTTCTCCACTGATCTTCAGCAGCATATTGGGCACCTACTGACCTGGGGAGTTCCTCTTTCGGTATCCTATCATTTTGCCTTCTCATACTGTTCATGGGGTCCTCAAGGCAAGAATACTGAAGTGGTTTGCCATTCCCTTCTCCAGTGGACCACATTCTGTCAGACCTCTCCACCATGACCCGTCCGTCTTGGGTGGCTCCACACGGCATGGCTTAGTTTCACTGAGTTAGACAAGACTGTGGTCCTGTGATCAGATTGGTTAGTTTTCTGTGATTATGGTTTTAGTGTGTCTGCCCTCTGATGCCCTCTCGCAACACCTACTGTCTTACTTGGGTTTCTCTTACCTTGTATGTGGGGTATCTCTTCATGGCTGCTCCAGCAAAGCGCAACGGCTGCTCCTTACCTTGGAGGATGGGTATCTTCTCACAGCCACCCCTCCTGACCTTGAACGTGGAGTAGCTCCTCTCAGCCCTCCTGCGCCGGCACAGCAGCCGCTCCTTGGAGGTGGGGTAGCTCCTCTCGGGCGGGGCCCCTGACCTTGGACGTGGGGAAGCTCCTCTCGGACGCTGCTCCTGCACTGTCGCAGCCTGGCGCTCTCAGTCGCTACCCCTGACCTTGGGCGACGAGTAGCTCCTCACGGCCATGCTTCTGCGCGGTCCGTCGCAGCCGGCTCAAAAACACTAGAGGTTATGATGAGGTAACTGGGAAGATATTGGTAGATTCACTGGGGACAGAGGTCAAATTGGAAGAGGTAGTTTGTCAGAGAACTAGGAAAGAGATAACAGAGGATTTCTTGGGTCAGAACAAATCTAACACATTGACTTTATTAACTATCCTTTCAAAGGAGCCTGAACTTTATGGTATTAATTTGTAGAGCCATTTATGCCATAGGACATTGTTGAAAACAATAGAGCAGTTAGCCAACAATCAGTGGCTCTTAACAGCTGGGCATAGACAGGAAAAACAACATACAGAACTCTGCTAAAATTCTTCTTCCCTCTGGGCAACCATGTTGTTTAGTTGCTAAGTTCTATCCAACTCTTTCGTGATCCCATGGACTTAACCCCATCAGGCTCCTCTGTCCATGGGATTTTCCAGGCAAGAATACTGGAGTGGGTTGTCATTTCCTTCTCCGGGTTATCTTCCCAACCCAGGGACTGAATTCATGTCTCCTGCATTGCAGGCAGATTCTTTACCACTGAGCCACCTGGGAAGTTCCTGGGTGACCACAGACTCATCCCAAATTGCATCTCCTCCTGAAACCAGGAGCATCATCAGAGACTTTACACTGTGTGGGGAAATATACTCCACTGAAATAATCCACCTGGGCACTAAACAAATAAGCAAGCAAATAACAATGACAAACCCTGGAATAGGGGTGCATGGAAGGGGATAGTACCCAGAGTGACTACATTATCTAAAACATCCATCTTCCAACAAAATATCACAAGACTTGCAAAGAAACAGGAATGTATGACCCGTAGGTTGAAAAAATAGCAAGTAACTAAAAGTACTTTTGAGAGCAACCAGACATTGGATTCAACAACGACTTCAAAATAGCCATCATAAATATGTTCAAAGAACTATTGTAAACTGGTTAAAGAGTAAAAGAAAGTAAAATTATAGCATTAATCAGAGATCAAATATCAACAAAGAGACAGAAATCATCAAAAAGAAGCAAATGGAAACTTTGGAGTTTAAAAATACAGTAGCAGAATCCCGGATGGTAGGCCCATGTTGTGCCTGTCCTGTCCAGTAACACTGCGTGAAGGACTTTTCCAGCACTTTCTTAAACAAGCAATTTAAATACTTTTTCAGTCACTAGTCCTACTGAGATTTTTTTTTTATCTAAATAATCATTAAAAAATATTGGCAGATGATGTATTAAATTAATTTGTTAAAGCTACTTAAGAAGCAACCAGTGCAAGAAGGATGTGCTGACCCTCGTTTGTTCCCCTGAAATCAGGAAGTAAATATCCCACGTGAAAGGTACTCTTTTCTGTAACAGGAAGCAGGGAGACATCTTTTTACCAGGGACTGGGAAATCAGGGCAGATGAGGCTTTTTCAACAAACCTTATTTTTCCTTGAAAATAACTACTCGAAGCTTAAACTCTTTCATCTTGCCAATTCTTCACAAGTTTATTGCTTCTTTGTTTAAAAAGCATAAAAGCTATCTGCTTTGGTCTTTTTTGGTTCCTATATCTTTGACGTCCCTGTACATAGAAAGTTAAATTAGAATTGGTTTTCTCCTGTTAATCTCTCTTGTATTACAGGGAACGTCTTAGCCAAGAACTTGGAATGGTAGAGATGGAACTTTTCTGGCAGTCTAGTAGTTAAGACTGCATGCTTCCACTGCAGGGGGAACTGGCTCCATCCCTGGTTGGGGAACTAAGATCCCACATGCTGTGTGGCATGGCTCCAAAGAGGAAAAGGAAAAAAGAAAAAAAACCAAAAGGTAAAGAAAAAAATCTTTCCCTCCCCTAGCTAATAGCCACAAAAAAATAGTCGTTATGATGGTAGACTGATTGCATTGAATGTGTAGGTCCCTTGAGTTCTGGTGCTGAATTCTAAGGAGACTATTTCTGTACTGTCTTTTACATGTTCTTTCTATTTCCATGGTACAATCTGTCCCTTCATTATTTCTGTTCTAGGAAGTGGCAGTGACCTATTATTGCTTCCTTACTCCTCCCTCTACCAAATCATGATCCCATCCCTCCAATTTGCCCTCTCATAACTGCCAGGCCAAACTTCTCGAATATAAGCAAAAGCCATATAATTTCTTCCATCAAAGAAACTTCAATGTTATCCTTCATTATGGAATAAAGCCAAAATTTCTTAGGGTGGAATTCAAATATCTTCGTGACATGTGCCAGTTTACCTTGCCAATGTTTTCATACCCTCTAGTCCACACAGACAGCTTAGATGCCAGTCAAAGAAGACACTCAAGGTAACTAGAGCACACTCATAGCTTCAGACATTCCTCCCACATATTTACTGCGCACCTACGAGCAGGTAACCGTGAATAGCAACCAGTTCTTTGTGCCTCACATGCACCATTCGAACTATTTAAACCTGGAATGGACATAAAGCAAATAGAATAACCAAGCAATTAGGTCTGAATTGGCTGTAATTCCCTGGAGGGGGAAATAGCAGCCCATTCCAGTATTCTTGCTTGGAGAATCCATGGACAGAGGAGCCTGGCAAGCTCTAGTCCATAGGGTCACAAAAAGTCGGACATGACTGAAGCCACTTAGAACATTGGCTGTGAACAAGCTACCAGTTTGCATCAAAATGTCTGCCCTGTAATAACTGCTTCTGGAACAATATTGAACACCCACCCTGGCAATCTTCACCCACGTTTTAAGGTCTAGACCCAATACCAACCAAACTCTAAAAGAACTTATGACCTTCTTGCTTTTGAGTAAGGCTTCCTTCTTCCCCTCTTTAGCTTGTGTCAATCTACAGCTCTGACACATAGCACATCCTGTCTGTAATTTTTCCTACAAGCTGAGCCTTTCTCTCTCACTAGATTTGAAGCTCCTTGAAAAGAGGAATCTCATCTTGTCCACCTTTTGTGTTCCTCTGTGTGTAGCCCAAGACCTTTCACATGGTGAATACTTGTGAAATTGGTTATAAGTAGAAGGCAGACTTGAAATATTTCAGCACAAACTTGTCACTAGTACTTGAGCATGTGGTGTATTGATAACATGTTATTGTTTTGTTCCATGTTACAGGGTTACTGAAGAATATAGTTTGTAGAAAATCACAACTGCTAACATTTAATTTAGTAATTAATAAACTGTAAGATCCTATTCAAGACCTTTAAAAATTCAATGAAAATGTCAATATACATAGACCAAAGCCTATAATGGTAGAAAGAGAATTTTTTCTTTTGCTCGAGCTTACTAAAAGGTAATAATTGTGGCACAATTCATGATAGCTTTACATTTTTTTTTCATAATACAAGTGTCAGACTTAAGCTTTGATTGCTGAGGCATCCAATTCAGAGAGGCACTCAGGTAAAAGATGGCTATTTTGAATACACACATAGCCAGCAACATGACTAGATGAAGAGCCAGACCATCGCCCCCCACTGTCTCTCTTTTTTTCAGTAATTTTGGTAACTGGCCATTTGGGCTCCTTTTTCTTCCCCTAGAGTTTTATTTTTATTAGAGTATAGCTGAATAGTTTCAGGCGAACAGCAAAGGAATTCAGCCATACATATGCATGCATCCATTCTCCCCCCAGCTTCCCTCCTATCCAGGCTGCCACGAAACATTGAGCAGAGTTCCCTGTGCTACTACACACTGTGTCCTTGTTGGATATCCATTTTAAATACAGTGGTGTGCACGTGCCCATTTTTTTCTCTTTTCATGCTTTAAGTTCCTGCGCTTGTGTTTTAAATTTACCAAACATTGTGAACCCTTGAAACCCTAGGCCACCCCCAATCCCAATTCCAATAAAAGCAGAACCCCAGGTCAGCTTTCTATCTGCAACCTCACTGTGGGGCCCCAGGTATGTGGTGTAGTTTCCAGCTCTTGTAATAAACCTTTTTTTTTTTTTTTTCTTTTCCAGAGTTTCCTGATGATTATTGCTGAAAGATGTCTTGTAATCATAATAAGAACCCCAAAGGCTAGTCCAGCTACAACATTGGTTATTGATAGACTGAGACTGGCACAAAACAGTCATAATGGCCAATAATAGCAATTTATTATGCATACATCCTGAACCCCCCTCCCACCAAATAAAAACTCAGAGGAGTGAAGTGATTTTCCTGAGGCCAGTTTAGCTAGTAATTCGGTAGGCTAGAATTAGATGCCAGATCTGCCCAAATTTGTCTCATATAGAGACTGTCCTCGTGTGTTTATAAGGGAAAATTCTTACTTGATTTAGCTGAAAGACAATACATTTAGTACTGACTTAGATGGAATTTTTCTTCCTTTTTTCTTCTTTATTTTTTCCATGTAGGGCAAATCATAGCAAAACTTTTAATACTTCTGAGAGGCATTTTTAGTTGTCCCAATTTGAATAGGATAGGATTTAACATTGATATAAACAGTGACAAGTTAAAAGTAACAAGCTAAAAGGCTAGGAAGTCTTAGGCATCTTTGGGAGAGTAGGGTTGAAGGTTGATTGATGCTCACAAAATTAGCTGCCTGATGGCCTTCAAAAGGTGATGTGACCTATGGCTGGAAGTAGCCTTTGGAGTTAGAGTCAGGATTTGGGTTCAAAGACTCACAGATATAGAGAACAAACTAGTGCTTACCAGTGAGGAGAGGCAAGGGAGGAAGGAAGAGGGGAGCAGCAGTATAGGGGAGCATGGAGTCTTTTTTTAAGATTATTTATTTTTAATTGGAGGATAATTGTTTTACCAGGTGTGTTGTTTTCTGCCATATATCAACATGAATCAGCCATAGTTATTTCCCAGGTGGTTCAGTGATAAAGAATTCACCTGCCAATGCAGGAGACACAGGTTCGATCCCTGGGTCAGGAACGGTCCCTGGAGGAGGAAATGGCAACCCACTCCAGTATTCCTGCTGGGATAATCCCATGGACAAGGAAGCCCAGTGGGCTACAGTCCATGGAGTCACAAAGAGCCAGACCTGCCTGCACAAACGAGCACATTGGTTTCAGCCATACAGCAGCATGGATCAGTCATAGCCATGCATATGTTCTCCCCCTCTTGAGCCCCTCTCTCACCTCCCATGCCATCCCACCTCTCTAGGTTGTCACAGAACATTGAGCTGCGCCCCCTGAAACATACAGCAAGTTCTCATTGGCTATCTGTTTCACATATGGTAATGCGTATGTTTCAGTGCTGCACTCTCAATTCGTCCCACCTTCTCCTTAGGTCCCATTTGTTTACTTTTGTTTTTATTTCCATTACTCTAGGAAGTGGGTCATAGAGGATCTTGCTGTAACTTATGCCAAAGAGTGTTCTGCCTATACTTTCCTCTAAGTTTTCTAGTCTTACATTTAGGTCTTTTATCCATTTTGAGTTTATCCTTGTGTATAGTGTTAGGAAGTGTTCTAATTTCATTCTTTTGTATGCAGCTGTCCAATTTTCCCAACACCACTTACTGAAGAGACTATCTTTTCTCCGTTGTATATTTTTGCCTCCTTTGTCAAAGATAAGGTGCCCATAGGTATGTGGATTTATTTCTGGACTTTCTCAAAACCTATGGGATGCAGCAAAAACAGTTCAAAGAGAGAAATTTACAGCAATTCAATCCTACCTTAAGAGACAAGAAAAACGTCAAATAGAAAATGTAACCTTATACATAAAGCAGCTGGAAAAAGGAAACAAACAAACAAACAAAAACAAAGTTAGTAAAAGGAAACGAATAAAGAAGACAGCAGAAATAAATGAAAAAGAAATGAAGGGGAAAATAACAAAGATCAATGAAACAAAAACTGGTTCTTTGAGAAAACAAGTAAAATTGACAAACCATTGGCCAGACTTATCAAAAGAAAAAGAGAGAAGACTCAAGTCAACAAAATTAGAAATGAAAAAGATGTTACAGCAGACAACCCAGAAATACAAAAGATCACAAGAGACTATGAGCCAGTAAAAGGTACAACCTAGAAGAAATGAGCAGATACTTGAAAAGTTCAATCTCCCAAGACTGAACCAGGGAGAAGCAGAAATTATGACCAAGCCAATCACAAGCACTGAAATCAAAGCTGGATCAAAAATCTCCCCCAAAACAAAAGCCCAGGGCCAGATGACTTCACAGGTGAATCCTATCAAACATTTAGAGAAGAGCTAACCCTATCCTTCTCAAACTCTTCCCAAAAGTTGCAGAGGAAGGAACACTTCCAAGCTCATTCTACAAGGTCATCATTACCCTGATACCAAAACCAAACAAAGACATCACAAAAAAGAAAATTATAGGCAAATATCACTGATGAAATAGATGCAAAAATCCTCAACAAAATCCTAGCAAACAGAATTTATCAACATATTAACAGGATCATACCCCATAAGCAAGTTGGGTTTATTCACAAGATGCAAGGATTCTTCAATATACACAAGTCAATCAATGTGATACATCGTATTAACAAAGTAAAAGATAAAAATCATATGATAGTCTCAGGAGATGCAGAAAATGATTTTGACAAGATATAGTACCCATTTATGATAAAAGCTCTTCAGAAAATTAACATAATAGGCACCTACCTCAACGTACTAAAGGCCATATATGACAAACCAACAACAAACATTATTCTCTCAATGGTGAAGAACTGAAAACAGTTCCACTAAGATGAGGAACAAGTCAAGGGTGACCAATCTTGCCACTATTATTCAGCATAGTTTTGGAAGTCCTAGCCACAGCAATCAAAGAAGAAAAATAAATAAAAGGAATCAAGATTGGAAAAAAAGTAAAACTCTCACTGTTTGCAGATGACATGATACTATACATAGAAAACCCTAAAGATGTGACCAGAAAATTGCCAAAGCTAATCAGTGAATTTAGTAAAGTCATAAAAATCAATATGCATAGGATGCAAAATCAATACACAGAAGTCTGTTGTATTCCTATGTATTAACAATAAAAAATCAGAAAAAGAGAAATTAAGAAATCAATCCCATTTACAATTGCAACAAAAAGAATAAAATACCTAGGAAGAAATCTATGCAAGGAGACAGAAGCATGGAGTCGAAACCACTGGACCAAAAAGGAAGTCCCTGTATTTTATGTTTTATACACAATAGTTGCTACTTCTTGATCTCCTACCCCCTATATTGCCCTCCCCGCCTTCCCTCTCCCTACTGGTAACCGCTAGTTTAAATTTTGACTCTACCACTTGTATTTAGATACTTTTGGACAGTTTACTTCGCTTTTAATATGTTTTTACTTTTGTTTCTACAAAAGGAATAATATTCAGTGTGATTGTGAGGATTATAAAAGCCAAATGTAAAATGCTCGGATCACGATTCATAAGATATACTTTTCATGGAGACCATATGCAAAGCTAATTGGCTTTCTATCAGGGGTGTACTGTGCTATCATTTCCCTTGGTTTTATTGGTTGTCTTTCTCCTTAACACAAACTCCCAAGCAGCACTTGCTGCTCTACAATAACAGTGATGGAGAGATGAGCTTTTCATGTCCTGCCCCCTCTCCCCTTCACCCCCAGGATTCAAACTTTCCTCCTGGAGTGGTGTGTGATGCTCTCAGTAGACCCTGAGCTTGGCTCAGTGCTCATGCCTACAACACACAGAGTCTACATGGTGAGCATACCACAAGTTTTACATTAGGGCTGCTCCTGATTTTTGTGTAACTTGAAAAAAAATCTAAATATTAAAATGAAGTACTCATTTACTGAAATAAAATTTTCTGAATGAAATTTTCTATGGGAACAACTTGGACAAGAAACCAATTTAAACTATCAAGTCTGGGATGTGAGAAGTAAAAATGTCATATGGGACAGAGATGTCAACTGAAAGCCTTGGAATTCATTATTATATTTTTTAAGGACTGGAAATTAGCTATTTTTAAAAACTTCTGAAACATAATTGATTTATAAGACCTTCTAGAACTAACATCAAAAAAGATGTTCTTTTCATCATAGGTGACTGGAATGCAAAAGCAGGAAGTCAAGAGATCCCTGGAGTAACAGGCAACTTTGGCCTTGGAGTACAAATGAAGCAGGGCAAAGGCCAAAAGGATTTTGTAAAGAGAACACCCTGGTCATAGCAAACACCCTCTGTCACCAGCACATGAGACGACTCTACACATGGACGTCACCAGATGGTCAACACTGAAATCAGACGGATGATATTCTTTGCAGCCAAAGATGGAGAAGCTCTGTACAGTCAGCAAAAACAAGACCAGGAGCCGACTGTGGCTAAGATCACGAACTTCTTATTGCAAAATTCAGATTTAAGTTGAAGAAAGTAGGGAAAACCACTAGACCATTCAGGTATGACCTAAATCAAATCCCTTATGATTTTACAGTGGGCGTGACAAATAGATTCAAGGGATTAGATCTGATAGACAGAGTGCTTGAAGAAATATGGAAGGAGGTTGGTAATGTTTTACAGGAGGCAGTAATCAAAACCATCCCCAAGAAGAAGAAATGCAAAAAAAGCAAAATGGTTGTCTGAGGAGGCCTTACAAATAGCTGAGAAAACAAAAGAAGAGAAAAGCAAAGGAGAAAAGGAAAGATAAACTCATCTGAATGCAGAGTTCCAAAGAATAGCAAGGAGAGATAAGAAAACCTTCTTCAGTGATCAATACAAAGAAATAGAGGAAAACAGTAGAATGGGAAAGACTAGAGATCTCTTCAAGAAAATTAGAGTTACCAAGGGAACATTTCATGCAAAAATGGGCACAATAAAGGACAGAAATAGTATGGATCTAACAGAAGCAGAAGAGATTAAGAAGAGGTGGCAAGAATACACAGAGCTATACAGAAAACATCTTCATGGCCCAGATAACCATGATGGTGTGATCATTCATCTAGAGCCAGATATTCTGGAGTGCAAAACCAAGTGGGCCTTAGGAAGCATCACTATGAATAAAGCTAGTGGAGGTGATGAAATTCTAGTTGAGCTATTTCAAATCCTAAAAGATGATGCTGTAAAAGTGCTGCACTCAGTATACCAGCAAATTTGGAAAACTCAGCAGTGGCCACAGGACTGGAAAAAGTTAGTTTTCATTCAAATCCCAAAGAAAGGTGATGTCAAAGAATGTTCAAACTACCACACAACTGCACTCATCTCACATGCTAGCAAAAGTAATGCTCAAAATTCTCCAAGCTAGACTTCAATAGTACATGAACCAAGTGCTTCCAGATACTCAAGCTGGATTTAGAAAAGGGAGAGGAACCAAATATCTAATTGCCAACATCCGTTGAATCATAGAAAAAGAAAGAGAACTCCAGAAAAACATCTACTTCTGTTTCATTGACTTCGTGTGGATAACAACATACTGGAAAATTCTCAAGAGATGGGAATACCAGACCACCTTATCTGTGTCCTAAGAAATCTGTATGCAGGTCAAAAAGCAACA
The DNA here is from genome assembly GCF_019320065.1 of Cervus canadensis. Taxonomy (NCBI): domain Eukaryota; kingdom Metazoa; phylum Chordata; class Mammalia; order Artiodactyla; family Cervidae; genus Cervus; species Cervus canadensis. Next base: position 17,434,092 of record NC_057395.1, on the reverse strand, counting down.
GTTAGGGCTGGACATGGAACAATGGGCTGATTCAATATTGGGAAAGGAATACATCAAGACTGTATATTATCACCTTGCTTGTTTAACTTATATGCAGAGTACATCGTGAGAAATACTGGACTGGATGAAGCACAAGCTGGAATCAAGATTTCCAGGAGAAATATCAATAACCTCAGACATGCAGGTGACATCACCCTTATGGCAGAAAGCAAAGAAGAACTAAAGAGCCTCTTGATGAAAGTAAAAGAGGAGAGTGAAAAGGCTGGCTTAAAACTCAACATTCAAAAACAAAGACCAGGGCATCCAGGCCCAACAGTTCATGCCAAATAGATGAGGAAACAATGGCTACAGTGATAGACTTTATTTTCTTGGGCTTCAAAATCACTGCAGATAGTGACTGCAGTCATGAAATTAAAAGACGCTTGCTCCTTGGAAGAAAAACTATGACAAACCTAGACAGTGTATTAAACAGCAGAGGCTTTACTTTACTGACAAACATCCATCTAGTCAAAGCTATGGTTTTTCCTGTAGTCATGTATGGATGTGAGAGTTGGACTATAAAGAAAGCTGAGTGCTGAAGAATTGATGCTTTTGAACTGTGGGTGTTGGAGAAGACTCTTGAGAGTCCCTTGGACTGCAAGGAGATCCAATCAGTCCATCCTAAAGGAAATCGTCCCTGAATATTCATTGGAAGGACTAATGTTGAAGCTGAAGCTCCAATACTTTGGCCACCTGATGCAAAGAACTGACTCATTGGAAAAGATCCTGATGCTCGGAGAGACTGAAGGTAGGAGGAGTAGGGGATAATAGAGGATGAGATGGTTGGATGGCATCTCTGACTCGATGGACATGAATTTGAGCAAGCTCTGGGGGTTGGTAATGGACAGGGAAGTCCATGGGGTTGCAAAGAGTCGGAGATGACTGAATGACTGAACTGATCTGATAATTGTGTTAGTTTCAGGTATACAGAAAAGTGATTCATAAAGATGTATTATTTTTCAAATTATTTTCCATTAGAGGTTATTATAAGATATTGAATATAGTTCCCTGTTAGTCATAATAGGTGTTTGTTGGTCATCTGTTTTGTATATGCTAGTGTGTATCTGTTAATCCCAAACTCCTAATTTATCTCTCCCACTGCCTTCATCTTTCATAACCATGAGTTTGTTTTCTAAGTCTGTGAGGCTGTTCCTGTTTTGTAAGTAGGTTCATTTGCATCATTTTTTTTTAGATTACACATGTAAGTGATATCATGTGATATTTGTCTTTCCCTTTCTGATTTACTTCTCTTAGTATGATAATCTCTAGGTCCATCCATGTTGCTGCAAATAGCAAGGTTTTATTTTCTACGGCTGAACAACACTGCATTGTATGGAATTGAGGGTTTTGGAGGTCTAGTAACTATTTCAAAGGTTACTCTAAGAGGTGCTTAGTCTCTGACTCAAAGCCAGCAATCATTTGAAAGTAGCAGATGATTTAGATTGGCAATACCATAATAATGTTCTGGACCTTAGGCTGTGTGATTAGTCTTATTTTCCTTAAATATTAAGTTGGAATGATCTCTCTACAAGTCTCGAGGGTTCTTACATTTTGAGAGCAAGTTTCTAGCACTCCATGTCCTCAAGAAATAAATCTTATCTTTGGACCTTTAGAACCATGGTCATCGGTGTCTTCTGCCTGACTCGGGAGAGGAAATTAAAGTGTGTCACACTTTGCTTCACTGATGAAGGTGAGAAAATTGATAGACCTGGTCAGAGAAGAAATACAGAGAGGGTGGGGTGGAGGGAGCTATGAAGGGAGTGAAACATCAAAGTCACAGCCCTTGAGTAACCCCACCTCCGATTTCACCGGCACTCACCCTGTGGTGTCCCAGCCACAGGACTAGTTGGGCCGAATAGTCAGGTCACACTGCTCATGGTTTTTGGCAAAGAGCAGCTTATAATTTCTTCTATCTTATTTCCCCAGACCCCACCTTAGCTTATTTGTGTTCTGCACCAGCCCCCTCCTTCTGTCCCAGACTGAAGTCCCTTGGCATTGTCCTTGCTCTTGAATAGCATCTGGCTATGAAAGGCCTGATCCTAGAGCCAAAGGCTCTCTCTGCTCTGCAGACCATGCACGGTGCTCTTTGCTGAATGACTCACAATGCAATGTCTCACCTGCCTACTTGAAGTTCCCCAAGTGGAAATAGCGGCTTGAAATATGCTTGAATCTGGTGATGCTTGAATTCCCACTTCTTTCTTCCCTCTTCCCTCTCTTGTCATTGTGCTGCCAAAATGCCTTGGTTTCTCAACATGTGCTGCGACTATGAATTTTAATTTTATAATTAATGAAATATGTACAAGTGGGTGTAAAATATAAATATGACTTGTGATGCACAGACATATACAATTATACCTTATGTGGAACTTTATTAGCCCCTGGAGAAGCATGATCACACTCTTCTTGTCCCTCCTTGGGGCAATAAGCCTCACTTGTCTCAAAGTCTCTTTCATTGTTCAGTCACTCAGTCATGCCCAACTCTGCAACCCCATGAAAAGCAGCATGCCGGGCTTCCCTGTCCTTCACGAACTCCCAGAGTTTCCTCAAACTCATTTCTGCTGAGTCAATGATGGCATCCAGCCATCTCATCTTCTGTTGCCCCCTTCACCCTTGCCCTTAATCTTTGCCAGAATTAGGGTCTTTTCCAATGTCTCTTCTAATATTGGTTTTTTTTAAGTCCATGACTTCTGATTTTAACATAATTGCATGCATTTCTCTCCTCTATTTCCTGAAGCTTCACTAGGATAAAGTACAGGTATTTTTCAAAAACCCTAAACCCACAAGATGGAGAGATCAAGAAAAGGCACATTCTCAGGTGAGCAATCTCAGCTGCTGCTTGGAAGCCAGAGAGTCAGTGGAGCAGTGGCCACTGACTCAGCTCCGCAGAAGAACAGAGCAAGGGAAGGAGGCTGATTCACTCTGAAACCCTGGAAAGTTTAGGATTTGGAGGCAGCAGCTATGTCAGAAGAAGAGGCGAAGAGCTGGGCTTGAAAAACAGAGCAACTTATTTAGACTTGTGTATGGGGCATTTCTGAAACCTCACTCATGCACTACTTCTTTAACACCTCTCTCTCTAATAAAAATAAAAGACATTCAGAGAAGCACTATAATAGGAATGAAAGAGAATTAAAAACAGTTGAACAGACAGACGGAAAAGAAGCACTAGAGGAGAAAGACAGTGAGGGAATAGAAAAAAGAAAACTTTAAAAATGATGATATCCTCAGATAAAGAATGAAACTAGCAGGTGTGAAGAGAGGAGGCAGAGAGAAGAGGGAGAACCATTTGCATAGTCACTTATACATTTTAGGGGGAGGAGAGTCTTCAGAACTTTCTTGTTGCTTCATCTAATAGTGATATTTGAATGCAATCAACTCTTCATGAACAAGAATGCAGAAATCATTCTAAAAATTCAGCAGTCATGCATTGTGTCTAAATAACCTATTCTGCTTCCTTTGAGCATAGGCAAATGATTATCCTTCATCACGTGGAGAACCAACCAGACTCGGTCAATAATGGCACATGTTTTTTGTAAGCTGATGAAATAGCTATGCTTTGTTTAATAACTCAGAAGTCTAACTCAGCTTTTAATGAATCAACTTGCTGCTGCTGCTTGGTGATTGTGAGCAAGTGGTGCATGTGTGCTAAGTCACTTCAGCCATTGTCAACTCTTTGTGACTCCATGGACTATAACCCACCAGGCTCTTCTGTCCATGGGTTTCGCCAGGCAAGAATACTGGAGTGGGTTGCCATGCCCTCCTCCAGAGGATCTTCCAGCCACAGGAATCGGACTCGAGTTTCTTATGTCTTTTGTCTTGACAGATAGGTTCTTTACCCCCAGTATCACCTGGGAACATGTGATCTACCTCCACAATAGTATAGACTGTGTGTGTCAGCTAGCTTAGTTTCACTGCCAAATCTCTCTCCCTCCTCCCCGAATCCCTCTAGAATTAGTCCCGAGGCTAAGACCAACAGAGGTAAGTGATGGTGTACAATTTAGATGTTCACTGTTGTTCACTGTTATGGTCTGAGACTTTTATTTTTAGGACTGAAATTCCTGAGCCACTATATCTTTGTCAGGTTTCAAAGAAAAAAGTTCTGAAAATGCATGTGGTTTCTGACAGCTCTTTGTTTCTCTAACCATTTTCAAATCTCCAAAGAGTTCTCGGACAAGTAGTTTACCTGACGGACCCTACTTTTCAACCCAGGCATTCATGCATGCCAAGTTGCTTCAGTTGTGTCCGACTCTTTGGGACCCCATGGACTATAGCCTTCCAGGTTTGTCTGTCTCTGGGATTCTTCAGGCAAGAATACTGGAGTGGCTTGCCATTGCCTACTCCAGGGTTTCAACACATGGTGCCTACTATTTTCTGTGTCTGAAGTTTCCTCGTGGCTTAATTTACTCAAAATGATTACCACCTTGCGCAGATGAAACGCATGGGAAGGTTGAAGGCCACACAGTGGCTTTGCCTTCTGATTTTAGACAACTGTAACTGATTTAGCACGCCTCTTAACTCAATGCTCAGGGTTAGTCTATCAGGAATGATTAAGAAAGGGTGAGAAGAGAGGCACGTGCTAACAAATTTCAGTAAGCAAGTGTAGTGAGTGTTATTAGTAATAATCTTAGGGATATTTTTCCTCTCTGTGTATTCTGGCTTTTTATTTTAATTTGACTTCAATTGTTGAGGATGAGGTTCAGCATAATCCCTGGCTCTTGACATACTATCACCCATCTGGACCTAGCCTTCTTCCATTCAGTCATCTGTTCACTATGCACTTACCTTCAGATGATGTAATGAACAATCAAGGATACTTCTTTAAACTAGAAATCAACAAGTACTTGTATCTACCTATGTGCTTCTTCCCTCCCCCATCTTCCCTTTTCCCTGAAAGGGACCCTCACCCTCAACTCAGTATTGACAATTTATATACATTTTAAATATGTAAATAGATTTCTAAGAATGGATATACATTTACACAACATAATGTTTAGTTTAATTGTTCTTAGACTTCATCAGACGGCTACCATATTCTGAGTGGTTTTCTGAGACTTTTTTCATTCAGTATTGGATCCCTAAGAGTCATCCAAGAAATTGCTATATAACATTTTTGGGTAATATTTTGGGTGTATAATATTTTGGGGTGAATTTATCTCTATTTATGCCTTCTTTGTCTTTGGGTATTGGGAGTTTCTCCTGCTCATTTTTATGTTATCACCAAACTTACTATGAGCCTTTGTGTACAAGATGTGTCTGTTCAAATTGTTCTCTACTCTAAAGTTACTGTTTTCCCTTCTTTAATTAATAACTATTGCAGATGAGATTCCTTGAGAGCATGCAAAAATCCTATTTCTCCTCAAACATTGACCCATTAATTTTAGCATCCTCCTGTAGATTGTGCCTGCAACAATTATTACTATGTTGTTTGCCTAATGACAAGTTTGCAGTTTCTTCACCTCTTCTACATTTGTTAATTATGTTATTGTATTATAATAAAATATATAACAATATATAGTGTTATATATTGATATTATATTAATAAATCAATAACATGAATAATAGCACATTTTAATCATGATTATATTGTAAGGAAGAATTATTTCTGCTCCTCCATTATAGTATATTTAATTATTTGTCTTAGCACAGGTTCATGGATATTTATTTTATTTTTGATCATCTTGTGATATTATCATTTAGCTAGTTCTGGTTTTGGCAAGTGATTGTTCATTCAGGAGTCTTCTGTACCCTTTTAAGTTGACCCATCCTTTTTTAAGCACTTTCTTATTTTCTTGCACTACAAGATATTCCAAGGACTGGGACTTGCTCCTTAGGAACCTTGTATTTTCCCTGACTTGGCCCTGAATAAATGACTTTTATAAGGAATAACTGATTACTTTTGTTGAAGAGTGGTGTTTAGAAACCAAGATCTGGGCACTATGTATGCTCATTGTGACTATTTCATCACTGCTCCTAGGTCTTTTCAGTGGACAGAATTATGAGATGTATGTGTATATGAACAGATTCATATACATACATATGTTCCCTTAGCTTTGAATAAATGAAGTGTTTGCTTCATGTCCAAATCTAACCTGTTAAATCACAATTTAATTTTCCCTTTGTCCCATTAGAATCAACTTTGACACCCCAAGCTAGAAGGAATCTTTCGCTTTTCTGAAACTGAATAGACCTTCAAAGTATCCTTTGTTCTTTTCTTCCCGTGTGTGTTAGTCGCTCAGTTGTGTTTGACTCTTTGCAAGCCCACGGACTGTAGCCCTCCAGGACCCTCTGTCCATGGAATTCTCCAGGCAAGAATACTGGAGTGGATAGTTATTCTCTTCTCCAGGGGTCTCCCCGACCCAGGCATTGAAGCCAGGTTTTCTGTATCACAGGCAGATTCTTTACCATCTGAGCTATCAGAGAAGTCCCCCCCTCCACCTTTTGTTAATCTCTTCATTACACTTGATACTAGATTGTAAGTGCTCTAAAAGAAGGATCCTATTTTAATTCTGTTTACATAGGACTTTTTATATTTCTTTACATACAGAATTAACAATAGAGCCACCTCTTATGGGAAGTTGCACATTTTAAAGCAGGCAATTATTTTCTTTGTGAAAATGAATTAATTTCAAAAAGAATTTTAGATCTCATTACAATAAGGCAGTTTAAGAGGAAACAAAATTAATAAAACATGTAGAAGAATGTTTATAACATTTTAGGTGTAAAATATGTGTGAATTCCTTCCCTGTCCCTTAACAAAACTACTTTCTCACAGAAGATCTTGTAATCTAAGTTAATTAATCCATTCTAAAGAAGCAGCCAAATTCTTATTCCCTTATTATGTCCCAGGAAGTTAAAAAGTCTTTAGAAAACTATTTTAAAAATTAACTCAGGACAGAATGGATTAAACATTATAAACTATTCATTTTATAAATAAGGCTGAATATTTATTTTGTTCATTTAATGATGAGAAATAATCAGCATTGGCATTTTCTTCTTTCCTACTGAGACTTCATTTTTATATTTTTAGAATAAGGGTTAAGTCAGACTCTTTAAAGGATGTTTAATAAGCTCTTTTTCTTTTTTCTTTTTGCACAAGCTAGGCAGGAAGCCCAGCTGGCCATATTAACATATTGTCATCTCATCAAAATACTTTTGAGATGTATGAGTTGGTGAGTGTATGTGGTTGTGAAGTTAAAAATCTTTTATTGCAGGCTCTATTTTTTCTCTATTCTCTATCACTGAATTGGCAAACTATGTCATATAGACCATATTTCATCCCTAGGCATACCAGAGATTCATTCAGCGAAACATCTTTATTACTTTGTGATTCTGATCTTATTTCCTGGTATTAGACCATGTTATTGTTGATGACAAGGTTAAGAAATATACTGGCTTTAACAATGGCCAGAAAATGATTAGTTTGTTTTTTCTATTTCCCTCCTCTTCTCAGAGACGGGGCCGTTTGACTCCACCATCAGCCCTTTAGAATCAATCTTGACCTCAGAGAGAGATTTAAAGTGTTCACCATTCAATGGTGCATGTGTGCATGCTTAGTCCCTTAGTCCGTTAGTCATTTCTGACTGTGATCCCATGGGCTGTAGCCCGCTGGGCTTCTCTGACTAAGGGATTTCCCAGAAGAGGGTACTGGAGTGGGTTGCCATTTCCTTCTTCACCACTCTCTGGTGCTTAGACTCAAATTCTGTCTTCTTCTTGAGCTTTGAATGGTGCTGGGCTTCTGAATTTTTCTCCTGGGGCCAGATTCCCAATTTCCAATCTAGTCATTGCTACTGAACCTCATCTTTTTCCCTGTCCCAGCAAACAGCCTGATCTCCAACTCTCTCTGAGACCTGGAAATCTGCCCCTCTTAACAGATAACCTCCCAGGGACAGGGGGTTGCTCCCCAAAAATCTCCTCAGCCATTCCTTAGACACCTGGTTGAATTTCTCAGAACTGCTAGAAACACTTTATACTACACAAATGTGTTCAGATTCTAGGAGATGTAATTTTAATCCTGCCCAATTCAGTTCAACTTAACAGAGATTTATTAACCAACTTCAGGGCCTGGTCTTATACTAGAGTCTGGGAATATAAAGATAAATGACACATAAGAATGCTCTTAAGGAGTTCCTTGTCTTCTTGAGGACATTGAGGTATAAATATTCTCCAACCATGTATGTTAAGAACTAGATATATATACCTAATCAGAGAGAGGATCAACTCTGTAGTCCACCATCTGTGAGGGAAACATGAAGGTAATCAAGCTTTCCTGTGTACTGACTGCATAAGCATCATGCCTGAGTTTTGCCTTTCGACTATTAGAAAATACGGTAGATTGCATTATTGGCTCCACTTTATATCTATATCTATGTATATATACATATACTTTTTGACTAGACTGCATGGGGACAGTCACCTGCCACATCCCATAACTTTGGGAAATTAGTGGACATAATACAAGCAGGTGTGTGGGATGGATTTGCACACTGGAGTTTGTGTTTCGTGCTGCTACCATTGCTAACAAGAGGTGCTCAGGGAAGTCTGCCAGTCCGCAGAGGGGACTGAAAGGCACATGAAATAAAGTTGCTCCACGTAAGCTATCTTGGTCAAGCTACCCAAGAGCAGCAACCCCAAATGACACACATATGCACAAGAAAGTCCAGCTGAGATCAGCTCAGCCCTGGCCTCATGGTCTATAAAAATTACAGATCGTAACTATAAAAATTAAATATCATTGTGCTCAGACCTTAGTTTTGGTGAAGTATTATGCAGGAAGAGTTAGCCACACAGGAATCACTGAAACTGTTGACCAATTTATTAGAGTTATATTTTAGAAAGATCATCATTTTGACAGTGATGTTGACAGGGAAGAGATCAGAAGTGGACAGAGAAGGCTAGATCACAATATTTGGATAAGAGGTTGTAACAGTGAAAAACAGAATGGACTCAAGAGTAATGTAAGATATAGGTCACAGCAATTTATTGATTACAGTTGGATGAGAGGATGGAGTTGAGAATGGCTTATTGATTTCTGGGTTAGGTTACTGACGAAGTGGATTACGATAAATAGGAGTTCAGAAAGGTTTGTTAGTGGACATGAAACAACAAGTCAGTAACCCATTCCCTTCTAAGCAGAGATAACTAGAAGTAGTGAATTCAGTCAAGTCTCAGTGTAAATGACCTGAGAATAAGACCTCCTGGCAGACATACTAAAGGTGATTTTTGGTGGCAGATATCAAGAAATCTAACCTATTTTTCAATGTCTTTCTTGATTATTAACTATACACAAAAATAGAATTTAGAAATTTATAGGTCATGGATGGCTGAAATGGACAGGCAAGACTAGATGACATTGCACAGGAGTGAGGGATCAAGACCATCCCCAAGAAAAAGAAATGCAAAAATGGAAAATGGTTGCTTGAGGAGGCCTTACAAATAGCTATGAAAAGAAGAGAAGCAAAAAGCAAAGGAGAAAAGGAAAGATATACCCATTTGAATGCAGATTTCCAGAGAATAGCAAAGAGAGATAAGAAAGCCTTCCTCAGTGATCAGTGCAAAGAAATAGAGGAAAACAATAGAATGGGAAAGACTAGAGATTTCTTTAAGGACATTAGAGCTAACAAGGGAAAATTTCATGCAAAGATGGGCTCAATAAAGGACATAAACAGTATGGACCTAACAGAAACAGAAGAGATTAAGAAGAGGTGGCAAGAGTACACAGAAGAACTATACAAAAAAAAAATCTTCATGACCCAGATAATCATGATGATATGATCACTCACCTAGAGCCAGACATCTTGTAATGCAAAGTGAGCCTTAGGAAGCATCATCACAAATAAAGCTAGTGGAGGTGATGGAATTCCAGTTGAGCTATTTCAAATCCTAAAAGATGATGCTGTGAAAGTGTTGCTCTCAATATACCAGCAAATTTGGAAAACTCAGAAGTGGCCACAAGCCTGTAAAAAGTCAGTTTTCATTCCAATCCCAAAGAAAGGCAATGCCAAAGAACGCTCAAACTACCACACAATTGCACTCATCACACACTCTAGCAAAGTAATGCTCAAAATTCTCCAAGCCAGGCTTCAACAGTACATGAACCATGAACTTCCAGATATTCAAGTTGGATTTTGAAAAGGCAGAGGAACCAGTGATCAAATTGCCAACATCCATTGGATCATCAAAAAAGCGAGAGAGGTCCAGATAAACATCTATTTCTGCTTTTTTGACTATGCCAAAGCCTTTGACTGTGTGGATCACAGCAAACTGTGGAAAATTCTTCAAGAGATCAGAAAACCAGACCACCTGATCTACCTCTTGAGAAATCTGTATGCAGGTCAGGAAGCAACAGTTAGAACTGGACACTGGACAACAGACTGGTTCCAAATTGGGAAAGGAATACATCAAGGCTGTATATTGTCACCCTGATTATTTAACTTATATGCAGAGTACATCATGAGAAACACTGGACTGGATGAAGCACAAGTTGGAATCAAGATTGCCAGCAGAAATATCAATAACTTCAGATATTCAGATGACACCACCCTTATGGCAGAAAGCAAAGAAGAACTAACGAGCCTCTTGATAAAAGTGAAAGAGGAAAAAAAAAGTGAAAGAGGAGAATAAAAAAGTTGGCTTAAAACTCAACATTCAGAAAACTAAGATCACAGCATCTGGTCCCATCACTTCACAGCAAATAGATGGGGAAACAGTGGAAACAGTGACAAACTTTATTTTGGGGGGGCTCCAAAATCACTGCAGATGGTGACAGCAGCCATGATATTAAAAGACGCTTCCTCCTTGGAAAAGTTATGACCAAACTAGACAGCATATTAAAAAGCAGAGACATTACTTTGCCAACAAAGATCCTTCTAGTCAGAACTATGGTCTTTCCAGTAGTCATGTATGAATGTGAGAGTTGGACTATAAAGAAAGCTGAACACTGAAGAATCGATGCTTTTGAACTGTGGTGTTGGAGAAGACTCTTGAGAGTCCCTTGGACAGCAAGGAGATCCAACCAGTTCATCCGAAAGGAAATCAGTCCTGAATATTCATTGGAAAGACTGATGCTGAAGCTGAAACTCCAATACTTTGGCCACCTGATGTGAAGAACTGACTTATTTGAAAAGATCCTGATGCTGGGAAAGATTGAAGGTGGGATGAGAAGGGGATGACAGAGGATGAGATGGTTGATGGCATCACCGACTCAATGGACCTGAGTTTGAGTAAACTCTGGAAGTTGGTGATAGACAGGGAGGCCTGGCGTTCTGCAGCCCATGGCGTCACAAAGAGCCAGACACAACTGAGCAAGTGAACTGAAATGATGTCTGAAGACTGGAAAGTCATATCATAGACTGTTATTAATAAAGTATGAAATGGGTATTTTTAAAATGGAAATGTGTCTCTATGAGTAGTGTCTCCATATACATTGTTCAGGTGGCACTTGTGGTAAAGAACCCACCTGCCAATACAGGAGACATAAGAGACAAGGGTTTGATCCCTGGATCAGGAAGATACCCTGGAGAAGGGCATGGCAACCCACTCCAGTATTCTAGTCTGGAGAATTCCATGGACAGAGGAGCCTGGTGGGCTACATACAGCCCATATGGTCACAAAGAGTTGGACACAACTCAAGCAATTTAGGATACATGCATACATTGTTCAGAAAAAAATCTTCTCTATAAAATGTGAAACCAAAATTCAGATAAATGATGGAGAAAAGTGGTCTTCTGGGTACACGTGTCTCACTGTCTCAGATTCTTCCATGAACATTTCACCTGTGACAGGTGACTTCCTACTTCCTTTGTATTATTAAGTTTTAGTTTGGGGTAGAATATATAATTTTGTGAGTCTTCTTGGACAATTGAACACCTTGTGTTCTCAAAACATGGATGTCAGTGCTGGAGTGTGGACAGGGAGAGATCCGCAAACTTGACTGAAGATGATGCTAACAAAGCAAACAGAAGCCACCAACCAGGACCTGGTACTTCACCTATTCACAGTTAGTGAATATTCTTCCAGAGACAGGCTCCTCAGAGTGGGTGTGAGCTACCTGACTATGTTAATGAACAAGGCTGGGGATTGACTTGTTAAGATAAAGCTTTCTTTGATTACAATATGAGAACACTGTGGATGGAGTGAGCACTGGAAATTGCTAGAAAGAGATGGTGCAGTTCTCAGAAGAAGTAAGAGATATTAGGCAAACAGATAATAGCTGGTCTTAATGAAATTCTCTGATTGGCACAAAGTTTTAATGTTCAGAGAGGTTTGATGTCAAGTCTTTTCTTGGTCTAGAATCACTTGAAAGGCTGTGTGTGTTTGCTGCTTTGCTCTTTTTAGTGGGCTTATGTTTTATTTCTCCCCAAGATATTATTAACTTCTTAAGAACAGAAGTGTGTTGTACACCAGTGATTCTCAAAGTGAGCTCATACAAATCCCTAATAAAATGCAGATTCTGACCCACCATGTCTGGGTTGGAACCTGAGAATCTGAATTTCCGAACAACATCTCAGGTGTTGTGATGCTGCTGGTCTGTGGACCACATTGGGTAACACCAGTCTAGCTCTAGAAAGATCATTTATCAGAGTATGAACATCTCACAGCTGTTTATTATGGGTCTTTAATTATAAGGAATTATTCCCATGACTGCCTTCCATAAAGATATTTCCCATTTGAGAAAAGCTTTCACAGTCTTTTCTTTCTTCCTTCTAGAGAGTGGAATAAATCACAGAGGAACTCATGTAGCAAAACCATGCCTTCCTCCCTACTCACCATGAAGTGGCTGCTAGTTGGTTTGAAATGGAAATATGACTTCCGCCAATGGCAATATGTTAATTAATTGTCCTCAGCAAACTAAATTGCATGCATAAAAGGGCTTTTTTGGAAAAGTACTTTTGAAGAAATTTCAAGGTATCTAATTTGTCTTCCTTTTTCATGTCCCCTATTTCATAGGGCACAGCTAAAATCTCCCCAACCATGGGATCCTTGTTTATGTAGGTAAGACTCATCTGTCCTGTTGATTTAGAGATGGTATCATTTATTGGATTTCACTATTATTTATTTGTTTCCCATGCTTGACTTGTCTCCCCTTGAAAGTGTTAAGCTCTTGGAAGTCATGGGTGGTAACACCAACATCTACATCAATTAAGAATCAAATACTTAACTATGTGTCAGGCATCATCTCATGGATTTTCTGTACAATATTTCACACAGTATTCTCAACACCTCTATTATGCCTATTTCACAGATGAGAAAAATAGAAGCTTAAAAGGGATAAAAAAAATACCTGAGACATGTCAGTTGCCACTCAATAAACATTCTCTGGTGCTTTGCAGGTGGCTAAGTGGGTAGAGAATATGCCTGCAATGCAGGAGACAAGATGCAGGAGATGCGGCTTTGGTTCCTGGGTCAGGAAGATTCCTTGGAGGAGGGTATGGCAACCCACTCCAGTATTCTTGCCTGGAGAATCCCATGGACAGAGGAGCCTGTTGGGCTACAGTCTATAGAGTCGTGTAGAGTCAGATTTGGCTGAAGCAATTGAGGACACATGCACTCATGCACCTGTTCTCTATTTCTTCTCTTGCACAGAATCACAGTTACATTTGGGGCAGCAATGTGGTTAACTAAAAGATTCCCTTTCCCAGCCTCTCTTGAAGCTAGGTTTGCGTGTGTCTATGGCATTGTAAATGTAAGCCCAAGTGTGGTAGAGAACATGAAGATGTGTAAAAGAAGCTGAGACGATGAGGAGAGAAATACTTTTTGAGAAAAGCATTTATCATTCTTCTGACTTCTTTCCTTCTTCAGGCCTTGAGTGAGAGAGTCAAAGTCACTCAGTCATGTCTGACTCTTTGTGATCCCATGCATTATACACTCCATGGAATTCTCCAAGCCAGAATACTGGAGTGGGTAGCCTTTCCCTTCTCCAGGGGATCTTTCCAGCCCAGGAATTGAACCCAGGTCTCCCCCATTGCAGGCAGATTCTTTACCAGCTGAGCCACCAGGGCATGATCCTTTAATGACTTCAAGCTCTGGCAGATGACCTTGGGATGAAGGCTACCCACTGGTAAGTTGGAGCAAAAAATAGGAAGAACCTGAGTCCTTGGTGATCAGGAAGCTACATTTCTAGTGCAGCACTACTAGCTGTAGACATCTGTTACATGAGGGAAAAGTTCAGAGATATTGCTGAGATTCAGTTCTATATGCATATTTTCTTCCTACTCTAAGTGGCTGGTCCCATGATATGCACATTATATGTACTACTTAACTAGGATTGCAAAATGGACTTCTTGTTGAGAAGAAAAAAAAAAAACCCGTATATTTTCTGTACTCAAATATCCCTTTCCAGAATTTCCTTGGAAGAAAAGCTATGACAAACTTAGTGTGTTAAAAAGCAGAGACATCACTTTGCCAACAAAGGTCCACATTGTCAAAGCTGTGGTTTTTCCAGTAGTCATGTGCAGATGTGAGAATTGGACCATAAAGAAGGCTGAGCACTCAAGAATTGATGTTTTCAAACTGTGGTGCTGGAGAAGAAGACTCTTGAGAGTCCCTTGGACAGCAAGGAGATCAAACCAGTCAATCATAAAGGAAATCAACCCTGAAAATTCACTGGAAGGACTGATGCTGAAGCTGCGGCTCCAGTACTTTGGCCGTCTGATGTGAAGGGCTGACTCATGGAAAAAGACCCTGATGCTGGGAAAGATTGAAGGCAGGAGAAAGGGGCGACAGAGGATGAGATGGTTGGATGGCATCATCGACTCAATGGACGTGGGTTTGAGCAAGCTCTGGGAGATAGTGAAGGACAGGAAAGCCTGGTGTGCTACAGTTCATAAGGTTGCAGAGTCAGACACAACCTAGTGGCTGAACAAGAGCAACAATAATTTTTATTGCAGACAACCTGGCCTGGACAACCTGGTAGAGAGGGGACTGGATTGCATCTGCCTCTGGAGATACAGACTGCTTTTTGGGTGATCGTAGCCCCTCTCTCCTAGTTGTGGTTCAAAGTAGCTGTTTTCAGTGAACCTGAGTGTGCTCTAAACCCTTGCTATGGGTTCTGAGTCCACGGGGTCACAGAGTCGGACATGACTGAGTGACTGAACAAGAGAATTTCCTTGCAGATCCAGCGGGTCAAAGCCAGGAATACACTGATGCTCTCCTCAAATAATTAGAAAATGTAGTAAAGATATTTCTTGAAGTTTGGAAATGCTTTTCAAGATTCATATTTCATTTATTGGTGTTCCTGCACTCTACATTTTTGTCATTTGCAATCCAGACATCTGAAGTTGCCACTGTCATTTGTATGTTGATTTGGCAAATATTTATAAAGCATCTGTTGTACACCAGGAGCCATTTGGTTGCTGGGGACAGAAGAGTGAACAAAATAGACAATATTCCTGTTTGTGTGGGAAGGTATGGGGAGAGGACAAATAATAAACACTAAGTCATTTAGTATATTTTTATGGAGAAAATAAAGTGGAGTAAAGTGGATAGTGTTGCCAGGATTGGGAAATTTGCCTGAAATAAATAGGAGAGCAAATTAAGGAATATTTGCTTTCTTCTTTTTTAAACACCTTTTAGTTAATTAATTTTTGGCTTTCTCTGGTTGTGGTGAGTGAGGGCTATCCTCTAGCTGCAGTTCATGTGAAGCAGAGCAAGACCCTGTGGTCCTTGCCACCCCACCATGCCCTCTGCCTGCCTTTTCTCTGTGGAAAACTTTAGTCAAAGAATAAGTTTAATCAGAGAAGTGAGAAGTGCAGAAACAAAAAGAACAGTCAAAGGAGACCAAATAATAATAATATAGTCATTAAGCATAGTCAAAGACCTTTACTTCCTTCTCAAGGACTCTAGATAATATTCTGAGCCAATTCCTGTGAGCTGACTTATAGATACTGAAACCACAAGTGGAAGAAGTTAACTACATGATGACCAGAATCTACTCATGACATCAGCTGCCACAGTTCTGAGAACTGGCCTCAAAGAAATGGAAACAATCGGGCCCTGGAACTGAAGATTACCTATACCTAAAACAATCAAGATGACATCAGTCAGACCACCATTGACCAATTTCAAGATGACTGAGAGGGATGACTGTGCTGTCTCTGCATGTGGCTCCCCCTCACCCACCCCCAGTTGCCAGCATCTGAAATAAGGCAAACTTTCCCTTCCACTAACCTGGCCTGTTTACTGGCTCTTAAGTGGTGAGCAGCTGGGCCCCCTAGACCTTAGGCAACACATGGGCTTCTTGTGGTGGTGGTCTCTCTTGGGATGGCTCTCAGTGCGTGGACTTCAGTGGCTGTGGCACGCAGGCTCGGTTGCTCTGCGGCATGTGAAATCTTCCTGTACCAGGAGTTGAACCTATGTCCCCTGCATCGGCAGGCACATTCTTTACCACTGAACCACCAGGGAAATCTTGTTTTCCGTATATAGCTGCCAATATATGTTTTTTAGTTTGAGAATTAACATATATCCTATTGACAGAGATTGATACATTTCTGAAAAGTTTCTGCTTTATTCTTGACAGCTTAAAAAACTTTCTTGAGACCTGCCTGAACATCTGTTGTCCACCAGTCCCAATTGGACAGTAACTGATTTGCTTTTTCTTTTCTTTCTGCTGTGAATGTGAATGTCAGTCCATTAGGAGCTCAAGTACATCATTCCTCAAGTGAAACTGTATCTTACTAAACCAATTTGGGGGAGAGAATGAAAATCAGTGAATAATTGGGTGTGCATGGGTGGGTGCGTGCCTACCTCAGGTGTGTATATATGTCTGAAATGAGAACTGCAGGACAATCCTGATATTTATTTGGTCAAAAGATTTATGTTACTAAATGTCAACCCTAATTCCTCTCAGTCTTCTTAAAATGTAAACTCGGGCCCAATAGCCTGTGGTCTGTGATGCTAATGGAGGTGGAAAGAGAAGCAGGATGGAATCTGAAAGTAATGGAAGGAAAGGTAGTGAGGCGGCTGCTAAATGGTAGATGTAAAGGTAGATAGTGCATCCCCTTCCATTTTGATTTCATTTTCTTCATCTAATGATCAAGTGAGTGTCCAGATGATCTGTAGGTCAAGTATTTCCTAGAAATAAGAAATCCAGGGCTAATAGTCCTTGTCTTTGCCCTAGGACTAAACCCATCTGCCTAGCACAAACCAACAGAAACCAACTTTCCTGTCATTATCTTAAGCCTCTTAGAATCTTATGGTGACTGGTAATATTTAATCATTGGAATTAAAGCTAGTAACTTCTCATCACTAATCTGGAAATATAGATACTTCTAGGACCATATAATGAAGAGGACTGCAAATGGAATTTTGAGTCTGTGATATATAAATCACTATATATACCATTGCTGTATCATTATGCCCTAATCTGGTTTCTCAACATCTAAATGTACCCTAAGATCTGATAGTTTGCTATTTCCTGTTAATGAGACAATTAGTAATAAATATTTTTATTAGTCTTTGTGTTTTATGTTGGGCAGAATTCCCTAGAAGCAGAGACTGAAATAGTGATTCAGGAGTAGATGATTAATTGAAGAAGAGGTCTCAGGAGAAAAGGGATGAGGAAACCAGATTAGAACAGGGCAAATAAAGTAAGCAGGGACATGGTCTCTGTTGGAATCTGGCCTTGCTTGATCATGCAGGGAGCTCTGGAGCATGAGGTGTAACATTCTCCCCCAGTCTTTTGTATCCCACCGCTGCGTTCATCAATTGCTGACTGTGGTGGGTCCTTCTTCCGTGGGTTTATAACCTCCCACAGAAGATGGCTCCCATTGACTGAGGGCAACTCTATCCTGCTGGGAGTCACTGGCAACCAGTATTTAAAGAAGTTGTACCCCAGTGTTCATCGCAGCACTGTTTATAATAGCCAGGACATGGAAGCAACCTAGATGTCCATCAGCAGACGAATGGATAAGAAAGCTGTGGTACATATACACAATAGAATATTACTCAGCCATTAAAAAGAATACATTTGAATCAGTTCTAATGAGGTGGATGAAACTGGAACCTATTATACAGAGTGAAGTAAGTCAGAAAGAAAAACACCAATACTGTATACTAACGCATATATACGGAATTTAGAAAGATGGTAGCGATAAGCCTGTATGTGAGACAGCAAAAGAGACACAGATGCATAGAACAGTCTTTTGGACTCTGTGGGAGAGGGCGAGGGCGGGATGATATGGGATAATGGCATTGAAACATATAAATTATCATATATGAAATGAATCGCCAGTCCAGGTTTGATGCATGATACAGGGTGCTCGGGGCTGGTGCACTGGGATGACCCAGAGGGATGGGATGGGGAGGGAGGTGGGAGGGGGTTTCAGGATGGGGGACACATGTTCACCCATGGTGGATTCATGTCAATTTATGGCAAAACCCATACAATATTGTAAAGTAAAAAAAAAAAAGAAAAAGAAAAAGAAAAGATAAAAAAAATAAAGAAGTTGGTATATGGGAGCACCAGCCCATAGGAGCCCCAGCCTGATGGTAGGATCAGAAAGCATCCACCACATTCCCTTTTCTCTTTTCCATCTGGGAAACCTTCCTGCTTGCCTTCTTCTATAGTATTCTTTCATATTGCCTTTCATTTTTTGTTAGTACTCATGCTCTTCTTTGTTCCACTCCTAAAAATTATGAATGACTGCATTATTCCTTGAATAAGTGACCCAACCTGTGAAGGAGTAATGGCATCAGGAGAGAATAGAATTCTGAGTTTTTTGATCAAAGCACAGTAAAATTTACAGTGTCCTGGGACCCTTTTGGTGTTGTGCAACTGACAACAGGATTCTAAGTCTACCTTTTCCAGCTTCTATTGGCTGTGCTATAAATAGTTTGGAATAAGAACTGTCCTGTTTGTCTTTCTTACTTCCAGCTTCTAGCATGGTTCCTAGCACAGAGCAGACATTCAGTGAAAGCTAATGAGTAACTGAATGAATGGTGGAGGTGAGTTTTGAGATATGAGCCTTCACTGTGTGAATCCTAAGATTCAAAAAGACTTAAAAGCTTTTGAAGGTCAGGCCAGTAATGTAAATGAATGACAGAGTGGTTGGAGAGCCCATAGAGCATCCTATGTGGCAACAACTAGTCAAATAGTGGGAGCTGGTTGGGAATGCTGGCCTAGATGTTTTGATATTTTTTGTCAAAAAAAAAAAATCTAGATATGTCTTTATTTTTAAATGTTATCAAGTAACTTAAAAGCAAATAACTCCATATTTGTGAGAATGGCCATCATCAAAAAGTCTACAAATAATAAATGCTGGAGAGGATGTGGAGAAAAGGGAATCTTTTTATTGTTGGTGGGAATGTAAGTTGGTACAGCCACTGCAAAGAACAGCAACTGTGAAAGTTCTTTTAAAAAAACTAAAACTAGAGCTCCCCTTTATCCAACAATCCTAGACCTGGACGTATATCCAGAGAAAACTATACTTCAAAAAGATATATTCATGCTAATATTGATAGCAGCACTATTTAAAATAGCCAAGACAAATTTAGGAAACAACCTGGATATCCATCAGCAGAGGAATGGATGAAGAAGACGTGGTGAATACGTGCAACGGAACATCACTCAGCCACAAGAAGAACACTGTTCTTTGATCACTCAGTCATGTCTGACCCTTTTGTGACCCTATGGACTGTAGCCTGACAGGCTCCTCTGTCCATGGGATTTCCCAGGCATGCATACTGAAGTGGGTTGCCATTTCCTTCTCCATGGGATCCTCCCGAGCCATGGATCAAACCTGCATCTCCTGTGTCACAGGTAGATCGTTTACCACTGAGCCACCTGGGAAACCACTATAAAAAGAACAAAATATTGTCATTTGCAGCAACATGGATGTACCCAGAGATTATCATACTAAGTGAAGTAACTCAGAGGAAGAGAAATATCACATAATATCACTGATACATGGAGTTTCTAAAAAATGATACAAATGAAGTTATTTACAAAACAAACAGATCCATAGACATGGACAACAGAGGTACAGTTACCAAAGTGGGAAAGCAGGGTGAATAAATTAAGAGTTTGGGACTAACATTTACACACTACTATATATAAAAAGGTAACCAACAAGAATCTACTGTATAACACAGGGAGCTGTCCTTAATATCTGTGATAACCAAATGAGAAAAGAATCTAAAGAAGAATGAGTAGAATGAGTATATGTATAACTGAATCCTTTTTGCTATACAACTGAAACTAACATATTGTAACACTGTAAATCAACTACACTTCAGTAAGGAAAAAAAAGAAAATCAAACAGCTAACACTGTTAGGACCAAGCAATGCATTTATTAACTGAACTTCACATGAAAACTTTCAGCTTTGTCCTCTGCCATGGAGTATGTTCTGATGATTACCATTTTGTTTTTCTTTTCTTTTTTTTTTAACATAACATTTATTTTCTATTTTTTAATTTTTATTTCATTTATTTTTATTAGTTGGAGGCTAATTACTTTACAATATTGTAGTGGTTTTTGTCATACATTGACATGAATTAGCCATGGATTTACATGTATTCCCCATCCCGATCCCCCCTCCCACCTCCCTCTCCACCCGATTCCTCTGGGTCTTCCCAGTGCACCAGCCCCGAGCACTTGTCTCATGCATCCAGCCTGGGCTGGTGGTCTGTTTCACCATAGATAATATACATATTTCGATGCTGTTCTCTCGAAACACCACCCTCGCCTTCTCCCACAGAGTCCAAAAGTCTGTTCTGTACATCTGTGTCTCTTTTTCTGTTTTGCATATAGGGTGATCGTTACCATCTTTCTAAATTCCATATTTATGCGTTAGTATACTGTATTGGTCTTTATCTTTCTGGCTTACTTCACTCTGTATAATGGGCTCCAGTTTCATCCATCTCACTAGAACTGATTCAAATGAATTCTTTTAATGGCTGAGTAATATTCCATGGTGTATATGTACCACAGCTTCCTTATCCATTCATCTGCTGATGGGCATCTAGGTTGCTTCCATGTCCTGGCAATTATAAACAGTGCTGTGATGAACATTGGGGTACATGTGTCTCTTTCAGATCTGGTTTCCTCAGTGTGTATGCCCAGAAGTGGGATTGCTGGGTCATATGGCAGTTCTAATTCCAGTTTTTTAAGAAATCTCCACATTGTGCATTCCCACCAACAGTGTAAGAGGGTTCCCTTTTCTCCACACCCTCTCCAGCATTTATTGCTTGTAGACTTTTGGATAACAGCCATCCTGACTGGAGTGTAATGGTACCTCATTGTGGTTTTGATTTGCATTTTTCTGATAATGAGTGATGTTGAGCATCTTTTCATGTGTTTGTTAGCCATCTGTATGTCTTCTTTGGAGAAATGTCTGTTTAGTTCTTTGGCCCATTTTTTGATTGGGTCATTTATTTTTCTGGAATTGAGCTGCAGGAGTTGCTTGTGTATTTTTGAGATTAATCCTTTGTCTGTTGCTTCGTTTGCTATTATTTTCTCCCAACCTGAGGGCTGTCTTTTCCCCTTGCTTATAGTTTCCTTTGTAGTGCAAAAGCTTTTAAGTTTCATTAGGTCCCATTTGTTTATTTGTGCTTTTATTTCCAATATTCTGGGAGGTGGGTCATAGAGGATCCTGCTGTGATTTATGTCAGAGAGTGTTTTGCCTATGTTCTCCTCTAGGAGTTTTATAGTTTCTGGTCTTACATTTAGATCTTTAATCCATTTTGAGTTTATTTTTGTGTATGGTGTTAGAAAGTGTTCTAGTTTCATTCGTCTACAAGTGGTTGACCAGTTTTCCCAGCACCACTTGTTAAAGAGGTTGTCTTTTTTCCATTGTATATCCTTGCCTCCTTTGTCAAAGATAAGGTGTCCATAGGTTCGTGGATTTATCTCTGGGCTTTCTATTCTGTTCCATTGATCTATATTTCTGTCTTTGTGCCAGTACCATACTGTCTTGATGACTGTGGCTTTGTAGTAGAGTCTGAAGTCAGGCAGGTTGATTCCTCCAGTTCCATTCTTCTTTCTCAAGATTGCTTTGGCTATTCGAGGTTTTTTGTATTTCCATACAAATTGTGAAATTATTTGTTCTAGTTCTGTGAAAAATACCCTTGGTATCTTGATAGGGATTGCATTGAATCTACAGATTACTTTAGGCAGAATAGCCATTTTGACAATATTGATTTGTCCAATCCATGAACATGGTATATTTCTCCATCTGTTTGTGTCCTCTTTGATTTCTTTCATCAAAGAAATGATGTTTTATAGTTTTCTATGTATAGGTCTTTTGTTTCTTTAGGTAGATATACTCCTAAGTATTTTATCCTTTTTGTTGCAATGATGAATGGTATTGTTTCCTTAATTTCTCTTTCTGTTTTCTCATTGTTAGCATATAGGAATGCAAGGGATTTCTGTGTGTTAATTTTATATCCTGCAACTTTACTATATTCATTGATTAGCTCTAGTAATTTTCTGGTAGAATCTTTAGGGTTTTCTATGTAGGGGATCATGTCATCTGCAAACAGCGAGAGTTTCACTTCTTCTTTTCCTATCTGGATTCCTTTTACTTCTTTTTTTGCTCTGATTGCTGTGGCCAAAACTTCCAAAACTATGTTGAATAGTAGTGGAGAGTGGGCACCCTTGTCTTGTTTCTGATTTTAGGGGAAATGCTGTCAGTTTTTCACCATTGAGGGTAATGCTTGCTGTGGGTTTGTCATATATAGCTTTTATTATGTTGAGGTATGTTCCTTCTATTCCTGCTTTCTGGAGAGTTTTAATCATAAATGGATGTTGAATTTTGTCAAAGGCTTTCTCTGCATCTATTGAGATAATCATATGGTTTTTATTTTTCAATTTGTTGATGTGGTGTATTACATTGATTGATTTGCAGATATTAAAGAATCCTTGCATTCCTGGGATAAAGCCCACTTGGTCATGATGTATGATTTTTTTTAACATGTTGTTGAATTCTGTTTGCTAGAATTTTGTTAAGGATTTTTGCATCTATGTTCATCAGTGATATTGGCCTGTAGTTTTCTTTTTTTGTGGCATCTTTGTCTGGTTTTGGAATTAGGGTGATGGTGGCCTCATAGAATGAGTTTGGAAGTTTACCTTCTTCTGCAATTTTCTGGAAGAGTTTGAGTAAGATAGTTGTTAGCTCTTCTCTAAATTTTTGGTAGAATTCAGCTGTGAAGCCATCTGGTCCTGGGCTTTTGTTTGCTGGAAGATTTCTGATTACAGTTTCGATTTCCTTGCTTGTGATGGGTCTGTTAAGATCTTCTATTTCTTTCTGGTTCAGTTTTGGAAAGTTATACTTTTCTAAGAATTTGTCCATTTCATCCAAGTTGTCCATTTTATTGGCATAGAGCTGCTGTTAGTAGTCTCTTATGATCCTTTGTATTTCAGTGTTGTCTGTTGTGATCTCTCCATTTTCATTTCTAATTTTGTTAATTTGGTTCTTCTCCCTTTGTTTCTTAATGAGTCTTGCTAATGGTTTGTCAATTTTGTTTATTTTTTCAAAAAACCAGCTTTTAGCTTTGTTGATTTTTGCTATGGTCTCTTTAGTTTCTTTTGCATTTATTTCTGCCCTGATTTTTAAGATTTCTTTCCTTCTGCTAACCCTGGGGTTCTTCATTTCTTCCTTCTCTAATTGCTTTAGGTGTAGAGTAGGTTATTTATTTGACTTTTTTCTTGTTTCTTGATGTAAGCCTGTAATGCTATGAACCTTCCCCTAGCACTGCTTTTACAGTGTCCCATAGGTTTTGGGTTGTTGTGTTTTCATTTTCTATGCATATTTTGACTTCTTTTTTGATTTCCTCTGTGATTTGTTGGTTATTCAGAAGCATGTTATTTAGCCTCCATATGTTTGAATTTTTAATAATTTTTTTCCTATAATTAAGATCTAATCTTACTGCACTGTGGTCAGAAAAGATGACTGGAATGATTTCAATTTTTTTGAATTTACCAAGGCTAGATTTATGGCCAAGGATGTGATCTATTCTGGAGAAGGTTCGATGTGCACTTGAGAAAAAGGTGAAGTTGATTGTTTTGGGGTGAAATGTCCTATAGATATCAATTAGGTCTAGCTGGTCCATTGTGTCATCTAAAGTTTGTGTTTCCTTGTTAATTTTCTGTTTAGTTGATCTATCCATAGATGTGAGTGGGGTATTAAAGTCTCCCACTATTATTCTGTTGCTGTTAATTTCCTCTTTCATACTCGTTACTATTTTGTTTTTCCTGTTTGATTAATAACAAAAAATGAAGAAATAGACAGCAATATTCTCTATCATCTTCTACTAATCAAAAGTAGCTCAACCAAAAGCACCTTTTTCACCCTCAATGAAACTCACTTTTGAGTCCTTTTCTGTACCAGTGACACCTTCTTATCTTCCTCTCTTTACTCCTGTCTATACTTACATATTATTGTTCTTAAGGCTTCAACTCCTCAGCCATGTTGTGATCTCTTCCAGAGACCTTGAGATGGTCTATGATTATACCTCAAAAGGGATCTGAGAATACCTATAAATTCCTTTGCAAAATTGTGTGTATGTATTTATGTTCACCTTAATGAGGAAGAATTTATAATTTCTGTTAGATTCTAAAAGTAGTAGCCCTTGTCCTGGGTTATTTTATTCACTGTTGAAGCCTCATCTACATTTGGCTCTATCTTACAGTTAAATCATAATATGTTCCCTTCCCTTCGTCTAAAAATATTTTAATACAATCTCACTGCCTTCAAAATAAAATGCAGATTTGTTGGTTAGCTTACAAGATCCATTATCATCATTTCTAGTGTTTGCACCCTCTGTTTCACCAACTGTAACTACTCACCATCTCAAGTTCCTCCTGCTCCTGTGTGTGCACACATCTTCCTGCCTTTCTCACCCTCCTCCCCGACAAGCACGCCAGTCAGTCCAGTCACTCAGTCGTGTCCAACTCTGTGCGACCCCATGGACTACAGCACGCCAGGCTTCCCCGTCCATCACCAGCTCCCGGAGCCTACTCAGACTCATGTCCATAGAGTCAGTGAGGCCACTCAACCATCTCATCCTTTGTCGCTCTTTTCTCCTGCCTTCAATCTTTCTCAGCATCGGGGTCTTTTCAAATGAGTCAGTTCTTCGCACCAGGTGGCCAAAGTATTGGAGTTTCAGCTTCAGCATCAGTCCTTCCAATGAATATTCAAGACTGATTTCCTTTAGGATGGACTAGTTGAATCTCCTTGCTGTCCTGGGGGCTCTCAAGAGTCTTCTCCAACACCACAGTTCAAAAGCATCAATTCTTTGGCACTCAGCTTTCTTTATAGTCCAGTTCTCACAACCATACATAACTACTGGAAAAACCATAGCTTTGACTAGACAGACATTTGTCGGCAAAGTAGTGTCTCTGCTTTTTAATATGCTGTTGAGGTTGGTCATGGCTTTTCTTCCAAGGAGCAAGTGTATTAATTTCATGGCTGCAGTCACCACCTGCAGTGATTTTGAAGAAAATAAAGCCTGTCACTGTTGGTATTTTTTCCCTATCTATTTGCTATGAAGTGGTGGGACTAGATGCCATGATCTTAGTTTTTTGAATGTTGAATTTTAAGCGAACTTTTTCATTCTCCTTTTTCACTTCATTAAAAGTTTCTTTAGTTCTTCACTTTCTACCATAAGGGTGGTTTCATCTGTGCATCTGAGGTTATTGATATTTCTCTCGGCCATCTTGATTACAGCTTGTGCTTCATCCAGACCAGTATTTTTCAAGATGCATTCTGCATATAAGGTAAACAGGCAAGGTGACAATATGCATGCTTGATGTACTCCTTTCCCTATTTGGAACCAGTCTGTTTTTCCATGTCCAGTTCTACCTGTTGCTTCTTGACCTGTGTGCAGATTTCTCAGGAGGTAGGTCAGGTGGTCTGGTATTCACATCTCTTTCAGACTTTTCCACAATTTGTTGTGATCCACATGGTCAAAGGTTTTGGCATAGTCAATAAAGCAGAAGTAGATGTTTTTCTGGAACTCTCTTGCTTTTTCAATGATACAGCAGATGTTGGCAATTTGATCTCTGGTTCCTCTGCCTTTTCTAAATCCATCTTGAACATCTGGAAGTTCATGTACTATTGAAGCCTGGCTTGGAGAATTTTGAGCATTACTTTACTAGTGTGTGAGATGAATGCAATTATTCAGTAGTTTGAACATTCTTTGGCACTGCCTTTCTTTGGGATTGGAATGAGAACTGACCTTTTCCAGTCCTGTGGCCACTGCTGAGTTTTCCAAATTTGCTGGCGTATTGAGTGCAGCACTTTCATCATTTAGGATCTCAAATAGCTCAACTGGAATCCCATCACCTCCACTAGCTCTGTTCATAGTGATGCTTCCTAAGGCCCACTTGGCTTCACAGTCCAGGATGTATGGCTCTAGGTGAGTGATCACACCATCATGGTTTTCTGGGTCATAAACATCTTTTTTGTATAGTTCTTCTGTGTATTCTTACAACCTCTTCTTAATATCTTCTGCTTCTGTTAGGTCCATACTGTTTCTGTCCTTTATTGCACCCATCTTTGCATGGAATGTTCCCTTGGTATCTCCAATTTTCTTGAAGAGATCTCTAGTCTTTCCCATTCTGTTATTTTCCTCTATTTCTTTGCATTGAACACTGAAGAAGGCTTTCTTATCTCTCCTTGCTATTCTTTGGAACTCTGCATTCAAATGAGTATGTTTCCTTTTCTCCTTTGCCTTTAGCTTCTCTTCTTTTCTCAGTTATTTGTAAGGCCTCCTTGGACAACCGTTTTGCCTTTTTGCATTTCTTTTTCTTCGGAATGGTCTTGGTCACTGCCTCCTGTACAACGTCATGAACCTCCATCCATAATTCTCCATCAGATCTAATCTATCAGATCTAATCCCTTGAATCTATTTGTCATTTTCACTGTATATAATCATAAGGGATTTGATTTAGGTCATACCTGAATGGCCTAGTGGTTTTCCCTACTTTCTTCAATTTCAGTCTGAATTTGGTAATAAGGAGTTCATGATCTGAGCCACAGTCAGCTACTGAGTCTTGTTTTTGCTGACTGTATAGAGTTTCTCCATCTTCAGCTGCAAAGAATGTAATCAATCTGATTTCAGTATTAATCATCTAGTGATGTCCATGTGTAGAGTCTTCTCTTGTGTTGTTGGAAGAGGGTGTTTGCTATGACCAGTGCGTTCTCTTGGCAAAACTCTGTTAGCCTTTGCCCTGTTTCATTTTGTACTTCAAGGCCAAATTTGACTCTTACTTCAGTCTTTTGGAGTAACTTTTGACTTCCTTCTTTTGCATTCCAGCCCTTCCAGTCCCCTATGATGAGGAGGACATCATTTTTTGGTGTTAGTTCTAGAAGGTCTTATAGGTCTTCATAGAACCATTCAACTTCAGCTTCTTTGGCATTAGTGGTTGGGGCATAGAATTGGATTACTGTGATATTGAATGGTTTGCCTTGGAAAAGAACAGAGAACATTTTGTCGTTTTTGAGATTGCATCCAAATACTACATTTCGGACTCTATTGTTGACTATGAGGACTACTCCAATTCTTCTAAGGGATTCTTGCCCACAGTAGCAGATATAATGGTCCTCTGAGTTAAATTCTCCCATTCCAGTTCATTTTAGTTCACTGATTCTGAAAATGTTGGTGTCATCAACCCATATGCACATAGATGGTGCATATTCATCCTTGGGAAGAGTTTGATCTAGGAGCAGATTCTAAGACAAGGACTTGACTGTTAGAGCTTTATTTCGGAATTAATGCCAGAAAGCACAAGTAAAAAGCCAGGATGGAAGAAATTTCGTGAAAGGTGTATTATCATGCCAGTTGCCACTGTGGGCAATTAGAGAAATTCTGTCCCACTGATGACCTCTAAGAGACAACATAGAACAACTACAGAGTTAGATGTGAAGCATAAAAGGTAAGGTATTTATGCAGCAGCTCTTGGAAGTCACTGATCTTGGGGGGACTTCCTTCAGCAACTGGGTGTGTCCCATGGCTGAGGAAAAAAGCCCTCAAGTGTTATGTCTTGGGTTTTCCCGCTAAACAGCGTGTAGCATAGAAACGAATGCTGAGGGTACCTGGGCAGGGTAATGTCAGTTTCATTATACAATCTGAAATGTACAGACTCCCCTGTAAACATACCCAATCAAAGTAAACTAAGCCAAGAGACATTCTCAAAAGATCTTTCTCCCTCACTTGAGTTATATAACTCTTTGTTTGCCCTCTTAGTGACCTCTGACAACTTCTATAAATATATTAGCCACATAATTGAGAAAATATTTGTTAAATTGATGCCCCAGACTGGGTATCGTGCTAGGCAATGAGGACGTGGCAGTGAGCATGGCAGGCATCTGACCATCAGTTACAGAAGTGACAACTGTCACACAACTGTAACTAGCTGACCATTTGTCTGCATCCAAGACGAAACAGTATATTTGTGCATTAATTCTCAGGCCTTACTCATTATCTGGCACAGAGCGTACAGTCAATAAAGCTGACCAGGGATGAGTGAGTAAATGAAGTACATTCTTCAGGCTCATCTGAAGCCTTTTATTTGGAAATTGTGAGCATGTGGAACAATTCCAAGTCGAGTTGGGCATTGAAATTCTACCAATAAGTGCAGATCTGGGAAACCACTGCCTTATTTGGGACATGCCATCTTGACTGGAGGCTTAATGTAATGTAGTAATCCATACCTAGCTGTAACCCAGAAGGAACGTTCCATGCAATTGCAAATAGCATGTTTTTTTTTTTTTTTCAGTAAACTCAAAGCAAGCCAACTTTGCAGCCAGAATCACTGCAATTGATCAGCTATAATTAAATCCAGGCCTAACAGACAGCCTTTTAATCTTTAAAGTAATTCCCAATGTGAACCTGTAAAGGTATCTACCCTGGTAACCCAACTCCAGTATCTTCCTGGAGAATCCCATTAACAGAGGAGCTTAGCAGTCCACAGGCCATGGGGTCACAAAGGGTCAGACACAACCGCAGTGACTTAGCACACACGCATGCAAACCAGAGCAGAGAGAATCACTTCCTGACCTTCTGGTGAGGGGAAGTGCAACATAATATGTGGAGAACTTTCTTGATTATTTTATCTTGACACAAGAACTTTCTTGATTATTTTATCTTGACATAACTGAATTTTTTAAAGAAAAAATGCAATCTAACATAAGAAGTCCAAAGAAATATTTTCAGACAAGAATGGAAGTTCCATCATGTTTGTCTAGAAGGCTTGTTAGGAGTCACACAATCAAAGACAGTAAAGAAGAAAAGGCATTTGAATTATTCTACAAATATAACTGCACTCTTTATTTCTACTTACTACTATTTTTCTGGAGATGTCTTGATATGCAAATAAACTCATTTTACTAAACAGTGTTGTGATGGAGTGAGCCACCTGTTGCTCATTGCTGACAACTGAACCATAATTGAGTTACAATTTTGTTTTCCACATGACTTGCTGCTGGAATACACTGCAGAGCACCGGTTATTGAACTTTGATGTGTCTCAGGATCACCTGAAGAACTGATAAAGAATACACATGACTGTGTTTCTTGCAGCAGGACAGGGTCTGGCCCTTTGTCTTTTTACCAAGTTCTCACACCCACTGAAGTTTGAGAATCATTGCTATTCGTTGTTTATCCCCTAAGTCATGTCAGGTTTTTGTGACCCCATGGACACAAAAGGATCCTCTGTCTATGGGATTTCCCAGGCGAGAATACTGCAGTGGGTTGCCATTTCCTTCTCCAGGGGCTCTTCCCAATCCAAGGGTCGAACCCATGTCTCTTGCATTGGCAGGTGGATTCTTTACCACTGAGCCACTTGGGAAGCCCTAATCACTGCTACGGATTTTCTCAAATATTTTGAGCAACTATTTTATGCAGAGCACCTATGAAAAAGTTTTAAAAATTGGATCTTCCCAGATGGTGCAGTGGTAAAGGGTTCACCTGCAGGAGACACAAGAGGCATAGGTTCAATCCCTGAGTCAGTATATCACTCAAAAAAAAAAAAAAAAAATGATTATCAAAGAAAATCAAAAGTGTGTTTTGCAAAAACAAATGGAAACAATTCAAGTATCAGTCTAATGAAGAAGTAGCATTTCCTTTTGTTTTAATGCAGAAGAAACTATAGTTGAATTGTGTACTAAATGCTCATGGGAAACCTGCAAATTATTCTCAAAATAGTGGCTTATTAAATACTGGTCTAGGCTACAATCTTCCTTTATTTTTAGCCTTCCTCTGCTTTCTTGCTTAAATTCTAACTTTAAATCAGTGCCATGAACATTCAATATTCGAAACTTCTTTTCCAACCCATAGTTCTTTTTCTGATAATTTAAATTATTTTTTATCTAAAAGCCATTTATTTAATTATTTTTATTTCATTAAAAATAAAATAGGTCATATTACAGATGGAGACTTAGCTCAAAAAATGATTTCTGTCTGTAGAAAACTTTTAAAAAGTACAAACCTCAGCATTTAATCAGTTCAGTTTAGTCGCTCAGTTGTGTCCGACTCTTTGCAACCCCATGAATTGTAGCACGCCAAGCCTCCCTGTCCATCACCAACTCCTGTAGTTTACTCAAACTCATGTCCCTTGAGTTGGTGATGCCATCCAACCATCTCATCCTCTGTCGTCCCCTTCTCCTCCTGCCCCCAATTCCTCCCAGCATCAGGGTCTTTTCCAAAGAATAAGCTCTTCGCATCAGGTGGCCAAAGTATTGGAGTTCCAGCTTCAGCATCAATCCTTCCAATGAACACTCAGGACTCATCTCCTTTAGGATGGACTGGTTGGATCTCCTTGCAGTCCAAGGGACTCTCAAGAGTCTTCTCCAACACCACCGTTCAAAAGCATCAATTTTTCGGTGCTCAGCTTTATTCACAGTCCAACTCTCACATCCATGCATGACCACTGGAAAAACCATAGCCTTGACCAGATGGACCTTTGTTGGCAAAGTAACATCTCTGCTTTTTAATATGCTATCTAGGTTGGTCATAACTTTCCTTCCAAGGAGTAAGCGTCTTTTAATTTCATGGCTGCAATCACCATCTGCAGTGATTTTGGAGTCCCAAAAAATAAAGTCTGACATTGTTTCCACAGCATTAAATAACATGGTTCAAATACGGAAAATTTTAGTTCAGCATACATTGAAAAAATTCTACAAAAATAGTAAACCTTACCACTTCAAACCCACTAGAATGGTTAAAAAAAAAAAAAAAAAAAAAGATTGGTCACACCAAATATTGGTGAGGATGTAGAACTACTGGAACTGTTTGGAATGTAAAATGGTATGACCAACTTGGGAAAAAGTCTTTTATAAAGTTAAAACATTGATGGTTATGATACAGTAAGTGCCCTCATGGGAGAAACTGCATGCAAGAGAAATGAAACACATGTCCAGAAAAAGACTTGTAAAGCATCTTCGTACAACTTTATTAATAACAGCCCAAACCTGAAAATAACTCAAATACTCATCAACTTGAAATGGATAAAATAATTATGTTGTCTTCAAATAGTGTAATGCTATTCAGCAACACATAAGGATAAATTTCTAAGATACAATGGTATAGATGAATCTCACAGTCATTATGCCGAGCAAAAAGAGATATAACTGAGGAGATGATGTGTAATTTTATTTATAGGAAGTTTTAAAAGAGGCAAAAGTAACATACAGTGATAGAGATCAAGTCAGAGGTTGCTCATTAGATTGATTAATTGGAGGCACGTGATATTGTGATTTATAATAAGAAATATGCTTGGTCTTTTTCCCTTTGGAATTTCCTAAGTGAATGCTGATGAGGTAACTTTTGGACTTCACCTAAGAATGGGGGGCTGGTTGTCAACTGATGTTCCAAGAATTGCTTGGTGATATATAGGAACTTCGCTCTGTCCCCCAACCCACATACATTGGAATTGGGTTCAGGAACTAGAATTGGGCATTAAGGAACTTTCTAAGATGATTCAAATGTTCTCTTTGGAAGATACTATATTTTCAAATTGCATTGAATTTTATACTTAAGAGCTGTGCATTATACTGTATGTAAGTTTTTAACCTCAATTAAAGTGAAAAATATGGAATTTTGAATCTAGTGAAGTGTTTAAACCGTTCACCATCTTAGACTAAAAGCCTGAGAGAAGCCTATAAATTATCCTTTGCATTGCTGTGACCAATGGACATGTGTGTGTTCTCACATGCATGTATGGTAGGGACGCTAATAAACCTTACAAAAGATATTTCAAAAGCTAGAGGTGAAGAGGCACTTGGATTTGATTTGCAGATAAAAGTAGAGATATTGATCTGAGATCAGATTAAATGCTCTTTCTTCAACCAAGAGAGTTTGAATATTTAAAAAGTTGGATGTCCATGTCTATCCTCACAGGATCACAAGGGATGTTGCTGATTCCAAGTGAAAGCAAAGGTAGTTTATTTAGATTTGGAAAGGAATACACAGCAAAAACCAGAGGTGAAGGGAAGAGTGAAAACAGACGAGCTTCCCAGGCTTTAGATAAAGGTCCAAATGGACCTGAAAGGGGTGGGCATCCTCCTGTTGATGAGATCATGCTAGGAATGCCTGGGAGACATTTAGAAAGGGAGGTGGCATGAGAATTAAACCCATCCCCTATCATCAGAGTTGCTCCTTGGATTTTTCAATGAAGCTTCATCAAACCCAAGCAGAGGCAGGACTCCCTAACACTAAGTCTCTATCCATTGGACTTGTATAGCTATGGACAAATTTCTTCTGTTAAGAGAAAAGAATATGTCCCATCACAAACATATACATTACCATATTTAAAATAGATAGCCAGTGGGAATTTGCTGTTTGACACAGGGAGCTCAAATCAGGTGCTCTGTGACAACCCTGAAATGGGATGGGGTGGGAGGTAGGAAAGAGGTTCAGTGGGGGGTGGGGGGAACACATGTATACCTATGGCTGATTCATGTTAATGTATAGCAGAGACCAACACAATATTGCAGAGCAATTATCCTCCAGTTAAAAACAAATAAATGTTTTAAAAAGTGAATACATCATAGGTAGGAATGAGAGGCAATATGTTGCCAATTTCAATGAAATGGTTGGAAGAACCAGTTTGGGTAGCTTCAGTGGTTCTCAACCCTGGTTGTCATAATTATTTGAGATGCTTTGAAAAATACCAGTGCCTGAGCACCACCCCCCCACCACACACACACACAGATACTAATTGAATAGGTCTATAAGGGGCTCAGGCAGTCCTAAAAATCAACTGGGGTTAGTTTAGAGCAGTGGTTCTCACACTGTGAACTTCAGACCAGCAGCAGCATCATATCCAGAGAGAACTTGTTAAAATTAAGGTTTTCAGGCCTCACCTAAATCTACTGAATCAGATTCAGGGATGGTGCCCGGCCATCTTCATTTCAACAAGCCCCTGAGGTGATTCTAATGTACCGCCTAGTTTGCCCACTGATTAGAAAATTTCTCTGGGGCTGTTTCAGAATCAAGTCTTCCTGGATTTGGTTTTAGAGTCTCTGGCTTTTTGAAGCATTCCTCTTTTTATATCATGGTATTAATTTCAATATTAAGCCATTTTTGTATGAACTGCATATGGATATTTCTATTTTCTGCAATTCCCCCTCCATTTCTTAAATTCTTTGCCCATAAGTTTTCATCTCCCCTGCAGCTGATTGCTTTTGCCCTTTCTTTTCCTATTTCTTCTCTTCCTGAATCAGCTTCTTTTTACAAAGTCGCATCTTTATCTGCTTTCAGGATATCCACCTTGCACTGCAAGGTTTTACATTCATTTTCCAGTCGAGCTTTGCTAAATGCAGAGAACAAATCTCATGTTCTTTATTTTCTCTTCCAGCTCATGCCTGGCTGACACCTCATCACTCAGTGTGGATGGGAAATGGCCCCAGTCTTTTCCAGCTATTGTTAACAAAGATTATATCCAGGAGATATATATCATCTGTCATCGCTGATTTATTTTGGCTCCTCACTCTGGTGACTTACCAGTTATTTCAGCTGCCCAGTGCAATTATTTCAAAACTTCAAATTCGTTTTCTTTGTAAACAAGAGTTTCCTCGAGGTTTTTCTGAATTTTATAGTGAAGTGTAATTTTATTGGCTTTCTCAGCTAAGTGTTCCCTTCATTCTGGCTGGCTGCTTCCTACAGGAATTGCTCCATGCTCTCCTTAGGTCTTGTTTTTTTTCTATCAGATCTGCCAGACATCAAACTTCATCTTCTCTTTGCCAAGTTTTGCTGCATTAGAACTTTTTTTCCACTTTCAACATTTTATAGGATTCCTTGAAAATATTTGTAATATTTCCATAGACTTCTTGCCTTCCAATATCTTATTCTACTTGTTTGATTTTATTTCATCTATTTTGTGTTTTATACTTTTTGTGTGGTTTATACTTCTTTTGTTGTTGTTTAGTTGCTCAGTCTTGTCCAACCCTTTCGTGACCCCATGGACTGTAGCCTGTCAGGCTCCTCTGGCCATGGAATTTCCCAGGCAAGAATACTGGAGTGGGTTGCCATCTCCTTCTCCAGGGGATCTTCCTGACTCAGGGATGGAACCCCCATCTCCTGCTTGGCAGGCAGATTCTTTACCAGTGAGTCACCTGGGAAACCCTTCATACTTCGTGCTGCTGCTGCTGCTACGTCCTTTCAGTCGTGTCCAACTCTGTGCAACACCATAGACGGCAGCCCACCAGGCTCCCCCGTCCCTGGGATTCTCCAGGCAAGAACAATGGAGTGGGTTGCCATTTCCTTCTCCAATGCATGAAAGTGAAAAGTGAAAGTGAAGTCGTTCAGTCATGTCCGACTCGTAGCGACCCCATGGACTGCAGCCCACCAGGCTCCTCCATCCATGGGATTTTCCAGGCAAGAGTACTGGAGTGGAGTGCCATTGCCTTCTCTGTTGTACTTCCCAAGTTTCCCCAAACAAATATGCTTTCTACCAGCATTTCTTTTACCATTTGATTCATTTTTTAAAGATGCTGGTTAGAATCTTTATGGAGTCTCTTCCTCAGAGAGATGTTTATATTTTATCTTGATTTTCAACCCCCTCCCCCCTAGTCTTTGCTGCTTTAATTTTCTGTTCCTATTTGACAATTGTTGTTTATTTCAAGATAAATTTTTGTAAATCAGTTGTGTTGTCATTTATGTTCATTGTGGAAAGGAATAATCCCTGAAAGATGGTTACCTCAAGGACCTCATCTTTGGGAACTTAACAGGTTTGTTGAGTTTCAAGGGTGGGCTTTTCTTAAAGGGTTTTCGTTGAGAAATGGTTCATTTTCTCTCTTTCTCATGTGAATCCTATTTTCTCCCCCAAAGTATCAAACTCCATTTCCTCTATGAAAACAAATACAGTCTTTACCTGTTGACCATGCTGGCAGTGAATCTCTCTTCCTCTCCCTCTCTCCCCCATGGGCTCTCCCTCTGTCTTGTACTCGATATTTAGTTGGATTAAACCATTCAGGAATTACCTACCATCAAACAACCCAAAGCTCCCACTAACTTGTAACACACAAGCAGTTCCTTCATTTTGCTGTGTTTCTTGTAGTATTGCAACTGGAAATATTTTTTATTTCTTGAGTTTTATATTCTTCCAAGTTTATTGAGACATCATTGACATACAACAGTGAATAAGTTTCAAATGTGCTGTATAATGATTCCACTTACATATATAAACCATTATCACAATAAGCTTGGTGAACACAAATAATCACATACTGATATAAAAATAAATGGAAAAAAAATTTCCTTGTGATAAGATTCTCAATATTTACTCTCTTAACAAGTTTCATATATAGCATACAAAAATGTTCATGATATTTATCATGTTGTACATTACACTCAGTTATTTTATCTTTGTACTGCTGATCCTGTTCATGATGCCAGCTGTCTCTCTGTATCTCACTGTGCACACTGTTCGCTTAACCCATGGTAGGCAAGGTGCGAGCTAAGAGGCTGAAAGAAAACACCAGGAGTCATAAGAACTGTAGATGCATCTATTCTCTCCTGGCTGGCACAGCAGATACAACATAATACAATTGTGCACAACCCTCCAGGGCTTTTCCAAGTGAACTTATATACTCACAGAAGAAAAGTAGCCTGAGTCCAAGTGACTACATTCTGATGTGCTGCGCAGTGCTATGAATGATCTTAGCTGTTACATAAATCTCATGACACACATGCTCAGTGCTATAAGTGACCTCAGCTGTTACATAATCATCATTTACAAACCGTGGGGCAAGAGTGAGAGGCCCTGGGGTGCGAGAGAGCCTGACCATGCCATCTTCTCTGATTTACTCTTTCCCTACAATCTTGTAACTGGATGTTTGTACCTTTTGACTGCCTTCATTCAGTTCTCCCTTGCCTCCTCTAGTAACCACAAATCTGATCTCTTTTTCTATGAGTGTCTTTGTTTTTGAAATATAATTGACTTACAACACTATGTTAGCTCCTGCTATACAACACAGTGATGTGGTATTTCTATACATTTCAAAATGATCATGAAAAATCTAGTTATGATGTGTCACTATGCAAAGGTATGACATAGTAATTGACGACATTCCCCACACCATACATTTTGTAACCGTGACTCATTTATCTTGTAGCTGGAAGCTTGCACCTCTTAATCTTCCTTACCTATTTCTCTCCTCTTTGTACTCTCTCCCCTCTGGCAACCACCTGTTTTTTCTTTGCTTCTGTTTATTATGCTTGTTCATTTGTTTTGCATTTTAAATTATACATATGAGTGAAATAACTTAGCATAATACCCTCTAGGTCCATCCATGTTGTCACAAATGGCAAGATCACATTCTTTTTTATGGCTGAGTAATATTCCATCATACACATATATCGCATCTTCTTTGTCTATTCATCTATTGACAGGCACTTAGGTTGCTTCCATACCCTGGCTATTATAAATAATCCTGCAGTGAACATTGGAATACATATCTTTTCTAGTTAGTGTTTTCATTTCCTTTGTATAAATATCCAGGAGTGGAATGAAATTGATGGATTATATTGAGAGGGTAACAGGCAGGAAGGCCAGGGGTCTCCAAATGGAGGAAAGAGGCTGTAAGTGCCAGACATTTTTATCTCTCTTAAATGGCAAGAAGAAACAAACCAGCGATCTGTTTTTCATTCTTTATACAAATTTAAAAGGAGGTTTCTCTTAACATTCTGTGTTGCCATGACACCTGGTCTCACCTAAAGCTAACCACTCTCAAACTTTGAGTTAACCAATACATGCCTTTTTCGTATGGAAATGTGGTCTTAAGCTATGTTAATGAACCCCAGACTCAATCTTCAAGTTGGTTCCGCTAAACGGCCTAACTTACTTCCTCAGGTATTGTTCTCCTAATCTATGTAAACGGAACTATTTGTTGGTATTCTGCCCTTCTAAAAGATTCAAGTCAATCGTTTTATGGCCTGGGATAAATTATCTGATGCCATTCTAAATTTTATGACATTCCTTTCATTTCATTAACAGACTGTGAGTGACTATATAACATACAGCTAAAGACTAGGAGGGGGGTACTCTTTTGCCCCCTTCTGATGCCTATGTCAGAAGCTTTCTCTATACTTTAATAAAACTTTATAACACAAAAGCTCTGAGCGATCCAGCCTCGTCTCTGGCCCCGGATTGAATTCGTCTCCTCCGGAGGCCAAGAATCCCGCGTCTTATCGTTCAGCAAGAACCTTTCAATATGGTAGCTCTAGTTTTAATTTTTTTGAGGAAGCTCCATACTGTTTTTCATAGTAGCTGCACCAGATTACATTCCCACCAACAGTTCATGAGTGTTTCCTTTTCTCCACATCCTTGCCAACATTTATTGCTTGTTGTCTTTTTAGTAATAGCCATTCTGACAGGTATGAGGTGGTGGTGTAACATTTTTTGGCTGCAGGAAGCAGCATGCAGGATCTTATTTCCTTGACCAGGGATTGAATCCATGCCCCCTGCAGTAGGAGTACACACTCTTAACTGCTGAACTGCCAGTGAAATCCTTCACTGTGGGCTTGATTTGCATTTCCCTGATGATTAGTGATGTTGAGCATCTTTTCATGTGCCTGTTACCCATTTATATGTCTTCTCTGAAAAAAATGTCTATTCATAAAGTCATTTGGCTTATTGTTGAGTTGTATGAGTTCTTTGTACATTTTGGATATTAATCCTTTGTCAG
This sequence comes from Cervus canadensis, assembly GCF_019320065.1. Classification (NCBI taxonomy): domain Eukaryota; kingdom Metazoa; phylum Chordata; class Mammalia; order Artiodactyla; family Cervidae; genus Cervus; species Cervus canadensis. The sequence continues at coordinate 17,395,935 of NC_057395.1, read as the reverse complement.
ATACATTGTTGGCAAATATCTTCTCCCATTTAATATGTGGTCTTTTCATTTTGTTAATAGTTTCTTTTGCCATACAAAAATCTTTTAGTTTGATATAGTCCCATTTGTTCATTTATTGTTTTTGTTTTCCTTGCTTTAGGAAACATATTCAAGTAAATATTTCTAAGACTAATGTCAAAGAGGGTACTGCCTATGTTTTCTTCTAGAAGTTATATGGTTTCAGATCTTATGCTTAAGTCTTTAATCCATGTTGAATTTATTTTTATATGTGGTGTGAGAAAGTAAATTAGTTTGAATCTTTTGCATGTAGCTGTTCAGTTTTCCCAACACCATTTATTAAAGAAATTGTCTTTTCCTCTATTGTATATTCTTGCTCTATTTGTCATAGATAGTTGCCCTGGCAAATATGATTATTTCTAGACTCTGTCTTCTGTTTCATTGATCTATGTGTGGATATTTTTGTGCCAGTACCACACTGTTTTTATTACTCTAGCTTTGCAGTACAGTTTGGAATTAGGGAGTCTGATATTAATGCCTCCAAATTTATTCTTCTTTCTCAAGATAATATTGGCTATTTGGGGGTTTTTGTGTGTTTCCAAAGCAATTTTATAATAATTTGTCCTACTTCTGTGAAAAATGCCATTGGTATTTTGTTAGAGATTACACTGACTCTGTAGATTGCCTCAGGTAATGCGGTTGTTTTAGCAATATTAATTCTTCCAATCCATGAGCCCAGTCTATCTTTCCATCTATTTGTGTCATCTTCAATTTCTTTCATCAGAGTTCTATAGTTTTCCAAGAACAAGTCTTTTACCTCCTTTGTTAAGCTTATTGCTGTTATTTTATTCTTTTTGATGCAGTGATATGTGGGATATTTTGTCTTTCTCTTTTTGTTATTATTTGAATGGGATTGTTTTCTTAACTTCTCTTTTTGATTGTTCAGTATTAGTTATAGAACCACAATAAATTTCTATATATTAATTTTGCATCCCACAACTTTACCAAACTCATTGATGAATTCAGGTATGCTGTAGGTGGCATCTGGAGGATTTTCTATATATAGAGTCATGACATCTATAAACATCTATAAACAGTGACAGTTTTACATCTTCCTTTCCAGTTTGAATTTCTCTTATTTAATTTTTTTCTTGTCTGATTTCTGTGGTTGGGACTTACAATACTGTGCTCCAAAATCCATTCTGACTCTGAAATCCATATTATTCCCCTCTACCAAATACAAACAGGAACTGGGTTCCAAACCAAGCTAAATAATTAGAGGCTGCTTATGAATCAAATCCAGGAGCATAATCTGAGGACTAGATGGGCTGAGTAAATACTAAATGAAGTCAGATGGGAAACAACTTCAGAGTGTAATTTTAAAAACTTCAAAAGCACTGCTTTCTCTCAAATATATAGGGAATTTGTGTCCATTAATAGCAGAAACTCATTAATAGCTTAATCAGTAGAATGGTAAAGTTGGGGCAAAGGAGAGAAGCACATATTATCTATGAAAGGAAAAAAAATGTTAAAATAAGATTGTTAATTAAGTACAAAACTGTTAATGTACTACAAAAAAATTTAAGTTGTTTTATTGCCCTGTAGTACAGAATAGAAATTATTTTCAAATTATCACACTTCTATTAATAGAAGTTAACATTTAATTTTGCAGAGTCTGGGCTATAATCAAAGAAACATTGTGCTTCAGGCCCCCCTGGTGATCCAGTGGTTAAGAACTTGCCTTCTAATGCAGGGGACGTGGGTTTGATTCCTGGGAGGGGAAATAAGATCCTTACATGTTGTGGGGAAACTGAGCCCACTTACCATTACTACTGAGCTCATGCAGTCTAGAACCTGTGCCCTGCAACAGGAGAAGCCTGCTCACTACACCTAGAGAGCCCCCACGTGCCGCTAGAGAGCTTATGTGCTGCCCAATCTCAGTTCCCAGACCAGGAATCAAACCCATACCCCCTGCAGGGAAAGTGCAGAGTCTTAGCCATTGGATCACAAGGGAAGTACCTAAAGTAATTTGCTTTATATTTAAAAGCTTTTATTGAACATTCTACATTCTTCATTGCACCAAAAATATGTATAATAAATTGATAAACAATTTTATTGCTGATGACCATAAAGGCAGTCATGTTTTTAAATGTATTGTAAAATTACTGCAATTATTGGTAATTCATAATTGGTAAAAACATTATAAATCTACTGCAAATTTTTATTAATAAGTATTCAAAAAAAGCAAAAAATTTTTGCACATGCCTCTCTTAATGAAATAAGTGAGACTTTTCCTCAATTTATACACTGTGGATATTTATAAAGGAGATAAATATATCCTTATTGCTAAAAGGACATGGGTCTGATCATGGATTCTATTTCTGTTCTTCTTTTTGTATATATAAACACTATGAAGATTTGTTCTCATAAACAGAACAGGATTAGAAGAAGTTTTGCAATAACAATGGCATTTTATTATTTGAATTTTCAAAATACATGCCAAAATCACATTGTGATTGGTCTATCAGAATAATCTTTTAATGATCCTATCAATTAATATTGATAGAATATTCATATTCTATATGTATTGATTCTATCAATACGTATTCTATCAAATACGAGCTTGACAAACTCCTTCAGTTTTGCTGAAAGCTCATGATTGGAAAATCTCAGACTTGCAAAAGGTTTTCTATCCCAATCACTAAATCTGTTTAGTATCTCAATTTCTAGGAAAAATAGCTAAAAGGCTTTATCAAGAATAACCAAATGCTATTAACTAGACTTATTAGTCTTTCAACTAGATATATACTCTGAAAAGTTTTGGAAAATCAAAATGTTACTAATTTTTATATACTTTTGAAAATGAAATATTTCTAATAAAATGTTTTGAAGTGTTAGATACCTTAAATGCCCATACTTTCATCTTTTTAGTGATAATTTACAGACTGATCTACAGATTAATTCATGGAAAATTTCCCTGAATAATCTAATTGACAAACTTGGCCTCATTTTTAAACCTCACGAGCCAAATTCATCTTATCTTTCAGAAAGAGTGGGATATCACTGTTCTATACAAATATATATGCTATGTTGCATATTGCAACATCCATCTTACAGAATGCATCTTGTAATGCATGTTACTGAAAACATGATAAAATGTATTAACTTTATATTATTTAAAATAATATCTTGCTTCTCATTATTTAATTTGTAATTAGTCAACATATCTAAAATAGAAATTATTTGTAAAGCAAGGAGTATGATAGTATAGTATTTCTTTGAAATATTAGCATATATTTGTATGTATATATGTATATGTGTGTGAGCCTTGTGTTCTGCTTTTAAGAATAATGATATAATATTCAGCTCAGTTCAGTTCAATTCAGTTGCTCAATCATGTCTGACTCTGCAACCCCATGAACTGCAGCAGGCCAGGCTTCCCAGTCTATCACCAACTCCCGGAGCTTGCTCAAACTCATTTCCATCAAGTCAGTGATGCCATCCAACCATCTAACCCTCTGTTGTCCTCTTCTCCTCCTGCTTTCAATCTTTCCCAGCATCAGGGTCTTTTCCAATGAGTCAGTTCTTTGCATCAGGTGGCCAAAGTACTGATATTATATAATATGATATAATATTAGCATTATATATTCATAATTAGTAATTAGTAACACTAATTATACCTAGAATTAGTAAGACTTTCTTCAGTTTCATTAGATATCATGATCAAACAATATGTATTTAATTAAAAGAATGTCATAAATTGCTAAAAACAAATTGATCTGACAACCAGTACATAATTTAATTTTTTAACTGCAGGAAAAACAATGTGACATTTATAAAATGAGACTCAATAAAGTTATGTAATCAAGACAAATAGCTAATAATATTGTTTGATAAAATAGGTTTTAACTATTTTATTTAATAATAACAAATGTGAAAGAAGTCTCTTAAAATTTTATCTCTGATTGGTATCCAGAACAAGATGATACTCCCATAAAACAGCTTAAATGAATTAGAGTCACTAACTTGTCATCTTTCATTCATTCAGAGGTTCTTTTCTTCCCTTATCTGGGGATGAGGGTTAAAAATAATAGACATTGCTTATGTTTAAACACATGAAAGAAATTGGTATTTTAGCTTTCAGTGTTTTTATGGTCTCTTTGCTTTGTTCTAATGGAATCTACCTCAAGAGAGATCCCTCCTTTGACAGTATTCAGGAATTTAAGAGGTTAGATAGTACACACTCATCTCTTTACTCTACATCTGAATTAAGAAACATTAGAAATGAATAGTCATGAAACACCTGTGACATAAAAAGAACTATATTTGGTCTTTGCCCCCATTTCCTGGCACACAGCTCCTAAAACCCTTGGAATTGTTGAGTATGCTACTGAGATGACTAGTGGCTACGGCTCTTAATAATCTCAGAAAGGGGACTGGTTGCTAAAGGAACCAGTCATGTGATTAGAGGGTTGTAATTTTCAGCCCCACTTGGGACTGTAAGTTGAGTTAATTACCTATGGTTGATGATTTAATCAGTCATGCCTGTGTCGTGGGGGCTTCCCAGGTGGCATTAATGGCAAAGAACCTGCTTGCCAATGTTAATGCAAGAGACATTGAAGCCTGAGAGAGAGTGAGTGAGTGTGTGTGTGTGTGTGTGTGTGTGTGTGTGTGTGTGTGTATGTGTGTGTGTGTTATAGGTGTGCTCAGTCGCTCAGTTGTGCCTGACTCTGCAGCACCATGGACTGTAGCCCACCAGAATCCTTTGTCCTCCCAGACAGGAATACTGGAGTGGGTTGCCATTACCTTCTCCAGGGAATTTTTCTGGCCCAGTGATCACACCTACCTCTCTTGTGTCTTCTGCATTTCAGATGGGTTCTTTATCACCAGCACAACCCAGGACACCTGAATATGTATGTATGTTAGTCACTCAGTCATGTCTGACTCTTTGAGACCCCATGGACTGTAGCCCGCCAGGCTTCTCTTTCCATGGGATTCTCCAGGTAAGAACACTGGAGTGGATGGCCAGTATTTTGGAGTGGGTAGCCAGATCACCAAGGGATCTTTCCAACCTAAGGCTCGAACCTGGGTCTTCTCCATTGCAGGCAGCTTCTTTACCATCTGAGCCACCAGGGAAGCCTGAATAAAAACCTAAATGAGGGGGGAGGAGCCAAGATGGCGGAGGAGTAGGACAGGGAGACCACTTTCTCTCCTACAAATTCATCAAAAGAATAACTGAACGCAGAGCAAACTTCGCAAAACAACTTCTGATCGCTAGCTGAGGTCATCAGGCGCCCAGAAAAGCAGCCCATTGTCTTCGAAAGGAGGTAGGACAAAATATAAAAGATAAAAAGTGAGACAAAAGAGCTAAGGACGGAGATCCGTCCCGGGAAATCTTAGGCGGCATTGCTTGGGGTAGGGTCCGGGCCTGAGTGCCCTGACGACAATCGGAGGGAGCTTCTGTGAGTTGCCAACTTGAACTGTGGGAGAGCAAAAGAGAGAGAGAAAATTAACCGGCCGGAACACACTGCCGGCCATTCGCAGAACAAAGAGACAGAGAAAATCCAGAGAAGAGCTCGCAGGCTGCGGACCGGCCCAGCCCCGCCGGAGGCAGGAGGCAGGGGGGAGGGGAAGGTCGCGGCGAGACACAGGGCGCAGGCACCCGACCGCCGCGGGCGGCGACTGGGGCTGGGGACGCGGAGGGCGGAAGGCGCGCGCACCCGACTGGCGCCAGCGGAAACTAAGACTGGGTCCGCGGAAGGAAGTGAGTGCGCCACACCTGGGTAGAGTGCGCCCACCAAGCCCCTCGCTGCCTGGACCGCTCTGACGGGGAAGGCACAGAGAGCAGGCGCAGCTTTTCTTTCCGCGCTTTTGTGGAACACCGGAGGGCTGGAACCTCACGCAGCGCGGGGCGCGCTCCATATAGAACAGCCGGGAGCCTGAGCAGCACAGACGGAGAAAGCAGCGTCAGCCCCTCCCGGCAGCGCCAGCCCATCCCCGCAGCGTCAGCCCCTCCCCGCAGCGTCAGCCCCGCCCCGCAGCGCCAGCCCATCCCCGCAGCGTCAGCCCCTCCCCACAGAGCGACGGAGCTAGCTGCCTGAATAAGAGTCCACCTCCGCCCGCCTGTGTCAGGGCGGAAATGAGGCTCTGAAGACACCCGCAAACAGAAGCCAAATAAACAAAGGGAACCGCTTCAGAAGGGACTGGTGCAACAGATTAAAATCCCTCTAGAAAACACCGACTACACCGGAAGGGGCCTGTAGATATCGAGAAGCGTAAGCTGGAATGAGGAGCTATCTGAAACTGAGTCGAACCCACACTGACCGCAACAGCTCCAGAGAAACTCCTAGATATAATTTTACTTTTCTCTCCTTTTTTTTTAATTTTTTTATTTTTTCTCTTTTATTTTCCTTTAAAATCCCCTATTACTCCCCCATTACTCCTTAACTTTCATTTCCATAGATTTTTATGATTTTTTTAATTAGGGGAAAAAAAATTTTTTTTTCTTTCTTTCTTTTTTTTTCTACTTCTTTCTTTTTTTTTCTTTTTTCTTCTTTTTTTTTCTCTTTCCTTTTTCTCTTCTATTTTCTATTTTTCTTTTTCTCTTATTTCTTTTAAAGTCCTCTAGTACTCCTCTACTACTCCTTAATTTTCATTTTCAATACACTATAACCTTACAAAAAAAAAAAAGAGAAGCCCTATTTTTAAACCGAAGATTATTCTCTCCCAATCTTGACTCTCTGTTTTCTACCTCAGAACACCTCTATTTCCTCCTTTCCCCTTCTCTTCCCAATCCAATTCTGTGAATCCTTGTAGGTGTCTGAGATACGGAGAACACTCTGGGAACAGACAGCTGCGTAGATCTGTCTCTCTCCTCTTGAGTCCCCCTTTTTCTCCTCCTGTTCATCTCTATCTCCCTCCTCCCTCTCCTCTTCTTCATGTAACTCTGTGAACCTCTCTGGGTGTCCCTAACGGGGGAGAATCTTTTAGCCATTAACCTAGAAGTTTTCTTATCAGGGCTGTATAGTTGGAGAAGTCCTGAGACTACAGGAAGAATAAAACTGAAACCCAGAGGCAGGAGACTTAAGCCCAAAACCTGAGAACACCAGAAAACTCCTGACTACATGGAACTTTAAGTAATAAGTGACTGTCCAAAAGCCTTCATACATACACTGAAACCAACCACCACCCAAGAGCCTATAAGTTTTAGAGCAAGACATACCATGCAAATTCTCCAGCAACGCAGGAACATAGCCCTGAACATCAACATCAGGCCTGCCCAAGGTCACATCCTAACACAAGACCCATCTCAAAACTCCATTACTGGGCACCCATTGCTCTCCAAGAGAGAAATCAAGTCCACGCACCAGAACACTGACGCAGCTTCCCTAACCAGGAAACCTTGACAAGCCAATCGTGCTAACCCCACCACTGGGTTAATCTCCTCAATAAAAAGGAACCACAGACCTCCAGAATACAGAAAGCCCACTCCAGTACAGCAATCCAAACAAGATGAAAAATGCAAGAAATACCCAACAGGTAAAGGAACATGAAAAAATGCCCACCAAGTCAAACAAAAGAGGGAGTGGACATAGGGAATCTACCTGAAAAAGAATTTGAATAATGATAATAAAAATGATCCAAATCTTGAAAACAAAATGGAGTTACAGATAAATAGCCTGGAAACAAGGATTGAGAAGATGCAAGAAATGTTTAACAAAGACCTAGAAGAAATAAAAAAAGAGTCAATTAAAAATGAATAATGCAATAAATGAGATCAAAAACACTCTGGAGGGAACCAACAGTAGAATAACAGAGGCAGAAGATAGGATAAGTGAGGTAGAAGATAAAATGGTGGAAATAAATGAAGCAGAGAGGGAAAAAGAAAAAAGGATCAAAAGAAATGAGGACAACCTCAGGGACCTCTGGGACAATGTGAAACGCCCCAACATTCGAATCATAGGAGTTCCAGAAGAAGAAGACAAAAAGAAAGGCCATGAGAAAATACTCGAGGAGATAATAGCTGAAAACTTCCCTAAAATGGGGAAGGAAATAGCCACCCAAGTCCAAGAAACCCAGAGAGTCCCAAACAGGATAAACCCAAGGCGAAACACCCCAAGACACATATTAATCAAATTAACAAAGATCAAACACAAAGAACAAATATTAAAAGCAGCAAGGGAAAAACAACAAATAACACACAAAGGGATTCCCATAAGGATAACAGCTGATCTATCAATAGAAACCCTCCAGGCCAGAAGGGAATGGCAGGACGTACTGAAAGTAATGAAAGAGAATAACCTACAACCTAGATTACTGTATCCAGCAAGGATCTCATTCAGATATGATGGAGAATTCAAAAGCTTTACAGATAAGCAAAAGCTGAGAGAATTCAGAACCACCAAACCAGCTCTTCAACAAATGCTAAAGGATCTTCTCTAGACAGGAAATG